>NC_054056.1:93264632-93568974 GCF_017639655.2 Falco naumanni
TATGGATGTGATTGAAAGGGCAGTGAAGTCAATGGATTGATCTCATATTGACTTTGACGGATCTGGCTAAATTTTGGCATATATTTATTTGTATATCTTCTATTGAATTCCATAGGAGAGAGGCAGTTGGATACTTAAAAATATGTGGGCTTAAAATAATGCTTAGAAGTAATCAAGAATGGCAAAATTGCTATCTTAATTTTCTTAATTTTGTATGTCAATGTATATCTGATTGGTCTGACTTTGACCTTTGTGGCTGATTTTTTTTTTTTTTTTTTTCCTTTGGCATTACAGGAGAGCACTGAATCTAGGAATACTTCGAGACCCTGGATCAGAGGTTGAAGACAGACAATATCAAATAGATCTTCAATCTATAAACATTGGTACAGCTCATTGGAATCAGTTGAAACCAGAGAAGGAAAATGGAAAAGGAGGGGTTTTGACAGAGAGTGAAAGAAATTCTCAAAATCCAGCACTTGAATGGAACATGGCCAGTAGGTAGGAAGTTTTCCTTTAACTTATTCTTTTCTAGATATACGTAGCACAAACACTGCAGATATCGTTTGCGGTATATCTGAATCAAACAATTCTGTATTGGTTTTGCTTTACATTACATGCCCATTTCCACAGAGTTCTGGATTATACATTTGAAATGTATATTACTATTATTGTTACACTGTAGTTGCTGTCTAGTTACTGTGTGCCTTTGTTTCCATTATAAGCTCTCTTCAGAGTGGCTTACTGTATGGCTGTAAAAATAACTCTGGGGCTGCAACTTCAGCTTGTCTGTCTACAAGCAATGGGATGGTTTGGAGGGTTGGTTTGTTTTTTGTTGTGTTTTTGGGTGTTGGGTGTTTTTTTTAATTCTTTTGTTTGTATTTTTACAAAGCTTGACTAACACCAGTTTAGACATTTCTAAGTTAGAGAACATTTCCTATTGGTTCTGAACTGTTTTTTGCACTTCTGTAACTAAAACCAGATGAATTTTGAGAATGAGGTATTTCAGCTGAGTCTCCCTTATTGTGTATTGTATGATATGTGCATGCAAAACCTTGCCCTCTAGTTAAACATGGTTGTAAGATAAAGCATGCATGCACTTCCGTGGTGTTCTGAATGTTAAAGTTTTCCAATATAAAATAGAGGAGGTTTATTGGTAATTTCTGAAAACTTGACATTTTTATTTTTGTTTTAATATAGTTAAAATTCATACAGGTGGTTTAAAACTGAATTTTTCTAGGCTGTGTAGCAAAGTTCTCTTTTTCAGACTCCCAGGAATAAGGTCTGATGGTCAAGAGCAAGCTTTCAAAAGTCATTTAGTGGATTTAGAATCATTTCTGCTAGAAAGATGCCTGTCCACACGTCTTTTTTTTATTTTCATTTAAGATTCCTTTATGTCTAATTTGTGTAAAAACAATCCAATTTTTTATGAAATGCATGCATAATTTTATGGTCCTTGAGATAAGATTCCTTCCTATCTGAATTGAGGGATGAGTTTCTAAAAGTGATATGGAAAAACAGGGAGAGTCATAACGAAAGTAGTGAAATATTGCTGGTTTAATTAAAAAAAAAGGAAGATGAGAAGACACTCAGAGATTTTTCTGAACGTCAGGCAAGCTGTACAAAAAGAAGCTATGTGAGGATGGCATGCGGACTGAGCTTTGTTAAGTGAAGTATTGATGAGAAATCACGAGAGCAAATAAGCTCTCTGGATGAGTGTGTGCAGGAAAAACATGTGATCAAGAATAAATTCCAGTTTATCGTTGAAAAACAGAGGGCAGGAAAAGCTGATCTAACCAAAGTAATGATAAAACCACAAGAAGTG
The DNA here is from genome assembly GCF_017639655.2 of Falco naumanni. Classification (NCBI taxonomy): domain Eukaryota; kingdom Metazoa; phylum Chordata; class Aves; order Falconiformes; family Falconidae; genus Falco; species Falco naumanni. The sequence continues at coordinate 93,266,455 of NC_054056.1, forward strand.
ACAGGAGTACTGATAAAAATCTGAACATAGTAGTAGTATCTGTTCCTCATTTATAAGAAGTACCGGTCCTTTCCTGTCTTTTAACGATTTATTTCTTTTTTGAACTAATAATTCCATAGACAATTTTTCTTTTACATTCTTAGCCTTGAAAAAATGTGCATGACCTTCTAGTTGGGCCTTGATGTTGGGCAAGTTGCCCATGAAGTTCTTTCTTACAAGACAATGTAGGGCTGCTGGCATTTCTTGAAAGATAAGATGACATTAATTTCCAAAGGACTTCTGGCCAATTTGCAAATAAAGCTAAACAGCAAAACCAGCCACTGAGGAATTGGCTTTCTTCTTCATGCCCATTGGCGACTGAAACCATATTGGTAGCACACTTTGGTCTGAGCTTTATGGTTATAGGTTTGGGTAGGAAATTTGGTGGGATTCCTGAAAAGCGATTAAGATAAGAATAAGGGAAGCAGCTAGTACAGATAATCTGAGTTATCTCTCTCTCTGTCTCTCTCTGGGCCCCCCCTGCTTGGACATTCTTCCTTCAGCAGACTTCCAAATAAAATATTATTAGAATATATTTGACAAATAAACATATCTATTTTGAAATTGCTTTTGAGTGAATCTTCTGCTTGGGTTTTAATTTATATCAGTTGTAATTAAGTGCATTAGCTTTTCCTTTCTGGTAAGCAATACAGTATTTTAATTCCAGCTTGAATTTGTTTAAAGAGAAAGTTGGTATGAGTGTTTTCTTGTCCTTTTGACTTAACAATTTTACAAGTTTACTACAGTTTTTTTTCAGGACGTTTGCCATTTTGCTTTTTAGTTGGCAGTCTGTCTTGCTGCATCCGAGTTTATTTTATGATCTGTGGAAATGGTGGGCTGAGAAGTGGAAGAACCTGCATTGAACTCTGCCATCCACTGAGATATTTCCAGCATGCATCAAGAGGGTGGCTGCATGGTGTTTTACATGGTGCTTAGTGTTTTCAGGGCGAAGTTTATCTTAAGATTTCCTGCAACTACCACAGAAGCTTTATTCTTTGACCTAGTTGTGACACTGTTTTCTTTTTTAATTCTTAGACATGTTTAACCTGGAACATAATGATTTTTTTTTTACTGAGTTATTTTAGGATTAATTTCTTTGTTTGGTTTTAATATACTAATGTTTGTTTTTACTTATGGTTTAGACCCAGTGCTATGGTTTATTAGGTTCACTGGGTTTTAAGATTCTATTTGGAGATCTCTCCTCATTTTTTAATTCTTAGGTGATATGTGGTACAGTATAGAATCCAACCTATATCCAAATATTTCATACATACTTTACAGGAAACTTCAGCATAGATACCAGCCATTCTTTTTCCATTCCCATTTCTAAAAACATTGCTATATTTTTTAAAAAATAAACTGAAGCTATAAAAATTCTGGAATAGATTATATTGTAATTTAGTTGACTGAATGGAAATTTGGTCTTGTTTTAAAAATCAGCATCAAACTCAAATCACTGTAAATATAAGACCTATGGATACTGTACAAACAAATACTTGAAAGCTTTTGACGTAATTTGTCATCTAAAAGCTTTAACTCTCTACACAGAAAGTAAATCCTTCAAAATTTCTCACCACGTTTTCTGGAGTTCAATATTTCTAGTACTCACTATCTCATGGGTCTGAATATTTTTCTTAATCTTTTCCACTGTATTTTGGAAAGCAAGCAGTCTTGCTTTGACACTAATTTTTTAATATTTCAAGGTGTCTAGTGTAAAACTCTTCAAGATGGACTATTGTGAAGTGCCGGTTTGATGCCTCCTGTGCCTTGCAGGTCATCCCAAGCAGAATGGGGGAATTGGAGCACTCCAGTAGGGTGGGTGCCATCTCTCAAAAAAACCATCCAAATGCTGTGCTGTGCTGAGGATCAGGGCTCATAACTCTTCCCATTATGAAATGTTTATACTTCACTGTAGATGTTATAAAAAGCTCCCTGATGGTGTAATATATAAAAAGAATACTGGAAACAGTCAGACAGTTCTAATAAGGTTATGTACAAATGAAACCTGTCCACATTTATTCCCTTTACCAAACAGCATGTGGGGAACTGGGAGTACTTAACCAAAAGAAGTTTTCTTGATTGAAAACTGCTTTTTCAGCTTGCAGATCTCCTCCTCCCTCTCCCTCCTCTCAATGGAAAAAACAACAGCCCTGAAGGAAATAAAGAAATATATCCTCTCTTGAGGCCTCGCCCCCGTCCCTGTGCAGTCCTTCTACAGCTCCCAGCAGCAACTTCTGCTTCCTGCAGCCTGAATAAACTCTGGGTTTTTCTTTTTTTAAAAAAAAAAAACTAATTGAGCTTAAAAGCATTACTTCTCTGTGTGGTAATGAATTGAGTGTGGCAATATACTGCATTACAGTTTTGTCCTTGGCATACCACCATCTGGAACAGCTCTCTGCAACTCTCATTGAATACACCAGGGAGCCAATGATCTGTTGTATGAAACTGAACAAAATACCACTCTTGCTTTGCAAGGATCCTCAGAAAGGTTTCCTGCAGATTTTTCTTTGAATAGTTTTCATTTTCGTCCAGCTTGCCAAGTTTTAATAAGGAAGACCAGAAAAAAGTGATCTGTAGATTGATATATAGGGAAGTAGGGGCATTCCCTGTGAATCTTTTGGAATAAAATGCAATACATTTGTATTCAGTCCTGTATTTTAGTCATGCTTGTATTCATGCTGTGTACTTGTACAAAGCCTTACTCAGTATGATGGAGTATGTTATTTTCTTTACTAATCCACAGCAAAGAAATGTTGCACGGCATTCTTAATAAGATGAAAATTAGCTTTAGTGAGGCATAATTATATAACAATAGTAATTCTGTATGGCCAGATCGTGTAAGTTTGTTTGTTGTCTAATTTTCATTATTAGATAGCCCTAAAAATGTTGCTATGCTCTTTCACTGTCTCTTGATGTGTCTTTGCAATACCTCAGAGAGCTAAAAGGATGTGAACTCTTCTGTCCACTGGGAGATGGAGATCTGAGGCATGATGATGTCATTAGTAGTTATCCCAATATATTTTTGCATCAGGGATTAACTGATTTTTATAACTACATGGGAAAGGGAAACCTGCAAGAGAAAAATCTTTACTAAGTCCTAAGGTAGCATGCTAACCAACATAACATCTTTGGGTTTGCATGCCTCGCACTACTAGAGAAACTGTTTGATTACGTGGCCTATTCTGTGCTAATACATGGGGGGGGGTTGCTTTTGCAATTTGCAGAATTCTTTGTGAGGATTCATCTCTTTGTAGAGAGTAAACTTACATGGCATACATAAACTGCATACATAAACTCTTTGATTGTCGTTCATGTATTGAATGTATGAGTTTCTCCCTGACCTATGAATTTTTTAAAGTATATAAGGGCTCTAGATCCAGTAAGGTGTTATGAAGAAAAATACTATAAGGGGAACATTTCCAAGTTTCACATCTAAGTTATGTTTAGCTTTACTGGCCAGTATTTTCTGTTTGTTTCAATTAGTTTTTTCCATATAAGAAGGCCAAATTGCAGTCCTCCTTGTGCATTTTCACAGCTTATCCAGTCTAACATCATCGCACCTCCTTAATTAGTGCAGCATCATCTCTTTGGCAGTCCTTCCTCCTTGTATAAGTTCAGCTGCTTCTGAATGGATGTAATCAGATACTGATGATTTGATTTGATGTAATCAAGTATTGTTGCTTTGATTACAAAATACTGTTCTTCACATTTTTTTTCTCTTTTTTTCCCAACAACATTTTTTGTCATATTATCCATTAGATATGTCTTTGCTTTCAAGGTACTTCCAGACTCCTATGTCTATCCCTTTCCCTTTACATGTCATTTTTCATTTATTTTGACACATCCACGCTCACTGCTCATCAGACCTCATTGTACCAGTTACCAGGCTGCCACATTTAATTGTCAAAGTGCTTTCTTGCTCACTCTTAGGCTAACCTGTATGTTATAAAGACATTTCCTGTGATCATTCACAAAGTTATTGCAATGTCGTCTTCCAAATCCTTCAATTTTTTTTTTTCCTGTTATACTGTAATATAAAAACTCATAAGACAGATTTCAGGTTGCCACTGTACAGATATCATTATTGATGGGGCTGTTAGTTGTTCTCTCTTACTTCTTGGTCTGCAGGTGTGGTTTTTCTTATACTTACATTGTAAGCCTTTGAGGACAGAGACCATTTTTGTTCTGTGCTTTTACAGTGTGGATACATGGTCCATAACCAGAGTTCATATTATCGTGTAGATACAGCACTGAGTAAAAGGCACCTCCAGGCTTTATCACAACTGCTTTGCTGCCTTGTTGCTTTGTATTAGCATATGGTCTTTCAAATGTGCTGTACTTTTAAGTGTAGATGATCAACTGCTTTAACATCTCTAAAAGTACTAGCTTTTCCTTTTTTTCCAAGACAAATATATAACAGATGCATAAATGAACCATGGAATGAATGTGCTGCAGACATAGAGCCATCATTACGCTCTTCACAATCAAGTTTTTTCATAAGCTCATGTGGCGTACACCTGTGTTAAGTTAACGCTGCACTTAGGTGCAGTGTGGAAGACTTAATAATTCAACGTGGAATTTGTTTCTTTGTTCCTTTTGTGCTCTTTCTCATATCCTCTCCCTTCATTATTTACTGTGCTCTGTTTGCCTTCTGTTTGTACTTACAATTATTTTGCTAATACTTGATTTGGCTGGGCTTCACATTCACCAACTAGAAATACGGAAAGTACTAAGTAGAGCAGGACAGGGATATCGTGTTAGGATGCTTTTTTTAAAAAAAAAAGATTAAAAAAAATCAGCAATGTATATTACCAAAAAAGTACACTAAGATGTGATGTACTAGGTATCTACTAGAATAGCATTTGAAAATGAAGAAATGGGAATATGTAAGAGCTGAAAAATAATTTGAACAATGATTGCAGAGAGCCAGTTGTGGGTTTGAGGTTCAACAAGTAACTTGCTTTTACAGCTCTTTCATGTATTGAAATCATACTTCCTAGCATTTTTATGCCCCTTCAGCTGGAAGTTTTCTAATGTATAGCTGTGTGTTCTTTCATAGTATTGTTCTGCTACTTAGGTCTTTCATTCTTCTCAAAAGCAAAGGCATTTCTGTCTCATCCTGTTGAGAAGGGGAAGTAGGAATTGGGTAGGAAGTCATCTGGTTTAAGTTTAAAATGAAGGTGATGGCAGCGAGAGAAGCATTTGTAGAACTCGCAAAATCTAACACCCTTTTCTTAGTTGAAGATGTATGCTAACCACTGCTTTCTGGTTTGTGGATCTAATTAGACTAGTCTTGCTCTGAAAGTCATCATTAGATACCAGTGGAGCTACAGCTGACCAAAATGTTAGAGCTTTTAATGTAAGATGGTAGTTCTAACACTCGTTAATTGGCTTGCTCTTAAGCATACTGCATACTGCTTATGGTAATGTGCAGCCTGCTCAGCAGTGTTTGTAAAGGTCAGCTGAAGCATAAGTTTTTTAGAGTTGAGCTCAGTAGATAGTAGCTCTGTGCTCTGTGGCATCTGCTGTTAACTTCTGTATACTCTTGCCCTAAATAAATTTAAAAGCTTTAAGGCCTACTGTCATCTGACAATTTATATTCCCTTATAGATCGCCGTGCTTTTAACATGTTTTGAGGACACTTAAGCAAATTTTTAGTAGAATTTGAAGCATCAAAATTGAAATAGTTTAAGCAGTAAATTGTCATCTATGGATTTTGACTCTTTTGAAGCTGACTGAATTACAGTCATGTTATCTATTTGATTTCTTTTCAGCCTAACTCTTGGCCTACAAACCATCACATTTAAGATCTGTTTTTCAACAGAATCAGTTTCAGAACCACTACCTTTGCTAGGCTATGTATATAGATACCCATTCTTGAATCAAGAGATTTAATTACCTATTCCACATGCAGTCCAGAGGTTTCTGCATAGGCAGGCATATAACTATACTGTTTAATGACATTAACATGGATAATTCTAGCTGATGGTAAGGACTAATTGTCTAATTGCATAGTTCATGCGTCTGGCTCACTTGTGTGATTTACGTTCATGTCCGAACTGCTGCATCTCTGTTACTTGAGATGGTGAGATAAAGGTAATACAGGGTTACCTAACAGACATGCAGATATATCTGTAGAGTTCTGCATAGATCTGCTTTCTTCTCCTGTATGGCAGTGTAGTTTGGTCGGGTTTTTTTGGTTTTTTTTTTATATCATGATAGATATTTGCATAATTTAGTGTATACTTTTAACTTGCATTTTTTCACAGTTGATAAATTTATATTTTGTAAGCACAGGAAAATTTACCTTGGACCAATAACTTTTTGATAATTTTTAGAGTTGTCCTTCGTGAAATGCAGGTATTTAGCATTTCTATAAATGATGACAGGAAAAAGGAATTATTAACAAACTATCTGGATGGAAGAGTTCTCCCAGGAATTTGAACTGTATCCTCTTTTAGGGGCTGAACACCATCTTGATCTAATTACTTCCCCCCCACCCCACCCCCCCCCCCCCGATCAGAGCTTCTCAGATGGCATTTTGTGGCAATAGTTTATTTGACCTGACCCAGAGGATTCTGGCTATTTGGAATGTGTTGTCATAAGCTATTAGTGATCCATCTATAATAGTTGTGCCTCTAGGCTTAGTATTTGGTTAAAGGAAAAAAATAAAACACAAAAAACAAAACACTCAGATGGAAAACAAATGTAATTATCAAGTTTAATGGCACGAATATTCTCGGCAAGCAAACACTGATATTTAGATGGAAAGGTACCAACTAGGAACAACCACTGACAGAAGCAGTGGAGGAAGACTGACATTACTCCATTTTCAAGGCATTTTAAACATCACTGACAACAGTTGTTATAAAGTTAATGTGCAATCCCTAGAGCTTCATGAGATTTGCTCTTTAATTTTCCATGTCTTTGATTTTTGTGTCAGTTATGTTGTGTGCAGAATTTTTTCACCACAGAGTTTCAATGCATTAATTCAAATATTATGCAATCTTCAGGGCAGCTATTCATAAGGTGAAGGGCAAGTTTGAAAAATACCGATAATAAAGTTTTTTTCTTTGCTCAAATGATTTTGTATAGTTTGTTAAACAGTAGAAGCAGCAATGTCAAATGGCCAACTTATCTACCTGAAGATGAGTTGAAGTCAAATAATTAGACTTACATTTTCTGTGAAATGAAAGAAAAAATCTGCCGTCAGGATTGGAATTAACATGATTTATAATGATGATATTTCATGCTTATTGAGTTAGCAATGAAATGCCAAACTGGTATTGAAGCAGTTTTATGCTACATGCTGGATGTAGAGAAGAATATGAGAAGTTTTTGTACCTCAACAATTTATAATGTCATCTCATCTTTTCTTTTTTTTTTTTTTTTTTTTTTTTTTTAGCATAAGGAGGCAACAGGAAAGGAGAGCAATTTTAACTCCAATTTTAACTGATTTCACAGTTCGAATAACTGCAGCTCCTGCAATTATTTTTACAAAAATTGACACTACAGAGAATTTACACCCAGAGGTTAGTATAAAATGTGAACACACATAGCATAACTTTTAATATGTGGATAATCTTAATATTTTACTCTTCCACCGGTTGAAATGTCCAGTTGTGTTTTCAAATACAAAGATCACCAACTGAAAAGAAAAAATAAATAAATGTTTTAGTCACTAGTGAAATGTTCTTTCTCTGCTGGAGAAAACATTTGTGTATAGTATTTGATATTAAAGGCAGCCTGTCCAGAGGTAGATAAGCCTGTTTGCAATTCAGAAAATTGGAATCCTTTAATGATTTCCAGCAATATTTTTAAAAGATTTGTGATGGAAAGGTGTTGAGAAGAGGTGCTATAGTACAACGTTACAAAACATTGTATTCACAAGCTTCTCATAAAGCCTGAAAAAACAATCTATACACTATCTATAAGAAGAAAATTGAACTGGGTTCTTTTAGCCAGATTTTCAAGCCACAGAATGCCACAGAGCATCCATTCCCAAACCATTACTGTGAGTACTTCAAGGTACTCCAGATTTAACAATCACTTTTAGCAGTCTGTTAATGATTGGTCTGTGAAGCATTTACACAGAAAAGGTATTGGCTTCCTTTTTGGCATTAGTTTGTAGCTCAAGAATTTAAAACATTTTATGTGGGAGAAATATCAGAAAGTTTTTTTTCAGCTCACAAGGAGTATTTCTTATAATGGCTACCTTCTGGGAAAAGCAAAACTGATACAGGAGTGTGAATGGTTATTAGGTATGTGTTGCATTGCGATGTGCAGTAGGTGTATATTGTTGGAAGAAAATAGCTAATGGGTATAGAAAGAAAAAATTGACAACTTCATATTTTGTGTAAAAGATCATCACAAGGGCAGATGGAAAATTTTTTAATGTATAAAAGACAGAAAGCTTAGTAGGTGGCTAAGATGCGTAGAAGTTATTAAATTAAAACAAAAACATAAACAAACCAAAAAAAACCCCACACAGCCTCTGAGCTTTACTAATGCTTCTGTTCAAAAATGTCAGTGTTTTCTGTACATGTTCCATGGATGACATTCCCTGATGAAGGGAGAGGTCTAGTTTAGACTATGAAGAGCTTGAATGTTGTGCAACCTTCTCATGAGAAGGGGCAGTACTTTTAATTATTAAGCAAATTTACTGCATTATTTTTTTTCATCTCTTTATTGCTTGCCAACAAGTAATTCTGTCCTAGATAACACCAGTAAAACAGTGGCCATCCACCCAGCTTTGCCAAGGTATTAACAATGCTTTACAGACAAAGAGAAATCAATTAAGTTGGTTATCAGTGAGTTCCAATACATGATTTCATTATAAGTCAAGCAGAGTTTACGTTTAACAAAAAAAAAAAAAAAAAGTACATCCTTTTCTTGGAAGGAAAGAATTGGAGTAATTGCCAAGGAAATTAAAAAAAATATATAAATCTAACAGTCCACTGTTTGATACTACCAAGAGATGGAAACAAGACCTCACTCAGGAGATGCTTTTCTTGCAAAATTTGTCTTAGTAATTATGCTGTTGAAAGTAAATGAAAGAATAAGCCACATCCTTGTTTAGAAGCCTGATACACCACTTTCTCCCAAAAAGATTGAATTAATACTATATACGATGTTGAAGCATTGACTACAGCAGAGAATCACAATAGAGTTATATAGAAGCTAAAAATTATTTCCCCAGTAGCTGTTATCTAGTATTTTCCCTTAATTTCTCCACAGGAAATCTTGGTATGTGGTCATTCTTTGGAGGTGAATGTGACAACAAACTTGGATTTCTTTCTCAATGTAGCTCAAGTACAACTTCTTCAGCAGCTGGTACAAGCCAATATGGTTGGACTGGAACCTTCCAGTAGCACTACCGAGGTAGGTTTTTGCTTGGTGTGCAGCTGTTTGGTTTTTTTTAAGTGTACCATAGCTCTGATCATGGGTTTGTATCGTTTAAACAAAATTATATAGGTAAATTAAATACGTGTTTTTTTATTGTTTGGTAGGTTAGCTTTAAAATGCATTCTAGTGTTGCTCTAACAATAGGATTAGTGTAAGATTATTTTTCAGTAAATTAGATTAAAGTGGTTCTGCAACAATCATATGCACAAGGAGATTTATCTTACGTAAACAATGAAGTAAATCAGTTTTGAAGTAGTTTTTTGAGGTGGTTTTGCCATTTGACTTTACCTTTCATTGAAGCTTTGGCATCTTTTTTGAGTTCACATACTACGCTATGCTTCACTAAAGCCAGTAAACATTTTCTCTGTGCCTGGTGAACACTACTCACACTAACTGTCTTCACTCAATTCCATAAGATTCAATCCACCTCCGAATATTCTCATATTTCTTCAGTAAGAATGATGGTAGGTACATCATCAAAGGTCCTTCATCTTGTGAACAATTAATCTCATATTTTTTTCTGTGATTATACAGTGTTCAGCAACTATCTCTTGACTGTGTCATTCTTTATATTTGGAAGTTGATAGCTCAGTTTACATTGAAGGCTAGTCACTGACTGTGACAGACTTGTAAATTTAAATTATTAAACTGCTGAGCTGTTACAAAAAAAGGTAGGGGGAAAGAAAGTGAAAAAATTTCCCTAAGAACAAAATATGTATTTCTTATCTTCAGAACCAGGAATCTAGTAAGGCTGACAGCATCTTTAACACAGTAGCAGCTATTGTGTGACAAGACACTAATTCCACTAGAATGGCTATTGGACCCATTGAGAAATCTTCATAAGTAAGAAAAAGAGTTAGGCAAAAAGTGAAAGAGCAAGTCACAATCAACTATTCCTTTCATAGAATCTGGCTAATGGAAGACCTGAAGAAACTGTTTCCCTTCCTTTCCTGGATCTCACAGATTCAGCATGCATGTGAATCTGGATACAAGTGAGGAATGCTCTAGAACAGCCAAACTACTTATATTCTTTTCTGCTCACCCTGTAAAAAAAAAAAAAAAAAACAACAGAATTTGTTTGTATCTGCTAATCTAGGGATCACATCACCCCCAACTCCTTTATCCCTTCCCAAGGACAGAGACAAATTAAGGGCGTTGTTTCATTACCATGCTGAAACACGGAAGATGTTGAAAAGAAATGCAGTGTATCTTTCTTTTCTTTGGATACTTTGCAGACCCAGGGCTTCTTTTGGAGATGAAATATAAATAAATAAGTATGGGAATATCTTCAATAAATAATTTGTGGAGCACTTATGGAGCACTATTTTCCCATTGTCAGTGGAATGGATAGAATCAGGAGATTTGAATGGGTGCCAAGTATTTTAATTTTGAGTTGGCGCTGTGCGGAAGTGCTGCATGTGGATTGTGCAAACTTAAAAGTAATTTACTACATCATTTCAGAAAGCTTTTTGTTGATTGCATGCCAAGATACCTATTTGTTCTTCATTGGTATCTCCCTTGCATTATTGAGATCTCCTGTGATGAGTAATGGAGTAATTTCTGGTTCAAGGTTATGTTTGCCTTCTCTTTAAGTTGTAGAACTATATCTTGATTTACTATACTAAAAATGTAGAAGCAAATAGCTGGTTACATTTTGTCCAGTTCTTTCTTCAGTGTTCTGTAATCTCCTGTGCCTGTATGAAGTCAACCCACCCTCTAATATATGCATATTTATTATTAACCTCATGTTTTTCCTTTAGTCAACAGAGAGAAACGTAATACACTGATTGTATGCTTCTGTTTTCATCTCAATGAATGAAGCCTGAAGCCTGTACGTGGCAGCTTCACACCTGCTAATTTCATTGAAAGAATCAAAGCATAATTTAGTTTGGAAGACACCTCTGGAAGCCATTCTTTTGCTGAAAAGAACACTGCTGTCAAAGTTGGGTCAGGTTTTTCAGCACACTGTTCAGTGAAATCTTTATCTTTAGGGAAGGAGGTTGCACTACCACTCTGGGTAATTGTCCTTTGATAACAAGCCTTGCTCTGGCAAATTTTTGTCTTTATATTAATTCAGAATTTTATTTGGTAGAACTTTTAACCATTGCCTTTTAGCATTTCACTATACATCTCCAAGAACAGTCTGACTTAATCTTCTTCATAACCCTGCTTTAGGTAACTGGAGACAGCATTTTGAAACCCTACCACCATCCTTAGCGGTCTCTTTTTCTATCTGAACAAACCTAGTGCTGTCACCTTCCTCATAAATTGTCATAAATCATAAAACCTGTGAACTCTTTTGATGATCCTCTGCACACTCAGTTTTGTCAATGTTTTTTCTACTCTTGAGCTCAGAGCTAGAGCGTATTCTAGATGTGGACACACAAGTATCTAATAAAAGGAAATTATCTCACTTCTAATCTGCTGGCTATGCTGGTACTAACAGTGCCCAAATGCTGCCCAGTAACTACTTAGACTTCAACCCTACAGGGGCGTGCAGCTATCACTCGTTCAATTTGTTGTCCACCAGGACCCTTGGGTTCTTTTCTGCAAAGTTACTCTGTAGCAGTTGGCCTCCAGCCTGTATTTAGTTCGGGATTTTTCCATCTCATGTGCAGGACTTTGCGTTAAACTTTAACCTTCATGAGGTTTCTGTTAAACCATTCTCCCATTTTGTCAATGTCCCTTTGAATGGCAACCCAACAACCCCTCAATGTATCAGCTCCCCTCAGTCTGGCATCACCTATTTCTTTGGGTAGGTTTTGTATCATTGCCCAGGTCTTTAATAAAGACATTAAACATGATCAGACCTTGAGGAATGTCACTGTGTAACTAGAGTTCAGCTACACTTTGGAACAGTGGCCATTACTCTCTGATTTTAGTGGTCCAGCGTGGGTTTTACCCATCTTCAGTCCATGCATTCAGTTCACACGTAATAGTTCGGACACAAGTCTGCAGTGGAAAAATCTGTCTAAACTTTCTGAAGGTCAAAGCAAAGGTCACCCAATTCTCTATCCACAGAATCAATCATCTCATCATAGGAGGCAACCAGATTGTGGTAAGGCAGAATTTGCCGTTTGGTAAATCCATGTTGTTTGTTTCCAGAAACTTTTTTATCCTTCAAATGCCTGGAATTCGCTTCAAATGTGAAAATGGGTTCTGCCACCTTCCTAGAGACTACAATGAGGCTGTCTATCAAGAAGTTCCTTGTGTTCTCATCCTTGCTTTTTTTGAAGATGGTCATGATATTTACTGTTTTCCAGATATCAAAGACTCACAGACAACATGTCTGTTCACACGATAAGGAGAATCCCAGCAGTGGCACTAGCCAGTTCCTCAAACACCTTTGGATGTGTTCTGTCTGATATTTTAAGAGAAAAATGGAAGTTATCCATCCTTCAAAGGCTTTCCTAACATATTGCAAATTACCTAGGCTGTTATGCAGGTCATAGTGATACACAGAATCTGTGCTCTGTATCTTCTGCTGCAGTGTTCCTCTTGCATTTACTTAACTATATTCCCCATGGGAAAGTACAAAATTAAATGGAGAAGCCAAGACAGTTTGCATTTCCAAATCAGAATATATGAAACCTGTCTTCCAGACCTGCCCCAAGAAAGCATGGCTGTGATTATTTTTTTTAATTGAAAGGAATAGAGCATTTTTTAATAAATATTATTTTGTTATTTGTACATTAATTTACACTATTGTTTGTATTAAGTACTTGTTCAGTTATTTTCAAGGGTATTCAGAACCTATACACGTACAATGCTTCTCTTCAGGGACTCATGAATGAATGAGTAACCACACAGTAAACAAAGTATGTAAAAACAGTGCACACAGGCATTCTCTGAATAGGAACAGGGATAAAGGAATGCTTTGAATTTCTTGAGATAACTGACTGTAAGTGAAGTTTGGTTTTATTGATAGTTATTCCTTCTTATAGAATAATGAAAAGATTGAGATACATTCTTGTCAAAGATTTTGTTGAGTATCTGTCAAAAAAATGTAGTTATGTACTGAAAAATGAACTGTAACAGAAGCTGTAGGGTTCAAGAGTTGCTTAAAGTAGGAAGAGGGCACAAATGGTGAGTTCTTCACCTGTCTGTTAGGCATTGGTGCCACTTTAAAGACACTGCAGATGAGATATTGAAAGAACTTTTAGGAATGCATTTGAATTTTTACAACTCTGACCACGGACTACTGAAAGTGGCAAAAAACTCTTGTTTCTGAAGGTGTCCATTTCGCCTCTCTAAAGAAAAAACAATCCAGCATATAGACTACATCGTTCAGACGTAGTGAAAAGGTTTAGGGAAATTTAAGTTCTGAAGGGACTTTTGAGCACTAAGGCTGGGAGGCAAAAGAAAAGTTGGATGGGAACTCAGGTTATGGATAGAATTTCATATGACGGTGACTAAAGGCAATGAGTCTGTTTCACTTTCCTTTAGGTACTTCCATTATTACTGATTAAGATAATAATCTAGATTGTGTATCTTTCTTGCAGGCAAGCTGTTCAACCACATTTAAACATGTGGTGTTTAACCTGTTTTCAGGAAGCTGTTTTTACAGTATGAGGCCTTACTTAAAGGAAAAGTCAGTAGTGATGAATTGTATATTCATCTTGTATTTGTTTCCTCTTAAAGTCTGTCCAAATACAGTTATGCATATATATATATATATAGTTAGAGTTGAATTGGTTTTAGCATACAAAGCTTAAGGTAGGATAGAATCATGGAATAATTTACATTGGAAGGAACCTACGAGTTCATACAGTCCAGGCCTCTGCTTACAGCAGGCCTAATTAGATCAGGTTGCTCTAGGGCTTCAATCAAGTCTTGAATACCTCCAAAGAGAGAAATTACACAACCTCTCTGGGCAGCCTACTTGACCACCCAAATGTTGGTTTTTTTAAAAAAAAATCTTTAAAATCCTAATATCTAATTGGAGTTTCTTGTGTTCATGCTTGTGTCCATTGCCTGTCATCCTATTACCAGGCACCTCTGAGAAAAGTCTGGCACTGTCTTCTCTATGGGTTGCAATCAGGTAGTTGTATACATGCCCATGGATGCTGTCTGATTAAACTTTTTATCATCTTCTGATGTGGCTGTCTTAATCTTGCAACCATATCAGTGCCCTCTGTTGAATTCAGTTGATATTTTTTTCTTGTCCTGTGAGAACCGAAAGTGGACACAATATTCCCCATGTCATCTCACAAGTGCTGAGTAATCAAGGCAGTAATCACTTCCCTCAGTCTACTGACCATGCTTCTGCCAATAAGGTCCAAGATGCTGCTGGCCACCTTTGCTGCCCAGACCCATCACTGGCTTCTGTCCACCGGGACTGCTTTGTAACCAGCTTGCGTCATTGCTGAGAATCCTCCTTCCTGCATACAGGACTTCACATTTGTCATCATTTAACATCCTAAGGTTCCTGTTTGATGCATTCATCTACCTGTCTAGGTCCATGTGGATAGCAGCACTGCCCGTGCATATATTCACTGCTTCCCATTAACCAATACTCTCTGAGCTCAGTCTTTCAACTAGTTTTATATCCATTGGGTAGTTAACCCATCCAGACTGTAATGTCCAGACTTAGATACAAGAATATTGTGGAAGTGTTAAAAGCCTTGCTGAAGCTGAGGTAAATGACATCCGCAGCTCTACCCTAGTCCACAGATCCAGCCGTTTTATTATAGAAGGTAATCTGATAGGTATCTGCTTTGTGGATTCCAACAAAGGGCAAAGCACATCAGTCAGGCTTTGCTTTGTTCATCTTAGTTTTGTCACTTAACTGTGTTCATCTTCTTTGATACTTTGCAATGCTTTGCATTTTTTCAGAGCAAATAGTTTCTACTGCTTCAGTAAATGTCCGAGTGAAATAGGTGAATATATAAAGCTCATCTCTTTTTCTGCTTCTCTCTAGCACTCTTTCTGTAGGCCTCCCTGCTGATTCTTTGTCCAGCAAGGTGAGCACTCAAGGGTCGCAGCTGTGTGGGCTGATGACAGCTCTTCCAGCAAGCAGCCCTTTGAAGCTAACCAGTATTCCAAAGAAAGACAACGAAATATTTTGGTATTCTGGGTATGATTTATGGGGCAGGGAATGGATCACAAGAGTCAAATGCGTACACCTTGGCGGCAAGATTAATGTTTTGGAGCTGTGAAGCCACAAATATTTGAGAAGTGCAAACATCAAGGATGAAAGAGAATCGTATAGAGTTGTATAAAGAATTATAGAGATATACAAAGAGTTATATAATTGAAATGAAAGAAGACATTATTCAAGTTTGGATGTGAGGAAAATCTTATTTGGTGTAGAACATTGCCAAGGGACATGACAAAAAGATGTTGAAGTGGCGTCATTTCACTGATTTTTTTCGTATCAGAAGAGTACCTGATGTGGCTTTATGATTTAAGTGGTTCTAATGTTATTTTCTCTAAGTAATCATTAACAGCCCCCTATTGTTTTCTAATTTGTGTGATTTTAAGTTCAGTAAATTCTATTCATCTGCCTTGGATTTCAAAAAATAAGCCACACTTTGTTAAAATGGCAAAAAATTAGTGAACTCCATTCTCTGAAGCCTAAAAATCATTAAGCAGGTAAATCTCTTTTTATTAGATAAAAAGATAAAAGGCGGAACTTCAGTGTATTAAGACTGTCTAGGGCATGTGGATTTACCAACAGTAAATAGTTTTGGTTTTCATTAATATCAAGTAATCATCATATTAAGTCTGCTTTAAAAATAACCATATATAAAGAATTACACATGGCTATTTTTGAAACCAGTGTTTTCAAACTAGTTTACATATTTATACTTTTTAACAAAATAAAAAACATATTTAAAGGGGGCAGGGATGAACCACATCATTAAGAAAGCCAGAGATGGGGATGCTCTTTGATCTATGTATGTATTCTGTCCAGTATCCCACAGAAAAAACCCCACTCTTGAGTCATAAAGCTAATATAACATTCTTTCCTTCTGTCAGTCTCCTCACTCCTCTGTTTCTTCTCTGTCTCCTACAGTCTACTTTGTTTCAGAAATCCACACATTAAGTGTCTTAACTTCCAGTAATCTTGACCTGACTCAGGATATTCATATGCAGTCCTCCAGTCTTTTCATTCTGCAGAGTTGCTCTGGTTTAGAAATCAAGTGATAAAAGCAAGGATAAATGTGGTTTTGTCTTCTGAAATTATTTGAAGACTTGTCCTGTTTCTCACACAGAAATAAAAATCCTTCATAATATCATGATACCGTCTCCAGGTTTTTTTCCTGAATTTAAAAGAACCAGATCTGAAGATTTTCTTTGTTACCTTATAGTTTCACTGGCAGATTTCTTTTGTTCAAAATCTGTTGGGTTTTTCCTGGGTCATCTTTTGAAAAAGATGGCATACTTACTCCTTTTGTACCATAATATCCTAGGGCTTGGGTTTTTTTGTTTTGTTAAGTGTAGAAAGCACCACTATAAATTTCTAGCTTGGTCTTCTTGTTTTTGTAAGTACCTTACATTTTCATGAATATTTCCTGCAACAAATTCATCAGTATTTTTAACTTACTGCACAGAATGTAAAAAGGACTTAATACGAAGATTTCACACCTATTACTAGACAAATATGATTGACATGACTAGGTAAATATAGTTGATATTTGAGGCACGTGATACAGTAATTGCTATAGTGGCTTGAACTGAGGCTCATTTATTTAGTCTTACATTAGCATATGACTTGGAAACAATATAAGAACAGATATCATTGTGCACCCCTACAATATTTTTGCAGCTATAATGTAGTATTTGCAGCTCAGGCACTTGCAGAGATAGTGGTGATATCTATATACGTGACAGTCTTCAGTGTTTTTTTTTCTCATGGATTTGTTCAGTTGCCGTTGAAACTCATCTAAATTTTCATCGTCTGCAATAAACTGTGGAAAGGACTTCCATGGCTGACTATATGCAGTGGGAATACCACCACCTTTTTGTTTGTTTATTTGTTTATTTACTTATACTTGAATCAAGTTATCTTAGGGAAAAAAATACATTTTTAGTCACCATCTCTGGGACGTTTTATCTTACATGCTTGGATCATACTGTGTTTTCATTGTGTCTTTTCTTCCAAGTTGAAGAATCCTAGGATATTTTTTAACTAGGATTGTTACCTATAAACTGTTCTGTTCCATTAGTTGTTTTTGTTAGTGTTCTGGCTCTTTTTCAGTTTTACAGTGTTCATTTTTGAGGAGTAAGTGAGGCATGGTCCAGAGCAGAATTGCACCCAGTATTCAAGATACAGTCAGTCACGCATGGATTTATGTGTCAGCACAGTGATGTTCTCCCTTTTGTTCCATCTCCCTTTCCTGTAATTCTTGATAAGAGAACTGGGGGGCTATGTCTGCTACTGATCCTTTTCCTTCTCCTGCTACCTGACTCTTTCACAGAACTGTGTATAATAAGGTTAAGAACTTCTTTTTAGGTGACAATAGTCGACTTGGAGGCTATCGTTTTAAATTCCTTTCAGTTGGTTGGGTTTTTTTTCCTCCTGCTTGCATCACTTTACATTTACCCGTATTGTATTTAATCTGCTACTTTATTGCCCTGTCATTCAGCATTCTAGGGTTTTGATTTCTTCACAGTTGGCCCTTGTCATTATTACCCTCGATAAGTTAATATACTTAGAAAAATTTCTCACATTGCTCTTCATTCCTTTTTCCATTCATGAATATATTGAATGTGATCAGCCCTGGCATAGATAACCATGAATCACTAAACTGGCCTTGTACTCTTACTCATAGTTGATTAATTGATACTGATTGGTCAATTACTCATCTAGGTGAGGACCTTCTTCCTTATCCAGTAGAAACTTAGTTGACTAGACACGTACACTGCATTGAGCTCTTGTTCTCAGGTACCATATTGTTTACCAATGATGGGAATAGTTTCTCTGCGGAAAAGACTTTCCTCTCAGCTACCTAAAGCCAGAATCTTACATCATACCCTCTGTATAAAGCATTCCAAGTCTGACAAGAAGACCCATCAAAATGAGGAGCAGGTTTGAAATCAGAGACACACTTATCTGTCATGAGCTTTTTGCCTGATACAATTCTGACTTTTCATGAGTCTTGCTCTTAAGTCACTGTCTAAAATAGTCAAAAATTAAAATAAACCCCAACATTTCAAAATTTCATTTGAAGTTCAGCTCAGTCAGCTGATAATATGGCTATTCCTCCTATTTTCCTCTCCCCTCCAAAACTAATCTTTTTAGCAATAATACAGCCATTCCTGTTTCCAGGAATTTTCAGTGTGTGGTTTTTTTTTTAATTTGCTCGTTATTTTTTTGTCAGTTACAAACAAATTTTTTGAGTTAAATTTGAAACATTTTCACTGTAACTTAGAAATATGGATTTTTATTCTATGCTTTATCTAATTTTTTTTTTCCCCGGATAAACAGTGAAAAATTATCAATAGTTAATGAATTACCTTGTAATAATATTTCTCACAATTACAATTATTTTGTAATTACTTCTCACAAGTTGTGTAATTACTTGTCAGTAATATAATTACTTGTGAGAAGAGATACTACTGCTGACATATTTGTTTATTGGCCCTGCAGCCTCAGTTATGGATAAACTTCAGAGAACCAGCAGGTTTCTCAGCACCTTCTCTCTCTGTGGCACCTGACTGGGGCTCATGCCTAGACAGCTTTTTCTTAAATGTTTAAGCTGTTTTGTCGGAAATCCATGGCTGAGTTGAACAGCCATTTGTGGCTCTTCAACAGTAGGATTTGAAGAGCTTGTTTGTTCTTTATTTTTTAAGAAATTAAATTTAAGTACCCTTTATGCAAGCAAGCTTAGTGTATTTAAAAAAAAATTGCAGTGACAGAACTGTGACATTGCTCAAGATTCCTGTCTGTATTACTTTAAGTTGAATTATTGCTCTTATATAATTAATATTTTATTTGCTTCTTTTATGGGTAAATGAGAATATACTGAGGAAAGAGGTGGAAAGTTTTCAAGGGACTGGATTTAAGCAGATTGAAAGCAGGTGGCTATCTACATTGTATCACAGTTTTGGCACATCGCTCATTAAGAAAACCTATGCCACTGAAATTAATTCACGCCCAACAGATGTTTAGTACCGTAAAGCGATGTGACCTGCTTGACACCAGTCACTGGAAGGAAAACATTTTTTCTTTTGATGTTTTGCATTAGGTACCATGGATATTACACATGTGTCTCACACACTGGAAATAGAACTTATTTTCTTATAGAAATTTTACATAGATGAACACTCATCCCTTCTGGTCAACCAACATAATTAATGTTTTATAGAGAAATGTAGGGTTCTCGTTCATTTAGTAATGGACATTGCATTCAAAAACAAAGTAATTTCTGTTTCAGTTTTGTCTGTATGTACTCAGCAAGGTAAAAATCTAGTAGTAATCTAATGGGATAGTAGTAATTTACCTTTTTTAAGATTCATGGTTATAGGAAATTGATATTATATTTTTTATCTCTGCCTTTAGCCCAGGACTATATGTACATGTATTCATTTGAAGTGTAAAAACTCTGATTATTAATTATAATAACAATCCAGACTTCATTATGATAAATTTATGATGGTTTTTTAAACAATCAAGTAATTAAGACTGGAAATACCCTGAGTTTACATCAGCTGGTGCTGATGTGCTAATAAACATTTGACTTTTGGAGTCAGGGAAGCAATTGTGGTTGGTTTTTGAAGGTTTTAAACAAAAAGAAAGTTTGTATTTGTGCTTTTCCTCCCCCAGCCTCCTGTGGCAGCATAATGGTCTAAATTTTATTTGAAACTCAGCTTAAGAATTTTAGGTTTAAGTCTTGGAAAGGCAGTAATCCAATAGTGTTCAGTTCAACACCAAAAAAAAATATGCATGTGCAGCTCATTATTTATAGGAATAACTAACTTAAGGGAACTTCATTACATGTCTGGCTGTGAGCAGTGATGTTCTTTCTCAGAAGAAAAGTGGGAGAATGCAATGATTGCCTTTTCCCTCTATTCCTGTTGGCTTGTGGTAAATGAGTAAGAATCAGCAGTATTACAATGGATAATTTTTCAGTACAAACTATTTCTAACAGTTTCTGTCTGGGTCTCAGTCTGGATATAAATTGTGTTTTAATACTTGGTGCTATAAAACATGCATTATGCATTTTCAAAGTACTTTACAATCTTTTGTGAGAGTCAGTTTATATCTGTAATTTAGAGTATGCCTGTCCTAAAGAATAGATATTTCTGTAATCTCTCAGTGTTTGAAAACACGATTAGAAGCTACTAGAGTAGGTTATCTCAGGTTTATCTTACTCTTGATGAAGTGCACGGGTACTTGAAGTAAATGGAAAGAGAAATTAGCTGTTTTACCGGTCCAATTAGGGCAGTCATACTCTGGTAATGTATATTGCTATATTAATGATGTTTCTAGTGCAAGTCCTCTTTGGTGCAAAGTAGGAACAATAAATTAATCTTCTCCCCTTAAAAAGCATGCAATCAGAAAATTGCAGGTCTTTGTGCCTAATAGCTTTATGTTCCTACCAATAACCTCACAAACCTGAAAAATGTAGGCCCTGTTTTTTAAAGACTCTGTGAAATACAGGAATAGAGCAGAAGTCTCATCCTGAAATTGTTTTTTAGTATAGCCAGCAAAACTTTCCTAGCATAAGTGATCATACCGTTTTTTCTGTTTTTAAAAGCACGGATGCTACTTGGTATCTGCTAGAAAGGATCTCTTTGATTGCTTTTCAATTTTATCTTTGTTTTTGCAGTGTATAAAAATGAATGTTGACCTTCAAATGAGGCCAATATTAACATTTTTCTGTTCGTACAATTACTTGCTTATGCTATTACTAGGAATCTGTTGCAATCAGTTCTTCAAGGCAGTCTTGAAAACTGAATTTGTAATTTTGCTCTTTAGGCTTGAAAGGGAAGAGCTGTCCTAGTTCTTTCATGTCACTGGGTTATCTGACAAAGCTAGACAATTTAGCACGTTTTTGATTTGGCAGTATTCAGAAGTTTATTACATGCTTTTTGCAAAGACATCTGAAGACTTTTAAAAGTATTATTAATGAAAGGTTGCAAAGAACATTCAATAGTGCAGGAAATAAAACTCTGTATTTAGATAGAAGTAGGCTCTGCCAATTTCTCTCAGTAATTAGAATTATAATACCTTTTGTAGTATGTCTGATTTTTTCCTGAAGTAGTATTATAATTGGGAATGGCCTATGTATGGGTCTCAAAGTGCAAAACCAACAGACATACCTTAATCCAGTAAACTGTAAATACTCAGTAAAACTATGACTTCTCAGAAAATGTTTTTTCTTTCAATGTAAATGTAACCAGATTAATTGATCTGATTCCACTGACATAATATTGTTTGGTAGGGCTAGAAGATATAATACTGAGAGTTGTTAGTTTTTATCAGACTATTACAAGTAAAAATAGAATTCTGTACTTGTGGCTTGAAAGTAAGATCAGAATGTTGTTTTAAGTTGCTCTAGTAGTGAAATAGAAGAGTTGAAGTTTTGGCGTTGCTGAATTCCTGGAATATTTTATTATGACTGTATAACCAGAATAATAATTATTAGAGAAATGTTTAACTTGCTGATTAGCCTATTATAATCTTCCAAGTGCCAAGAGCTGTTCTTAACTTTGTTCTTTCAACAGTTTAGCATTGCAGGTTAGAATGATATTAGGTCATTGCAGGCATCTATTAAACAAATACCCAATAATTAATTCAGTAACTTAAACTGATCTACTTGCTCTTATTTTTTTCCAAGCATGGTTACATTGAATGACACTGTTTCATCAATCGCAATGGGTGTGGCTTCATTAAGGGATTATCTAATCATCAGTGCACATGGCTTTTGTTGTATGCATCCAGTGGGCTTTGAAGGATTGGTATTGATACTGGATTTGTTCAGTTGTAGTCACTGTTGAAGGTAGAACTAATGACTGGAATTTTTACTGATTTATGAACTTAAGTAAATTAGATTTAACAAACTTTAATGAAAATATAAATTACCAAAATGAAATTAAAGGTATCAACTGGAAAATAGATAGGGGTGTCATTTCAGACAGATAAGTCACATGAGTAGTCTGAATGAGACAAGTAGTGTTAAGGCTGAAAGAAATGGCATTAAAACTGATCTGGGCAAATCAAGAGGATGTGCTTTGGAAAGCTGTCTAACATTGGAAGCAGAGCTGACAGGTGTGCTCGCTCTTCTGTCATTAGGGGGTTTTGATAATTCAGAGTTTTAGAGAATCTTTGATTAAGGTGACAGTGAAGATGACTGATTGGAATTACCTCAAGTTGCAAGTTTCCTTCAATTAATTCATTTTTAGATGAGACATTTTTAGATGAGAGATTTTTAAATGATTGTCTGTCTCATAAAGGATTTTTCTAAAAATAGTAAAATCATTCAGTGATAGCGAATCCACTATAGTAATTCATAACATTTTTCTAATAACTGCATCTTATTTTTTGTTTAAAAATGACAATCTATGATTTCAGAAATTCAATAATTGCTCTTAATGCCCAAATGTCAGAGTAGCAGTCTGTGTTACCTCTTTTCCCCTTTGCCTGGAAGCGATATTTGAAATAGCTAACTAGATTTTAAAGCTGGAAGAATAAACAGAAAATATACTGGATATATACTAGCTTTGAATCTCATTGGAAAAATGTTTTTCATGTATATTGAAGGAGAAAAATGGGGGGAAATGGGGGAGAAAAACAGATTTTCAGTTGTGAAAAAGACTTCACTCTTCCAAATATTTGACTAGATAAATCCTGAGGGTTTTTGAGCAACTATAAACATCATTAATCTCAATTAGGAAGCTTGATTTCAGTGAAAGTTCTTGGTAAATAGGAGGACTGAGTAATTGTGTGCTGCCTCAAACATAAAATACGTTGTGGTTCTCTGTTTTATGCTTTGATTACATAAATACAGACAGTCACCGAAGTAGCAACCTCTTGTTTAAACTTTAAAGGTGTGATATCCAAATGGACTATATTTGGTGGTTTATAGGGCAATGTTGTAAAGACTAGTGTACACAAAAATAATAAATGATGATTTATGAGTAAATATTTTTTTCTTTTAAGTGTTTTAATATTCTGTAAAGAGTTTCATGCCAGGTCTCCAGGGCTGTGTTTTTACTTATTATAAGCCCTGGCTTTACACTTTTTTATAAATTCATCTTTGATGTACAGTAAACCTATTGTACTGACTTCTTCATAAAGTATAGTCTACTATTGCAAAGAATATTGCTTTGATCTGCCTGACAGGTTTAGAGTAGGGACGCATATGTGGTGTTTGATAAATTACCTGAGGGGCAAAGAATGTTGCTGTCTTTTCGTAATTATTCACTTTTTCAGAATTAATATATGCCAAATTCTTACAAGAAGAACATATAATACCTGCACATGGAGAACAGAAGCAGAAGTGTGTGGAAAAGAAATACAAATATGAGCGAAGTACAGTTCATGTCCTGATTTTGTTCAGTGATACACCTAAGATTATAGGTACAATGTTAATAAAAGGGCCATATTTTCTCATTCTTAGAAGAATTAGGAAGTACTTAGAAGTAAAAGTACTTAGAAGTAAAAGTCTTTCTAATATAAATGATAAGTAGCTTTAATTCTGATCAGTGATAGAACAGGTGAGCTCTCAAGGAGTTGATTTCTTAGTCTGACAAGTCCGTTTCCTGGTGTCCATCACTTCCCACATGGCGATTTTTGGCAAGACAGCATTTATTTGTCATGCTAGCATTTAGAAGTGAAAAATACAAGAACTCCTATTTGAACAAGAAATTAAATGCAAACCAATTAAATACAAACAAGATAAGCATCTTGCTCTACTGCTATCCAGGTAGGCACGCATGGATAACATATCTTAGTGCAAGTCAGTAAATCTTATACTCCCCAATCAAATATGGTCATTGAAGTCATTACCACCATTATTTTTTAAAAAGTACTCTTCCATAAGCTTCAGAGTAAGGCTATACATAATATTTTTGCTTAGATTTACCCTGAGGAACATTACTGTCTAATAACTATCTACATTAGAGCAATACAAAGTGCAGTTACTTTATGGGTTCCCTGAAGAACTTAAAAGGTTCTTTGAAATGCTTACTTGTTCTTCACAAAATCTCTGTGAGGATTATGGCTCTAGGAGAGAAATCAATTATACTAGTGAACACAAGATGCTTTTAAAATTCAAGTCAAGTTAAATATCTGCAGTATTTTCCAGAGGATGTAATCTAAAGTCTTCACCCATTTTCTGTCTCCTGCTGCTGTATTTCTCCCTATCCCCTCCATTTCTATTTGTCAAGTTACATGATCTTGGTTTTTTATTGTCTGTTAGCCCAAATGCATGCTTCAGTAAGCTACAAGTCCATATTTATCCCATACAATCTGCAGTTTAGATAGGTAGCTGATGTACAGCATAAGCTATATCTTGAAAGAATCGTAGCCAAATTCATCATCTTTTGCATCCGTCATTCTTTTCTTATTCACAAGTTTTTAATTGCAGTAAGGAATGCAGCACTCAGCAATCACTTGTTACAAACATGGAAATATGTGCTCACAGTATCAGTAGAAACCAAAAAATTGTCCCTGTTTTGGATCCTTCTCTGACATCCCCTGACGCTTACTGTTCTGTTCTTTCTGCCTAAGCAATGAACAAAGCTTCCAAAATCCTTCAGTGTACTTACTGTTATTTTATCTCTGTGTTGCTAGCCATTAGAATACAGTAGATCCTGCACAAATTTGATGCTTAAGAAGTTATTTCTTCCCCCAAAACATGCGAAAAAAGAATTCTTGTTAAAGTTGAGGAGGAACTGTATTTAACAATTGAGCTGGTGAAGGATGGACTCTAATGTACTGGTAAAATGGTCACATGAAGAATGACCTGAGACTGAAGTGTCTAGTTGGAGTTTTTATTCATAAATGATACATATTTCAAGCCTAATTTGCAGTCAAAGCCAATATAGTAGACACAAGCTGTCATTCACCTGGAGGCAGTGTTGAGCAAAAAGGGTAGTAACCTGGTATGGGTGGATCTTTGTTTTCTTTCAGAAATTCAAGGCACAACCTGCTGGCTTATGTTTTCTGCTTTTGTAATACCTGCTTCTAGGTATTTGCCTTTTGAGCACTTCACCTAGGCTACCCAAGCACTGGCCTCAGCAGTGTTCATCAGCCTGCCAGATGATATTTTGCTTCTAGACCTGGGTTTGGGCCAATCACTTCGAGTAAACCCCACCAGCAGATATGACATGTTCCATAAGGCTAACCACAGTGTTCTGATAAATTGCAAAGACAACCCATCAGCTTCCTGAATAAATTATGTTAATACTGGGGGAGCGAGGGAACAAGGAAGAAGAAGAAGTTGTTTCAACTTCAGCATTTTGTTCTTTTACCACAAAAAATATTTTTGAGTCTATCTAATGTGAAGATTGGATATTTCATAGTGAGCAGAATGTTATTTGTAATCACCCCAATAATGGGAAAAGGGGTGGGGGAGTGCAATTCCTATCTGCTCAGATACCCACACAAAATCAGCAGATGGTTCCATGAGTAATAAGCAACACACTAATTACAGCAAATTGTTAACTTAGAGGTCTCCAAAAGGGATAAGGCATAGAAAAACGCATCTGTAGCAGCTGATTCCTTTCTAGCCTAGTTGGATCAAACTGTGTACTGATTTGTCATATTAGAGACGTTGCAGTAATATCTGCAGAAGATATAAGTCATTCTCTATCACTGCAGATTAGGCTTAAGAAAGCATTTCTGGTAAATTAGACTTTGTAATATGCTGGCGCAGGATGTCTGGAAGAGTGTGCTGAGGAAGTATTTCTGTATGCTTCCTTAATTTATACTTCTTTTTTTTCCCCTAAGCATCCACTTATGGCAGCTGTCAGAGAACAGGAATCTAGAAGGACATTTGGTCTGACCCAGTAGGACCATTTTGATGTTCTCTTGTAGTTTATTTCTGTTTATGGAAGTCTCATCAACCTTTTGTTGTTGCTATAACTTCACTATAAGATAAAGAACATGATCAGCAGGAGGTATATACAAAAGTGATATTACAATTGTATCACATGTAAAATTTGAAGGAATGATAGCTAATGGAGTTTATAGCAGTCTTTCTTGCTTATGGTACTTTAACAGAGCAAGCTCTTGGGTGAAGAGTAATAAAACTTTAGTCAAGGTTATCAATTTATTACTTCTGTGGAGAAAGAAAAAAATCAAATAGTACCATATTTTTTGTTGAAAAAAGCTGTAAGTTTGTTTTCCATTAGTATTTTGTTTAAAAATAATAATAATCAGAAATCTGGTAAAACAAGTTCCAGATAATACTACTTAAGAAGCCAGACAGCCAAAGTGTGAAGTGGCAGATGCACATGTTGCACAGATGTTGTGTTGACTGGTTAGCATCCTTATGGAAAGGTTGTGTAATTTGAAGTATTTTTAGTATGTTGAAACTAAGAAGTTGGCATTCTCCTTTACAAGTTTCTTTTGAAGGAACTGTTTATCTTTTTGATTCTTGAAGTCCAAGGTAATCAGTGTTAGAGAGCCAAAACAGTCTTGGGGTTTGTGTTTTATATAGCTCAGACAATTTTAGGTATGTCTTGATATCCAAAAATGTGTTGGCACATAAAAAAAGGTAATGTTGTGTGAAGATAGCTTCCTGAGGGTTTAAAGACTTTTCGCATTATGCATTTGAAATCCGTTGCAATGACTAGAAGCAAACTTTGTGTATGGTAACAGTGACATCCCAGAAATGTCCCAATACATAGGTATTGACATGAGAACCAATAAAAATACTTCTCAGGGAATGTTGTGTTTCTTGTAGTTTGCACAATTACTAATCAGATATTGCATATCTGCTCAGTTTTGCCACATGTTTTAAGCTTTAGATTTTCATTTTAGGCAAGAGCAGATCACACAGTGTGTAGTACTGCATCTTTGATATCCTGAGCTATGAGATGCTTTCTGGTGGATTAACACTACAGCAATTGGAGAATCACAAATCTATTGCAGCAGGTTAATCTAACATTAATGTAATTGTTGTTTCATTATCCAATGTTGTAATCATTAACGTAATGATGTTAACAATTACATCATTAAGTGAGAAGTGTGGGCTGCAGTTTTGCATTAATGAATCATTAAATGTAGCTTCCTTTTCATGATTGTACATGTGAAAGCATGTGTTTTTATAAAACTTCTAATTAGGCTACAAAGTGTAAAGTTTTAGATAACAGCCTAAGAAACAATATAGAGAGACAGTAACAGAATTTGGATTATTTAGATTTGAAGCAGTTTGACAGAGGTTCTGAAGCAGTTTGACAAAGGTTAGCTTAAAATTAGGCTTGGTTATGCACACTTGTGTTTATTTTATGGTTTTGGAGATAATGGAATATTTCCAGACAAACATTTTCTCAGATCAGAAGGATTGCAGAAAGCTGTAGTTCCTAAGCAAATGCCACAACTAGATCTTCAGAGTGGCTCTAATTTGTGTCACCAGCAATAGGAGATGTCTTAAGCTTCCTTTCCTTTATAGTGAGGCCACTTCTTTGTGCTCTAAATCCACACTATACCTTGTACACAGCATGTTAATTTGTACAAGAGAACCACTTCCATAACCTAAAAGCTCACCAAGTTTTGATAAGGAGGAGTGGCATTTCTTATCAATCTGAGTGATGTACTTAGAATGTTAAAAAGGAAAATGAAGAACTAGAAAACAAAGGAAAATCTGTTTTGCTGTAAATATATGTGGTCTTTAGTGTCTGTCCTAGAACTACTAGGAAAAAACCAAATGTTTCAAACTGATTCTTGCAACCAGAATGGCTGTATTTAAGAGATCTTCATACTTAAATTCTGCAAATATAAAATTGAAGTGAAAAAATGGTTTATGGTCTCTCTTTGAGATACAAAGCTAAGAAAATTTTTATTTTACAATGGAGTGTCTGTATAAAAAGCATTCTGACTTACGTAGTTGAGAAAGATCAACAAACATAGTAAGTAAGGTAGATACTAAACTTACAAGATAAAGAATTCTTACTATACTAAAACCAAACTTGAAATTATAGATTCAAAATGTATTTGCTTCTTGCTAGGAAGAAACCATTTTTTCTTGCTAGTTTTTGATGTTCACAAGCACAGAAACTATGTGGAAGAAAATAAAAAGTTGTATCCCATAGTCATTTAAACACCATGATTTATTCAGGATGAATTTCTCTGACATTTTCCTTAACATCTTCTGTGACCACTTAATGTGGTAGGACATTGATGCATATCAAAATGTCACATAAAATATAGCTGTGGAGGAATTTACCCAAAACAATAATCTTCAAATAAATTTGTAAATGATAGGCACACTTTCAAATCTTCCTTGTGTGGACACTCCAAGGAATATTGCTTCAACATCAAAATATGTTTTGTGTTGTTAATAAAAGGAAAAATATATAGGGGTTTCATCAGAACACTGTGAATTCTTATATCAATAGCATTTAAAGGCTTCCTACTTTCTTAAAGTGTCATGGCACTGCCGTGCTGAAATATGGCTAATGGGAAAATACCTCGTGGGGACTGTTCTTATTTTCGGGGGGTGGGGTGGGTGGGTGGGGGGTGGGGTGTGTGCAGAATTATAACAGCAAACTGAAAAACTTACAGTCAGAAAAAAATGAACAAACAATCAATCAAAAAACCCAAAATGTTGATTTTCCTTTATGTTCTCATTTGCAGTAATTAACCTCTCGTGGACTGGGGGTTTTTCTCTTTCTTTTGGTATTTTTCAAAGTGTTTTAAGATGGAGCCTCATGGTATAGAACAATTTTTACATGAGTTTTAAGTGTAAGTTAGGGTTTGGTCCACCTTTTCCCACCTCCCCCCAGCCTTAGCCTACAGTACTTGGTTATCTGAACCAGACTTTCTTGTCTCTGCTCAATGAATTACATTTCTTCTGTCTTGTACCCTTAGTGGAATAGAAATGAACAACAGAAATGTTCTTTCCAACCTCTTTATTGCATACTCCGCCTAGCGATATTTTGAACATAACTTGTGGATTTTATATTTGTTATCAGTAACTTAAATATTATTGTTTCTTATCAAAATAAAATGCTTTTAAAAACTAAATGGTATCTAAAGTTAATTTAAAACTTTGCCATTTCAGATCATTTAATGTATTAACCAAAAAATCTGAAGTATTAATTACAGAGATAATAAAAATATTGTTATTAAATAGGTCCAAAATTCAAATTGTTCTTTAAATTATGGAACACATGCAAGAAATCATATTGGTTCATTTTTGCAGAAAAGGATTAGAAAACCAGAAACATTGAAACTGTAAGAATTATTGTAGCTTTGCCATAAGTAACAAACCTAGTTGGTTGTTGAAGTGTAGGCAGGACAAAATTAATGACGACAACACAGTGGCTCAAACTCACCCTAAACAGAAGTGTGAGAGAACACGTGCTTGGACTTTCTCACACTGTGGACACTGAATGTGTCATAGTGATGATTTGCTTAATTGTCTGATGAGGAGACGAAAGTTTGAGTGTTAGGTCACATGATGTATGACCGAGGGTTCTGCATTCTTTGATCTTGACTAATCTGCTCCTTTAAGTCATCTAACGCTAGTATACAGTAAAGTTTGACGCTGCGGCAACGTTACCTTTAGACAGCAGCACCAGTTACAGTTTCTTTCCTGTATGGAACATCACCTGCTTGGTAGTGCAGAAAACTTGATTCTTGACAGTAATTATAAACACATGGGTTCTCTAATTCTCTTCATTTTAAAGCAAAATAATGTTTTTTTTCTTCAAGGGTAAGCTAAAAATAAAAGGAGAAAAGATAGTTGGAAGCTGGTAGAGACTTAATTGAAGTTACAGTCAGTGGGTGGTGAGCAATTTTGATTTTGAACTTCCCTGTTCTCTTTACAGAAAGGATCCTCACACTTTTCTGGCATTCCCTCATGAGGAATTGTCTTTTTCATGCATTTTAACCTATTTTTAGAACTAAATAAAGCTAACATGATCATTGTGTATGTCAGTCTTCCTCAAATAATATGTAATATTATGTGTTCTCTGCCAAATTAAAAAGCAGAATAGAAGTCTCAATGTTGATCTCCTTATTTTTTTATGTTTTATGAAAGGTAATAAATGGTGATAAACCAAAACCGGTGTTGCCCACTGAGAGAAAGCTGTTACTCAGTAGCTGGCAGTCAATACTGGCCACTTGTGTGGCTTGTATGGACTCAGTTCAGTGGTCAACCAGGGATAAATATGCTGCTTCATACTGATTTCTTTAAGGCCAGAGCTTCACTTTATACTTCCCTCTCCCTTAAGAATGAGGCACAATTTTTTGGTGTACTGCAATTAATAATATTAGCTGCCTTCCTACTTTTTCAACTTTTCTGGGCAGCTATAGTCTGTTTTCAGGTTCAGGTAATGCTGCATTGTCTGAGGCTGCATAATAGAATGATACATCCTGTAACTCATGCCAGAGATTTTGGCAGGAAACAAATAAGGGTATTTTCTCAAAAATGCATTTGTCTATTCCAGCAGAAATTCAAGAACATTTTGTACTGTTTGAAGAGTGACATGGATATTCATGTTAAATTTTCTTTTGGTAGTGACTTTAAGCATAAAAGAGAATAACCTTCTATGTATATAAAACTAAATGGTTACAAAGTTGTTCAAGATGTCCAGCTTATTTTATTGGACAGAATTAAGTAATGTTTACTATTTCCTCTCAAATGAATTTGCATGAGTCTGAGCAATAATATCCTGAGGCCATTTACAACCAGTTTTGTGCTGATCAGGATCAGCTACAGTCATATTATAGTTTAATAATTTTTTAATGTTTTAAACTAAAAAATTTCCAATCTATGATCAGAATTCTTTATTCATTAGACTTTAGTGAAAGGATGAATCTGAATCAGTCTTATCTAAACTGCAGCACCTTTGTAAGATGATGAGTATTTACTTGTAAGGTGGCATACATTTCCTATTTCTGTTCATGTTAAAGACCTGAAACCTTGAAATGTGAAAGGAAGCTCTATGAGTTAATTTGATGTCTGTATGGGGTTTTTTTCCAAGTACATAATATCACAAAGATGTGTGTACAAATTTAGCATGTTACAGACATACGTGTGTATAGAATTGATGGATGACATTTACACCATGTATAACTTCATTTTCTTAGTGCAGGTTGTTCTACAGATTAATCTTATCCACTTGGGTAGTAAGTAGATTTACTAGATTTAATCCTTTAAATTGTATGAGAGTTCTTTTATGACAAGAAAGATTCTAATAAAATTAAAACCCAAGTATCTTGATGCCTAACAAACACTTTCTTTCCCTTGAGGTAGAAATATCACTGCCGTCTTACTTTTTGTGTTGTGGTTGCTGATAGTTTGACGTGTTGTGCAGTAAGTTAAAATTGATCTTTGTTTGCTTAAGTCTGATAGCATGCAATACAGTAGAATCTTATTTCATACTATAAAGACTAGGTGGAACACTATTCTAGCAATACTGAAATTGTACCCTGTACAGATTATTCCCACTTGAATGAAAATCACAGGCCAAGGAGAAACTAATCTTGAAAATCTGTAAATAATGGTTTTGCTCCATAAAGAGTTGCCTCTGGTGAATCTGAAATGGGTTCATTTCACTTGAGAAAAACTTGGTGAGGACTCCTCCCTTTCTTGGAAAGGCAAAAAAAAATGTTCCCTCATCTTTGTTAAAAGTAGATAAAAGTTTTTTGTGTTAGATTCTTGCTTCACAATTTCCATTCAGCCAAGTTGTTTTCATTTATTTTACAAGTTATGTATTAGTAGTTCAGATGAAGACAAATAGACTATTTGTATTATATTGGGCAAATAGACTATGTATTATTTTGATTTGCCAGGTGGTCTAGACATTATTTTGGTTTCTGTGGAGTCTTGCATTTAATGCAGTACTTAAAATTTGTGGAATGGCTAAATCTTTTGAAATATACATGACCACTGAGCTATTCTGTTCATACAGTTTTAAACGTAAACTTGTAGCTTGATCATGTCAGAGAGTTTCAAAAGTGTAACTTCTTGAGAATGCCAATAAAACCTCTGATCTAGAATAACTGAATAATACTTGCATCATTTTCCTGGTAGTTTTACCAGTACTTGGATTCCCATATAGCCACTTGTCGGATGTTTTCCTGAAAATAAAGTGATCTTTGGTTAGTTCAAGCACACTAGCAAAATAATGTCCTTGCCAGTATCTTGAGTCATCACCCTACCACGTTTCCCTTGTTAGGAAGTTCTTTTTCATTCTGTGAGTTTGTTGCCAAAGCAGCAGGCAGATATCTTTTTGAAGGGCTGTGCAGTACTTTTTGATACTTCCTATGAGCAAACATTTTCATTCCAGTAGAAATCTAGATGCAATTCTTGTATTAAGAAAATGGCTGTGATTTTCCTAAGACTCTTCAAAGCAGACATCTTACTTTTCAGTGAAATAAAAAAAGAGGCGAAGGACTGAAGTAAAGTCACACTAAAATAGCAAGCCTTAAGAGAAGGGGTCCATTTTGGGGATATGCAGGAAAAACATGAGGATTATTCAAAAGGACATAGGCATATATGTGGATGTGCACACATGCACAGAGGTCTCGTACAGTGAAAAACTCTTGTGACAAATGCTTTGAGTTGTGTGTTAACTTGGAATTTGTAGAAATACACAATTTAGTTTTACGCTGCAAATCTAAGCAGTTTTTAAAATCTGTTTCAAATTTCCTAGGAGAGTTTCATTCATCCCCCTGCAATGCTGCACAAGTTGCATCCACAGTCACACTGTGAAAATTGAGGTGGCTGAATTTAAACTAGATGTTTTGAATGGAAGAATATAGTTTGAACTTTATGCTTCAGTTGAGGCTTCCAAAAGTAGACAATAATTCCCTGATTAGTGTCCTCACCCTGATCAG
This sequence comes from Falco naumanni, assembly GCF_017639655.2. Lineage (NCBI taxonomy): Eukaryota > Metazoa > Chordata > Aves > Falconiformes > Falconidae > Falco > Falco naumanni. The sequence continues at coordinate 93,299,864 of NC_054056.1, forward strand.
CAGCATTAATTTCTGGGTTTATGTGGACTTCTGAGCCTCTTTAAATCCCAAAGATTTGCTTTTGGTTTATGCCCTGCTTTCAGGGAAGTTCACTTTCTCAGGAATAATAATTTCTCACTTACCCTGATCATTTGAATGTTGCACTGGACTTTCCTTGAACGGGGCAGAGAATGTAATAGTGTTTCTTCCCCGATACACTGTTCAGACGGGAAGGATAATAAAGAGCCTAGCTGTATTTCATTTATTTCTAATATGATGTATTCCGCATCTACCACAAAAGCCAATATAGTAAAACTAGTGTAAACTACATTTTAGTACACTGTCACCCTTTGGTGACAAGGCCACAAAGCATGTGCATAGGTTCTGTGGCTTCGATAAGTATGATAAAATCCAGTACTGTTTGTATTCCCATTTTAGATAGTAGAGGTAGTTGTCACACTGACTTACATTGCAGAGTGATTCTGATGAGTGTAGAGGAGATTAAAGAGCAGGACAATACTCCCAATTTTACAGCTAGCTTCACTCTGAGTTACTGGTCGCTATATCAAATGGTGAAATCATAGATTATGATTGTGATGAGTCACTGACATGAGTGGTGCACACGATGCGATGCACATTTACTGAATCAGATTCAGGTTTGCAGCTATTTCCAATTACTCTGTAGTTATTTCTGCAGGTAATTGGCCGCCAGTACCTATGTGGAGAGAAGACAAAGCTCTCAGTTGTTCATAATAGTATGCAACTTCAGTGTTTCTACTATGCCTAATGAGTTTGCTTAATAACCTTGCATATTAGCAATTTTTTTCCTCGGTGCATGTTTCTAGGCAGTATTTCCAAGTTATCTCATTTCACTGAGACTGTACCTTCCTCTCAAATTACCTGTGACTCATTGCATGAATCAAGACTGAAAACTTCATTCTTGACTCCTCCTAAGTAAAGATTTCCACAAATTTTAACTTTCTCCATCAAAGCAGAGGAGTAATAGCAACCTAGTAGTCACAGAAAAGAACAGTAACATCTATTGCATATTGTTGGAAAGTTGGTTAAAACAGAGAATCTATAAAACTGAAAATCTGTTTATCTTTACTGAGTAGGGATCCTGCCTACAGGTTTCGTGAAACTCATACTTGTCTGAAGAACAGTGAGTTAAGACAGTAGTTTAGGAAGTCAGGCATTTTTTCTTCGCATAGCTACAGGGATAATTAGGTTTGTATGTTTCCATTGGTTTACCTGTGTTCTTGCAGTAACTTGTATGTCTCTTGTTTTCCTACTGGAATATGCAGTCTGGTCTCCACAGTTCAGCTACTTTTGCTGATTCCTTGCCTTCCAAAACAGGGACAGAAGAGAGTATGAGAGATTCAAAATTATAAAGAAATTATCTGCCAAACTCTTATTTTTTTGGTGGGAGATGGGCACCTAACTGATCTACATGCTCCTGAAATTTTTTCCCCAGATAAATATTTATTACATGTTGAACATCTGAGGATTTTACCCATTGTGTCTCTTGGATCCTTGGTGTTCGTACAAAGTAATTTCTAAGTTGGCTGCTAGGGGTTGGGTGTCTCATTGAGTCTTTGTGAAGCCCACCATAGCAAATGGATTTATACCCAGGGTCAGTATGGCCCAGCTACCAGAATAATAAAAGTCAGAAAGTTATCTTGGCTAAGTTGCACATCCTGGCTGTTTGAACAAGGCTTCATGTATTTTTCAGCAAGCTGAACCTGAATTCAGTAGCAAGTTCCTAGATTCATGTCTGTTGCATTCTGACAGACTGGGAATTCCCCAGTAGATGCTATAAAATTTAAAACTACGTAAAAAATAAAATTAAAAAAAAATCCACAACAAAACAAACCACTACATACTTTTGTACTATATATTTGTATATATGATTATATTTACACATACATAATAATGGTCATCACTCTAAACAGTTAAAGCTTGTTAGTATTTATGTAATAATGCAAGCAGAACATTACTTCTTTATGTGGAGAGGTTTTTTTGTTCCACTCATTAATTTTATGCTTCTCCCTAACTTATTTTGCTGTAGGTTGAAGATGTGATTAAAAGTAATTCATAGCTGTGTCACACCACTGCATGTACTGCGGGTTTGGTAACATAAAAAGGCTTTAGAGACTAACAGAAAATGCTAAGATGCTTTCTCAAAGATTGTTTTTTATAAAATATTCTATAGCAGTATAGTAAAGGATGAACATTTCAAATGACATTTGTAGATGTCATGTTTTACCATGTGTTAAATAGATATGGCAGTTCTGTCCATCTCTTGTTTGGGCTGTCTGAAGATTCCAGAAAACAGACAATAATGAGCTTGCTTTTCAAAGGTTGTTTTTTCTGTATTAGGAATGAGAACCAATGTTTTTAAAATAGTGTGCAGAAAGGGATACTTTACATAGCTATTTGGAACACTGACTTTAAGGCAGCACCTCACAAATATATTGAAAATATGGACCACAGGTGTATTGTTCTTATGCCATGTGCATTTCCGTTTACAACAGTGCATATTTTCTGCATGGCCACTGCAGCAGTTGCATAATTTTAAAAATTATGCTTAGAATAAGATTTAAGAAGTATTTTAATAACGTTCAACAAGTAAGGAAAAAGCAGAAGAAAGCAGCAATTGTTTTGTTAGTGAACCAACAGGAACTTCACAGCCCTAATCTGGAAAGTTTTTTCATGAAAAAGCAGTATATTTAAATAATATTGGGTAATATCTACAATCTTTTTGCATCTTGAATATGCCATAATAATGCCATACAGAAGCATGTAAAGGCCAGAACTGTTTTTCATTAAGAAGAAAACTTGTCTTTGTATCTAGGCACTCCAATTGTCTTCAGTGTTGTGTCAACACACAGTTAGATGGCTCCAGTGAAATCCTGGTTCTGCAGTTAGAAGCTGTGAAAATGGTAGACTGCTGCAGGATGTGCTTCATAGTAATTCTCCATTGATTTTCCAGTAAGGTATAAAGTCAAATTTCGGCATGGTTTGAGTGCTGGCTGCTTTGAAGCAGCCTCCTAGCACTAAGACACCAAGACCGTTGGAAGACTGCCAGGCTTGATCAGTCAGAAAGCCTGAAGATGCAGCTCCATGTGTCATCTACTTCTGAACTGGGCTTACAGAGGTCCTGTTTCTGACCTTTCATTCCTGTTCCAATACCACAATTCTCCTTTTTAATTATTTTTAAATGAGTTCAGAGAGCACAATTTTGGATGCAATTTTGAGGCTCATTAAGCTAATCCAAGCTGCACTGCCACAGACTGTCCTTTTCCGTCTCTGCTTTGTAGTAGTACAATGAACCAGTGCAGGAAACAGAACAGGCCAAAAAAACGAAGTACAGTTTTTCTCAGGTTTTGGGGGTTTGGTTTTGTTGGGGGTTTTGCCTCTTGGGATTACTTTTTTGATGCTTCAAGACCCTGATCTGGCTGTTTTACACAGTCATACAAGGCACAGATGAAAAGACACAAATTCAGTCTGGTATGGAATTACACACCAAGGCTGTGACAAAAAAACTTGCTAAAAATGGGGATATTTTGTGATGGCCTTGTTACCAAAAAAAGCATATTCTGGAATTCTTAATTTCCTAGTCTTTAGCTCACATACCACTTCATGTGCTTTACTTCCTCATGTAGTCTTTTTATAAGACACTCTTGACAAACTGAAACATCATTTAGTCAAATATTAGGCTAGATAGAAGTTTATTTGGCTTGATACAGGTAAGATGTAGCAACCTTAAAAAAAAAAAAAAAGGCAGAAAAGATAATTTTCTAGACATCTGGAAGCTTTAAAATGCGAAGCAGTCTAGATCCCAGCACACATTTCAGTGAGCAATCGTGTGCCAGCAGTTGGACATTTCTCACTGGAGACTCCTGTACTGTGGATTTTTCTGCTTGTGGTCTGACTCAGTCTGACTTACATTACTGGAAATAATGTAGAAGGAAGTTTGTTTAGTTGGGCAACATTTGTACATGACATCTTCTAATCTGCTGCGGATTTAGTTACTTTAATTGCCTTTAAGAAGCTGAAAACAGATAAAGGCTATAATGTGTATTAAGGAAAATATTGTAGCATTTGATTTTGGGGATAGTTCATTTAACTGTATGCTTATTTAGTTAAAGAGGCTGCAGGTAGATTCTGTATTATGAAAGTCAAGTACCAGGTTACTTCACTGCATTACAATAATGACTGTTTCCATTGTTCATACATCCTATCCTAGAAAATGACGCCTAAATGTTCATTTTGAGGCTTTGTTGAATCCTGCTTTGAATCACTGCCAGGGTATTTGACACTTGCTTCTGCATCTTTTCATTTATTTACGAAACACTGAATAATAGTCAATGGGAGAATATTCCAATTTACTCCAATGGGAGTAAATAATTTTGTTACATTTCTCATCTCCAGATGTCATAACAGTGAATCATCAGATATATCTGTATCTATTTGCATCTAGGAGTTCAGTGAATTCTTACTTTAAACAGTTATCACTTGAGAAAGTTTTTGATCTGTGATTGAACACCTCATAAAAAAACCCTTCATTGTGTAGGACCCCAGATTTTTTGCATCTAAGCCCAATATTGTGGTAGGTGCCACCCAGTAGCTCTGTGATTTCCCAGGACTGGTCAGTGGCAAGACCACTTAAAAGAATCCCACTGCAGGCTGTGACATGCCAATTCCAATGGCAGACTTGTTTATACAGCCATACTGGGCACTGAATTAGGTAATTGGTCTGTCTCTGCTGTTTGAGAGCAAGCTTTCTGTTGTGAAGCCACAGCCTTAATGACTTAAAATTATAAGTCCTTAAATGTTTTTTGTTGTGGGGTTGTTTGTTTTTTTTTTCTCGATGTACTTAGTCACACCAGTGAATGAGAGTTAACTCAGCTTCCTGAAAGGTTCAGCTACTTTGATGAGACAAAAGTTGCTTTCTGTAAGATCAGGTCAACAGTAAACCACCATTTAGTTCAGTGTATCTTTCCGCATGGAAGTGTGACTCAAAACTGAGACTGGTAAAACTGCAGTCTTACAGTGAAATCTTAACACTGAAATGTTAGAGAATGTTGTGCAAAATCAAGCTGAAATTTCAACTACTGCTTTTTAAAATGGCCCAGTGAAATATGCAAGCAACTCCCATAGAAAAAGGCTGTTTCTTGGGTTTAACAAAAAAAAAAAAAAAGTGCAAAAATGAACAAACCCACACCTTGTCTAAAGTAAATATGTGTATTTTTTTAATCTGTATATTTTTATATATGAGACAAACTTAAAATTCTGAAATTAAATTTTAAAATTAACACCAAAAAACCTAATACTTTTAGAAAAAATATTAATGAAAATTTACTCTTGGACAAGCAACTTTGCCAGATTTCAGCCTGCTCTTTTTAAATTAAAAGCATTTCTTTAGAAAAAAAAAATTGAAGCACAAAAGTTTCTTACTGGCCTTTCATAGTGTAGCAATATAAACATACTGTTTATATTAAGATTAAAAAAAAATAATTCTGTTGTGTTAGAAAGGATTTAGCATTTGCATATACCCATGTTACAATTGGAACATTTAGCACAGCTTTTATTTATGAATATTTGGATCACAGTTTAACAAAATGAAGCCTCTCACTTTACTTTTGAGGAGCTGGAAAAACATTGCATAAAGAAGCTGAGTTTGTATTGCTTCTTGCCATCACATCTTTCACATAATTCCTGCAGTATTGTGAAAACTACAATTGAATTCCTGTCAGGAGTATTTCTGTAGGTCTGGGAGCTCGTGTACACCGCTACACTGCGAATTGGTATCATTTGTTTTGCAGCAAATTTTGGTTGAAACGAAAATTCCTTAGTAGAAAAAAATATATTTGACTTTTATGTGAAATAAACTATTTCAGACATTTCTGATATTTTTGCTGCCTCATTTTGGCTTGATTTAGTAGTTTCCTTTTTGAAGGATAGCATTGGATTCATGTTATACAGAACTCTTTCTGCAGTTGGATTGATACAGGTAGAAGCAAGTCTGTCTAGATTAAATTGTAGAACTGAAGTTTTAATTTAAAATTTAGAAGAGAAACTTCTTTAGACTGAAAGACATAATTTAGCAGTCTGATATGCTTGTATGTATGTCTTTTATTATATTTTCCATGTAAGATTAATATGTCAATTTACAAAATTTTCATAATGGTCAGAATTTCAATCTTATAACTCATGTGCAAAGCAAAATAAAATTGGTTTAGTTGAAGTGTTCAGTGGAACAATGTAGCAAACTTTGGTTAACCAAGAAAAGTTTTTTCATAAAACAATGATACATTAAATAAATTTCCAAACTGTTGAAGGCTTTGATGGAGTAGATGAAGTACTTAGAACAAAGCCAGAAAAAAACTATGCAGTGTTTTCTTTGTAATTCCAGTTTAAGTACAACGGGGAGGGGAGGGGAAAGGAACATATTCCTTTTCTGTAGCTGTTTGTGCGGTAGGCAAGATTTTTATTTCCATGAAAATATGACTACTTTTTAGCAAATAAAACTAGGTCACATGCCACAGTAACAGAGCAGATGTGATTGGCACTTTGATTCTGTGGTTTCTCACTTGTGACTCTTTCCATACGTTATGTAATGTGAAGAATGATCTCATGATTGGCGGAGGGGTTTTGATCAGTTAAGGAACGGCTGTGCAGAAGGCTGGAAATTTTACTTCAATAGTGTCATTATATAACCATAATTAATATGAGAAGCTGGAAAAATTAAACAGATGTAAATGCTTTTGATCTAGAGCAGTTGTACTTCCAAAGATTATGTTGCTTACAGTTATTAATTAAAGAATTATCCTGTAAAGTATGAGAAAAAGAGAAATGCTTATAGTGAAATTTGTACATGCTTACATTTGTTGTTGAAAACTCTTGAGAGATTAAGAAAGTGAAAATATAATGAAAAAATGTTGCCAGTTGTAAAACACCTCTCTGAGATCTGGAAAATGTGCTAATTATTAAAGTATTAGGTTGTATATTTACCTGGATGGTTTTATTGCCTCACTTTGTGGGGTGAAAACTTTGAAGACACATCTCTACCCTCTACGTACTTGTATCAAGAATGGAAAATAAATGTTACCTGGTTAAGATCGCAATGAGCTCAGATGGGACTACTTGCCAATTTTGAAAAGCAAATATATTTATTTACTCTTGATTTTATGATGTACTTATCTGTGTGTGTTCTACAGGACATGCTATTTCCAGGCCCTTCTACTAGATAGATGTGTCATATGCCCTATTGAACCCAAGGGGTTAAGCTAGTAAAGTTACCTATCTCAACATGAAAAGGAAGAATTAGCCACAGTTCCCAAGCTACTAGTGTAGCTTTCAACACCTTTTCTATGGTCTCTAGTATTGATAGGATATATAACTGTGAAAGGACAAGAAAATGCACTGAGGTGATCTAAGAAGTAAACTGTCATCTTGACATGCTTTTTCTAGATATTGAAAACCTTTCCATATTGCAACTCATTCTGAGAGTGAAACTGTAGAATTCCTCTGATTTAAGTACCATCTGGTTATGCTCAAAGTTTTAAAGCTATTATCTCAGCATAAAATTTCAGCATCCTATACTTTTTTCTTCACCAAACTATCCATTTTTAAGCCACAAATATTTTTCCAGTCCTTTTAGATTTTATCTTAAAGTATATTTTAACAGTATTTAAATAGTTCTTAAACAATAACAATTTATCTTGATAGATGACATGCTGTGTTTTTTCATTTTATTTTAATTAGCCATTGTGGAACCAAATTCCCTTTTGTTTTATTCCTTTGAATACTGTTTAATTATAGTTATCATGCCAAATATCTTAAAGGTTATTTTACCAATACAGTTTCATTTAACATAAGCCATGTGGAATCAATAGTCCTGTTTCCTAAAGTGAATGCTTGGAAAATCTTACATTCATATGTTAAGAGTACACATCCTTTCCTCATTAGCTGGAAAGTACAGGGATTTTGGCACAGGTTCTGTGTGGAAGCATTGTGCAGCTTTTATATGGATTTTGTTTTTAGCCTTTGATGACACTGTTTAGAATAGGAAGTATCTAATAAGTAAAGCATTTTGTCTAATGTGCTGCCAGTGTGTTTAATATATGCCTGGAGGTCTGAAACATTATCTTCTCCACTACAGTAATATGCATTTAATTCTCTGAAAGCAGAAGGTCGAACTTTTAAAAGGGACTCAAAGTACATTTTCAACTAAAATAATTTAAAACACATGGGATAGCGGACCAGAGTAATGTACAGTTGGTTTTTATGGTTTGATCATGATCATGTTAATGCACACCAGTAGCTAATTAAAGAAAACTTTTATTGTTCATTTTAAATGGGTTATGTAAAGAGTAAGAGAATTGATATAATACAGCCCAATGATAAATGTTACCATTATATTTGCTAACAGCAAGCTGATATTGCTGTTCTTGACATCTTTAAAGTATTGGCCCATTTATTCCATAATAAAGCGACGAATCTTTCTAGAGTTGTTCAACTGAGAGTCATTCTCTCTCATCTCCTTATCCCATTAGAGAAATACCTAAATGATTCCCAAGTTTATTACTAGATGCATTTTCTGTTAACTGTGAAACTTGATTGGAAGGCTTGATGCTTCCTGAACTGAAATTGATGCAAGAAGTTCCAGGGGTACTTCTGCACCTTTATTTTGTACTGAGTTGTGTTATATAAAGCTGTCTTGCAAATCATTGCTCACTTGTTCCAACCTTTAATAATATATGTTGTAAGAGTATACGTAAGTCAAAGTTTCATGTGGAACCGGGTGGCATGGAAAACCGTAATAGGATATGGTGTCTTTCACCTTTCGGGCACTGGTTCATATTCCGTACTGCTTAGTACTGAGCAGAAGTTACCATCTGACTGCTGTTTGGTGACCTGCGTGATTTGATTTGGAGTCTCGGTAAAGTTTCTGTAGTCGAATGTCCGCATAACAGGAAACTCAGCAGTTGGGACCAATTAGCACCCTTGCAGCAGTCTTCACAGAGAAACTATAGTCTGAATGGGGGTGAAGGCAGAGCTACTTTCTTACCTTTCTTGAGGTGCTTTTCGTAGAGCAGCACTTTTAATAAATAATTATAAAAAGAGGCAGAACAAAAGAACTAGGCTTCATGTCAAATCTATTTAGAAGAGAGGATCTGGTTCAGAAACCAGAAGCACTGTGCTGTCTCACTCCACTCTGTCATTCACATGCAATGCTTTTCGCCCTGGAAGATTGTAATTTAGTACATGACATTGTCTTTTCAGTCCCTCTAGCCAAGTCAAGCATAATCTAAATGTCAGGTAGCTGTAGAAATTTCTGCTGCATAGAGGAGAATAAGAGAATACCATGTGGTACCCATAAGAGCATCATTCACTACAGAACAATGCTTTCAAAAAAGATTTTTCATCAGACTGAACTGTGCTGTGGAGCAATTAAAGATTGCCAGGTTTAGCAGCATATGCTTTCTACTTTGTTTCAGGCAGCATTTCCATGAAATGATATGGCAATATTGTTTCTCAGCTTCATCCTTTCTGCCTTCTGCTTGCCCTCAATACAGGAGCAATAAAACGATCTATACCATTTTTTAAAGTACCATCAGTGCAGGATATGGGCAAAGGACTTTATAGTTTACCAGACAGAGAGGCTGAGGTGTAAATAACCTAACTTTGCTTGGCTATCAGGAGGAATCAGGATTTTTTGGCTCACAATGTAGTAATTCATTAAAATGGTCCTAGTTATTTTTACAGAGGCTGCATTAAAAGTGGTATCACATTTACAACTCAGTGATACGAGTCTGCCATAGAAATCAGCCGCAAGGAATTTTATTGGTTATTTGAAAAATATGTACATGAGTGAATCTGAAAAGATTGTAACCAGAACTGGCAAAAACCCTTTCAAAGAAAATCTCAGCTAGTTAATGGTTCTGTTTTAGCATTTCCTCTGTAATACTTTTTTCTAGTATGTTCTTTGCCTTAAAGAAAAGGAGAGGGGGTTGCTCCCTTTGTTTCATAAAACACAATATAAAGGAACCTTTTAAAAACCTGCTTTTCTTTAACTCCCCGACAGCCCAATTTCTGCAGTATGTGAAAAATCTATTAATGATAACACATAAAGGCCAATATTTGAAGAAATTCAGTAATTCACTGTCCTTCAATCCTTTAGTTAAGTTGCTGATAAGTTTTCTAAGTACTTTTAATTCTTTATTACATTTTTCAAGAGGAAGTTAAGGTATGGTTTGCCCTAGTTTGTATCTCCCTTGTCAAAGATTCACTAGAGTGGAGAAGATAAAAAGAAACTATTGAAGTAGGTCCTGGAATAAAGAAATGAAATAATTGATTCAATGTGCAGTGGTAGCGAAAAAACCCCAACAAAATATAGGACATCATCAGGATGGAGACTGAGAACAAGACAGAAGGCATCATTTTACTGCTACATAAAACCATAGTGATCCCACTTCTTGAATACTGTGTAGAGTGCTCAGGAAGCGCATAGTGGAATTACAGAAGTAGAGAAGGAAAGCTAAAATGATCAAAGGTGCTGAAGCAGCTTTTTTGTGAGGAGAGACTAAAAAGGTTTGGATTTCTGTGTCTGGAGAGGAGAAGGCTGAGGGGGGCTATGATCAAAGTTTAAAAAGTCATAGCAACAGTGATAAAGCTGAATGTGGACCTGAACTTTCAAATCATGCACTACAAGAGATCAGAGAAATGCAATGGCACTTTGTTTTAAACCAAAGGCAAGAAGAAAAAAAAAGAAAGAAAAAAAAAAAAAAGGAACTTGCTGCCACAGAAGGTTTGGAGGCCAGACACTGTCAGGATATTCAAAAACAAAGTGGATGAATTAATGGACAAGTCTAGGCATGGTTACTAAAACAACTACACAGGTACGTACCACTGGCATTGCAAATGCAACAGCTGTGGATGCCTGGGAGGTAGGAGAGAAACAGACTGTTGGAAATGGCCAGGATCCGTGGTGTCTCTCCACAGAGTCTCCTAGTGCTGTCAAAAACAGCGTATTGGGCTGGATGGGTCACAAGTCTGATTGAATTGGGCATTTCTTATGTTAGCTCTTGTATGGAGCCAAGCAGAAACACTTCTGGGCAGCGCAGGTGGAAGAGTTAGTTACACTATGAAAGCGATACGGGTGAACGCAAGACTCTAAACTCCATATGAATCCACGGAGTTAGCCATATATCATTATAATTATTATTTTTATTCTTGTTTAATTTCTGCAGGGTTTTTTTCCCAAATATTTTAGCATATGCTCCCCACCTCATCCTCAAGCTCTTTGTAGGATTTGTACTTGTTTCATAAGCAGTATGGAACGTGTTTTCTTCCTGAAGCACTTTCTTGTCTTGGATATCTCTGTATTTTGACTCAGTACTATGTGGTCCCTGGACACAGCCTTGCAATTTTTTGTTTCACACTTGCATTTCCTGTGGTAGAAGGAATGTTCTTTTTTCTGTTTGAGTGGTGTATGTTATATTTTTTAAGTATTTCTCTATGAAACGATTTCTCACGTGAAAGCCTGTGAATATCACTGCCAGGACCGTATGTAGCCGTGGTGAGCTTTGGTAAGCTAAGAACTTGTACCTAGTTGCAGAGCCAGTCTTTAGATAGCAATGATGTTTCCTTCAACTTTGGTGTTTTATGTAAGGCAGCTGTCATTTCCATGACTCTTAAGAAAAATATTTTTTCTATAACATAATATTTATACATTTCAGCGTACAGTTTCCATTTAGTCTTGTTGTGATTTTGCAGTAGACTAATATTACATTTTATTTCATCTAATCATGGTAAAATATTTTAGCACCAAAGAGGACTTTTTGAGTATCCATCCTCAAAACTGGAAAACAATTCTGACCAGACTTTTTATTTACAATGCATTATTTCACAGAGAGATGGTTTTATATGAAGCCATAAATTTCTTGCAGATTCTTTAGAATTTAAGGAAAGGGTTTAAATTAAAAAGAAAGAGGTCGTTTAAGCCTAGAAATTATTAGTCCTTGTTTGGGTTTGGGGTTTTTTTTTTTCCTTCACATGTTCTTTTGGCAATTCATCTGTTGTGAGTCATCATTTCATTGGAACAGACACCTGCTGTGTTTCCATGAGTGATTACTGTGTTAAAGTTAGCTTGGCAGATATTTTCTTTTATAATTCTCTTTTTTGACATCATGTTTATATAGTGATTGTTTGCTGCCACTGAAATGGAAATAGTTGGGATATGGATATCAGAAGGTAATATAATATTTTCCTTTACAGGTTTCCAAACAGGAGCAGAAAAGAATGGATGTGTCTGATGGAGGAACAGTTGAGACTTCTTCCCGTTATAGTGGGGCACAGGACAGTGGAATTGGCAGTGACAGTGTTAAGATCAGAATTGTTCAAATCGAGCAGCACAGTGGTACCAGCCAGCACCGCATTGCCCGTCCTTCCCGCCAGTCTTCCATTGTGAAGAATCTTAATTTCATTCCCTTTGATATTTTTGTTACAGCAAGTCGCATCTCCTTGATGACTTACTCATGCACTGCCTTACCTAAATCAAAATCAGTACAAGATCGGAAAGATGGTGAGAAAATAAGCAAAAGCTCCTTAAATCTTCCAGAAGCAGGCTCAGGTGGCAGCCATGATACCAAGAAGCCCAGTCAGCCTTGCATTTCCTCCGTCACAGCAGATGATCTTTTGAACAGTAACATTCCTATGTCTACTGGGAGAAAAACGGGTCTTTTGTCACTGGAAAGTCTGCATGCTTCCACAAGATCGTCTGCTCGACAAGCCCTGGGTATAACTATTGTTCGGCAGCCTGGCCGCAGGGGAACTGGGGACATAGAACTGCAGCCATTTCTCTACCTCGTGGTGTCACAGCCCTCTGTGCTCCTGAGCTGCCACCACAGAAAGCAAAAGGTAGAAATATCATTGTTCGACGCTGGTCTTAAAGGAGTATCCTCAGACTACAAGTGTACAGGTAAAAGCATTTAACATTCACTCCTGGTGGTAACTGCCAAAATAATTGCACATCTCAAAGTTACTAGAGTAGTGGAAAACAGCTAGAGAGACTTCTAGGGCATCTTTGAAAATCAGTTGGTAAATAGATGTATTTTTAGGCTTATACCCCACAGCTGAATCAACTTAAGTGTTAAAATTGTTTGACATTAATTAAGATCTAACCTTTTAGCAGCTAGTTATTCCTGTTCTTCAATATTACTTTCTCATTACCGGATTGCGATAGGGCTTGTTGTATTAATCTGATTTCTCAATGTTTTCTAAGGAAGTAAGTGTTGTAAGCCATGCTGATTTCATAAAAAGCATTTTTTATGACTGAATATCACAATGTTTTCCTATACTAGCCTACTGATAAAATTTAAAGATAAACATTGCAGAAGCAGTGGGTGTTTTGATCATAAACTGTAAGAAAATTACAGTGATCTTCCAAATGGCATCTAATGATGTCATGTATTTGAAGTTTTCATTCAGCTGAGTAATAGGGTTTTGCAAGAATTTCCTTCTCTTAATGAATGGCTTTTTTTCTTTTTTCTTTTTTGATTCCACATGGAAAGTTTATAATAAGAAATATAGGAATAACTGTTCAGTATAAAAAAATCTGAATTTTCTTTTTCTGTCTTGCCTGTACTGCTGAAGAGAGAAATCAATTTATTGCAATTCATTTGTCTGGCAACCAGTACTGAGTATAAGAATTTAATGAGATACGTTATTACAGAGTGTTACCCCAAAAAAACTTTAAATGAGGACATGAAGATCTGCAGTGGGGTTTTAAATTGTTCACTGATTGAAAGCTGTAGGTAAAAAACATTGCTCATTTTTTCCTGCCAGTGTTCGTTCATACAGTCCAGTAGTTGTGGAAAGTGGCATGGTTTTTTGTGCATCTATACCAAATCTTTAATGAATGAGATTGTGTCTTTTGAAAATTGTCATCAAAATGGTGTGCTTATGCAAAAGACTAAAAATTCTGGTTTTAATAGATCTTTTTCAGAAATCTGAATTATGGTGGAATTTTTAAGAGGGCTTGAACGCTGAGGAAGATTAGAAAGCCCAGAGAGTAGATAATTAAAATAGGGAGAAGATTCATTCTCTGCCACATATTCTTTTATCATTCTTCCATTTTCATATTTTTCTGTTGTTGCAGTCCTGTCTAAAAAGAAACACAGCTGTGTCACGAATTTGATTTACTCCAGGTTCTCATGTATGTTTGTTAAATATTATATAAGATGTAGTCATTGTAGCAATTAGTATGAAAATAATTTAAAAATCAATTAACAAAGCAAAGATTGGAGGAGAATTGGAGTAGTTTTAAGGTAAAGATCACAACCTCATTAACCTAGTGTTTTGGAAAAAATGCAGTAAGGTTTATTCATTTCTCATGTCTGAGACTTTCAAGTGTGTCCTTGTACAAGCTGCCACCACGTTTCCAATAAACCGGATAAAGTTCTCTCCATTCTGCCCATACAACTAATTTCAGAAGTCTTTCACCATCTTCATTGTTTAAAGGAGCGATTTTAGAAAACACAAGCTGTAATAAGGTCTTCCTATAAACTGAAAGTGGATCAGAGAGTACAGAAGAATGTCAAGAAGTTTAAATAATTAAGATAGTAGGAACATACACCTGAGAGATTCTCAGTCACCAGCAGTTGTTTAACTGAGACACAAAGAGATAGTCTTGGAGGATCAAAGATTAGCTCTACATGAGTCTTATCCTTTTCTTTGGCTTTTTGTTTCCATGTCAGGCAAAGGTAAAAGAGTAGGGAGGCAGGAGTGATGTTATGTGAAGGCAGAAGTTCTGATCTCATGCTGCTGCTTTGTGGGTAGTATCAAGTACCCTACTTGCGTATCAGAGTTCTGTGCTTGTTACTGAACCATTAGGGCTCTTTTCAAAAGAGTTTGAGAAGTGGGTGCCAAAGTTCTAGTGCCTAAAACCAGCATCCTGAATATATTAATAACTTAATAAAACTAATCCACACTTCAAGTCACACACTAATTCACACAGCAAAATCGATAGTATAAAGTTTTTATTGCCTCTTGTTTAGGAAGACCTGCTGTGTTTGTAATTGCATCGTTCAGGATTAATATTGTCATACCACTGTAGTAACATGTTAGTTTTGGAAATTTCCATTTTTTATTTCTAGCACCTGTATTTGAGGGAAAGTAACCATGACCTGTGTTATGTATATGTGTGTGTGTACATATATACACACTCTATAGATTGCATATCATATAGTACAGCATCAGCAGCTTTGCATGGCATTTTCTTTGCTGCTGCAGTTGATGTCTTCACTACACCAATTTTTCTTGATGTTGTGACTATTTGCTGACAGTTTTATCTGAAAGATGTATCATCCAAATGAAGAACAACATGAAGTTTATTTGAAAGAAATAGGTTAACTTCTTTCCCTCTATACAATAAGTGTGCACTATATTCCTATATTTCTCTGTATATCAAGGACTGGAGAGTGGGAAGAGGGCATAAATGACGTTTAATTTACAGTGAGTGGTGCTAAAGAGCATTTCCAGTTAGACTCTCTAGAAGACTGCTGCTCTTGTGTCTATATGTATGTATGCAATGCTTTTTCCATTATCTGAGATAAGATGGGGAAAAGGACACAAGCTAAATATAAAAGTTCTATTTTAACTGGAATATAAGAGCTGATGTAGCATTTTCCCCCTTTTAAAAAAAAAAAATGGAAAGAAAAAAAAGCTTCAACAGTGGGACTAGGCAAGCAGGACTGATGAAAACACTGTGCATATTACATCGCATGATGGAGACAGGCAGCAGCACAGCAGCAGCTCAGAAGGTCAGGCCTATAACAGCAAATTTCATCACAGCCTAAAAATTTGAGACTTTTCTGGGCAAAAGGAAAAATATGTGATGTTTGTTAAAAAGTTTTATTGGTACTCCTATGGGGATGGTTTCTCATTACTTATACTAATATGATTAAGCTTACATAGTTAAGCTATATATGGGATATGTAGATTAGATCCAAAACATGCTAATAAAAACTGTCGTTTCATATCGTCATTCTGTGTTTATATATTCACACCATATATGCTGCATAGGAATATTTTAGGAATGCTTTAAAGCATGTGGAAAAATTGTTTTGAATCATTTGTGGAATTCTGAAGACTTTACTATTAGTTCAACAGTAGATTCAGATCTTATGAAAAATTGTGTTATGATTTCATACGGCTTTTCTAAGAGAAAAAATCTAGTTCTGAAATAACTTAAAATCTTGCAAGGCAAGAAGAAGCAAATACAAAATTCTCTGGTGAAATTAGGGAAGTCTTATTTTTTGGTGGATGTTCCTTCAAAAAAGACGTTTAGTGTAAAGAAAAGCTGGTAGAAATTTGGATCTAGTTACATATCCCATCCTTAATCTCCTGTTACTGTATTTCTAAGAAATACATTGTTCACCTGTAAGACAACAAAGAATACTCTAGAATTTACAAATGCTTCTGACAGGTAATTAGAGAGTCTTTTTTATGAAACTTTGAATAAAACAGGGAAATTGTCCTGTAAGACCACACCAGCATGAATTTTAAAGATAATAATAGTTAATCCTGGGCTGGTGACAAAATTAAGTTTACCATCTTATGATGGTTTAATGCTTTGAACATGCGTAGAAATAATTTTTTAATATTTTTGTGAAATCATATATATTTCATTTGGGACAAGGCTTTTGTTTTTATTTTGGAAAGATTTCAAGTTAATAGAGCTTAAAATTCAGATCTTGCACATTGAGCTATCACTTTTTTTGTGAGTGGGCATTGCACAGTGGCTGAAACACCAAACTTCATCCAAAGAATTTGGCTTCTCTGACACTAGCAGTGTTATTTTTTGCTTGCTTCCTGAAACATGAAATAAATAAGAACTGCAGAATAAAATAGAAAGAAATAGGCTATTTAAAACTAAAGTATGGTTACTATGTTAATTAGCAATTAGCAGCACATTTCCATCAGGCCAGTGTCTGTATGTGGGAGCATTTACCTGCCTTGGAGCTAAAGACCTGATGGCTGTGCTTTCAATTTCCCCAGTCCTTCTGTCCAACCAAGTCCACTGGCAAGTCACTTTGTAGGAAGAGACAACTTACTAGGTTATTAAAATGTTGGCTCAGTTTTATTATGGTTGTGCTAAACTGCTTTGTTTGTGGTTTTAATTATTTTCGTAATTGAACAGTTTGATAGTAATTATGCTACTGCCAGGTATAGGAACTTCAAGTCAAAATAAAATTAACTGCTTTATAACCACCATTAAAAAGACTAGTTGCTCCCTCCGTTTATTTGTAAGATTCTATATAAATAGCCTGAGACACTAAAAACCAAGCTTTTTTTATTCAGTGCTCATCCTACATTTAATAAAAAAGCATCTGCTAACCGTTAGTTTTTGCAACAGAGCATTGGCCATTTCCACTTAAATAAAAGTGGGTGCAATTGTTTTTAATGTAATCTCATAAGCCACTTTTATAAATATTTTTTTAAATCTTTATTTGCTTTGTTTCAGGTAATGTAATCCAGATACAAAATTGCCTCATTTCCTGACCATTGTGCTCTGGGCATTCTTGAAAAATCTTTTTTCTATTTGTTTGTTTGTTTACTTTCAGAGAGGAGGTTGTGTTGCTTGGTTGTTTTAAGGGAGAGAAAATTTCTCAGTAAATATCTGTTATGCATGGAATTTCTTCAACTTCCGCCAGTGAAGCATTTGCAAAAATCAGGCATTGTGAGGCCATCCAGAATTATTCTTGATTTTTTTTTTTTTTTTTTTTTTTTTTTTTTACACCCACGCCTTTGATGGCAGGGGGTCCATGAAGAGCAGATGCAGTAGCTAAGACCACATGTAACCTCTGATCTAATGGAAAGCCCAGGCTGCATGGAGAGCAATGCAGGCTGGCTCTGGCAGGAAGTCTGATTCACTGCCTCTCTGTCAGTCTGTGCTTCCTACAAGGCAGAGAGAGGATTTAAGGCTGTTTCCTTAGCATAGCATTGAGGGAGTTTTGCTGGAGTGTCACCTGTTCCCCTCTGAGTATATTTATTGTCCAGTACATCTGCATCCATGGATGTGGGGGGTGCAGCCCCCACCCGTAAAGACATGCTGGCCTGGGAATGTACATTCTTCAGGTTACTGTAAGTGCTCATTTTTTAACTTCCTGACACAGCACTTGTGAGTACTCTAGTAGAAATGTTTTCCCACTTGTGTTCTTTAAATTCCAGTGGAAACCATTTTTAAACGAAGACCAAAAGTTCCACTTCAGAGTTTGAAATGCAGAGATGATTGCAGTATCGTACTGGCTTTTAAAATTGACTGCAGACCAAAATATGATTCATCCATTGAAATAAAAGCATGTTGCAGAACTCGTTTGGTCTGGGTAAAGTTCCAGCTGAACAGGCCAAGTTGCTGTCCTGTGCACACGCTCGGTAGCCCCATCACTCCTGCCTGGCAGCTGCTGGGGTGCTGTGGATCACAGATTCCCCCCTATTAATGCCTCCCACAGGCTATGCCCCCCTGAGCTGCCCTGGCTCTCAGTTGCAAACTGGAAAAAAAGCACATTCTGGAGAACGAAAATCTTCAAGATGTGAAATTTCTCCTGCCTCCCTCCTTTCCTTCCCCTTACTCCTCTTCAGAAGGTTGGGGTTTGTGCTTTACCATTGACATAATAATGAGGGGATAGCCAGTGAAATCAAAAGCTTGCAAATTCAATTTAAGGTTAGGAAGATACTTCATAAACTGTAAAGTTTGGAGCTGAGGTCTGGGCCTTGACAAGACCAAAAGTGGCTTTGGATGTTTGGGTAGATTCAAAAATAGTTAGAGGTTATTTTTTTCTAATAATAATAAAAAAAGCTCTGTGTGTGTGTCTCCGAATGTGGACATACTGAAGGCCTCAACTTCTGTCTTACAGATTTTAAATTATGGTCTTGCTTGTCAATCTGTGATAGTTGTCTCACCATTTTTCTTTTGCTGCCACAGACAAATTTTTGACATGGTGTAGAGGATAGAATTTCTGGCCGTCTTCACTGCTCTTCACTTCTCAAGACTTTCTTTTCTCTCTCTTGGCTTGCTGTGGAGTAATTCTAGCCTCTCCTTTTACTTATATATGCATCCCTTGGGTTTTCTCCAGCATTTTCTTTATACAAATAACTGCAAATTTAAGTGTTGATTTTTGGGAGAATCATAGAAAATGGAAATGGAAATGACCTATTATAATATATTATTCAGACCAGTTCCCTGCTGATGCATAATTGTTCCCTATTGTATATTTTATAGTGTTCTGTCAAGTGTATTTTTAAACATTCTGAATGTTTCCATCATTTCCTTGAGGGAGAAGACTCCTTTTTCTAACACCTCTCCCCATCAGGAATTCCTCACTTTTCAGCCTGAACTTTCTCTTTTTCATTTGATTGCTTCTCTGGCAATTCCTGTACCCCTGGCATAGGGATCGATTGATAGATATTGTTTTATTCCTTTCCTGATCTTTAATCCTGTGTAAATATGTATGCTGTTTTTTACCTTAAAAAGTATTTTAACCAAGATAGACATATTTCAGTCTTTTGACCTTTGATGTAAATGAATTTGTCTTAGCCAGATACATTTTATAGCTCCTATTTGGAATTCCCTTCAAGTTTTTGAGATACACACCACCACAGTCATTTTTTAAACCTCTGGATTTTTAGCTTTCTTCTCATTATGTAAAAACTTACTTATTAATCCCTATCTGGCATACTTCAATGTATGGTGCGGTATGTTACCCAGGTTCCAAATTAGCCATATGCCATATGTTTGGAAGCACTCAAATTAGTCTTTGCATAATCCTTTAGGATTATTGCCTGTAGTGTAAAATTGTGTCAATGCAGCTACCCTGCTTCCAGAATTATTTCAGAGTAACACAGTTTCACTTGAACAAAAAAAAAAAAAAAAGCTTGAAGTCAGTCAGGCCAGCGCTGTGTTAAATGTAATATGTTTTGATGGACTCAGGCAAATTTTGTGCATTGAGGTTTCTTTGTGTTGTATTCCTGATCTGCAAGTTCTTGAGTCCTTCTCATTATTTGTGTATCCCCGTCCTGCAGTGCCCCAGGTAATGAAGAGGTGATGGTGCTGTGCTCCTTGGAGACATGAGAGAGCAAAATAATCTGAGTGCCTCATGGTTCCTTTTTTTTTTTTTGATTCTGTGCTTACATGCTGCAATTCCCAATGCCTTGAGGGCAGGGTTTGTATAGCTAATGTATTATGTCACGCAAGGATTTTCTGCTATGTAAGTTCTTTTCATCAAAGATATTTTCATCTTTAAACAGCTGCAACTTTGAAATAATTATTAGGTATTTTATAACATAAACACATTTTAGGGTAATAGGAATACCTATAAAGGTATTCTTCAAAAGAAATGTTTGACTAATTTTACTGGATTTTCTGAAAAGCCGGTGGATGATCAAGGTTGCTATGTACAATATGTGATGACATCTTTCAGAAATGAGACAAAATAATGGCATATTGCAACATTTTGCCCCATATTGGTACACCTAAATGTTTATACTAATACTTCTGAAGGAACAGTAACTTAGAGATCAATTTAATTGATTCAGTGATGTTCATTGCACAATGTTGAGTAATTTTTTACAGTGCTTTACACTATATATTCTGAAAAACATTAGCATATTATTTATTTGTGATGAGCTGCTAGCACAGAACAAGATGATATGGTATAGAACCCTAGATTTTGCAAAAGATGTGTACTTCAGTGGTAAAGATTTTTTACTATTAGTATTTTCAGTATACTAGACAAACTCCAGACACAGGAAACAAGATACTCCCTAAAGTAGTTACTACAGAAAAGGGAGTGTGCCACACCATTCTGGTTAATGTAATTAAAGGAAAGAGCTAAAAACCATAAAAATACAGAAATTCACGTGGAAAATATACAAATCTGTTGTGTGCAGTGACAGCTCTTAAATAACTGTTGAGAGCTGACTTTTTATAAATGTATAGCAGGAATAAAGGGAAGGAAAGGCTGTAATGTATATGCCATGCACTACAAATACTGCTGTAAAGTCATTGCCTGAAAATTGATCAAATAAAAACAGAAGAATGTGCTAACTTTTGATCTTTTCCATATAGATCTAAAGTCATGATCAATTGGTTTCAGTAGGTTCTTTGAAATCACATAAGGGTTCATATGTGCCAAGTTTTATATGAATCACATGATAAGGTCAAGAAATACAAATTCCAAAGCTGACTTTATATACCCAGTCCACATATGACTGTGATACCACGATACCATATGTTGACTATAATAGTGGGTATGTAAATAGTGCTCTTGAAAGCAATCCATTCAGTGAAATTCAAATAAAGTAATTATAGTAGGTTTTAATTGACTGATAATGGAAGAGAATAACATCAGGAAAACCTCCTTAAATCATTGCAGATGAGAGACATTCCATAATTAATGTAGCAGTCTAGATAACAAAGAATAATTGATTATTTAGAACTTAAGACCTGTAGTGCCAGAGTTGAGGACTATTATAATGAAGTTCATGAGCTGCTGAAGATTAAAAAGCTGTTTACACTACTGGTTTTGCCATTTGTAATATGTGGAAAATGAAGAATAGCACTTGGAGGAAGTTAATTTTAATGTACTATTGTAATATTATAGACTGATCAAAGGAATACAATTCAAGGTGGTATGCAAGAATAGCTACTGATAAGCTATTGAGTGAAACTCCAAGGAGAATGATACAACCATATTGTCATTATGCTCTGTTTCTGAGATCTGGTAGCACTCTGGATTTTTAACCTTTATAATTTATCTATTATTTTCTATCTGGTGGTGAAAATACAATATAGAAGTAGCAGGTTTTGAGCACAAATTCTCTTGTAAGGGCTGCCTAAGTGTCATCATAATTAATGCTAAAATTGAGTGCTATTTAAAGTCATCTTGTGGTAACTGATGGTTTTTACTCATATTTCACTTGGTTTTTTTGTGGGTTTCCTATACTTTGTGTAATTACAGCTTTGCCCTCTTGTCTGTGTATGCATGCATAGTTATACACATGCATCTGTCTATAGGCACAAATGTTACGTGTAACAGCTCTATTAGGAATATTATTTACTGTGTTACAATTTAAACTATTAAATATTGTTTAATCAATTGTCTATGTATCAAATTCCTGGAATATAATTAATGACTATGATCATTATCACCTATAGATCCTGGGAAGACTCTACCAGAAGCTCTGGATTATTGCAAGATCTGGTTGCAGACAGTAGCAGGAGAGGTAGATGCTAAAAGTGGTATTCCACCTCCTTTTATCACTGTGCAAATTAAAGACTTCCTTAATGGACCAGGTAAGCATTGCACTTCAATCCCTATTTTCTAATGTAATCTATTTGTAGATATGCACACATAGACACACACATTAGATAATAAGAAAAATGTTGCATTCTTTGCTAATGAATGTGAAATTTTCCTCCAGCAATTACCCTGAATTGAAGTCAAAGTTGAGGAATGGTCAGTCATGGACCAGTCATAGGTTTAAGGTCTAAGTATTTATTCTCTTCCCAAGGTAAATTTAGAAATTTTACTGCTCAGGAGAGCTGAAGTTGGCACATTTCCAGTGGAATGAAATCTACCTGCTTCTAACCCTAGAACAACTGAAATTTTATTAGTTATCTTTATAAAAGCTGGCTTTTAAAATGTTTCTGAACATTTTTGTAAGCCACATTCCTATGAGTTCTTTGGCATCTGGATACCTGGCATTGCAAATTCCTATCATCTAAAGTGTTGATACTGTAAAATTTAACAAATAGTGTTATTCTGTTTCTTTAATTAGCACAAAATGTAAGTGGTGTAGTATGAATGTGTATTAGCATTTACTTAAAGTAATGGGACTTGAAGTTTCACTCCTAGAGTGTCAGAAACTCCTGCAAATTGAAATGCCATCCATTCTCTATTTTGTGAATTCTGTATCTATAACTACATTACTACATAGAATATAATTGAAGTTATATTAAAAGTTAGAAAATACATTCACATTTACCTGTGCCATCGCAATTCATTTTGTTTCTGCATATTTTTTATAATTCATTGAATTGTGTAACTTCCCCCCCCCCCCCCCCCCAGTATCCTTACTTCAGTCAGCATGCAGAATGAGCTGTTATCAGTCATTTAGTGAGTAACTCTTCAGTACTGGGTTTCCCTATTCATACAGTCTTACAGCACACTATCTAAACCTGCCTCTACAGCAGAATTCCATATTTCCTCTGCGTTGCTTACTGCTTTAAGATCTAAGCACTACAGAAATACTAATATACCTGCACAACCCTCCCATGGGTGATGGAATAGTATGCCCTTGCCTTTTCACAGAAGGCAACTGAGGCACGGAAATTGAGGATTTTCTTATTATATTAAGGTTATCAATTTAAAACTCACCATTTAATTTTCGGTGGTCCTTAAAATACAGAAATTTAAATGTTGGAGACAGTTAATATTGGTTTTGGGTGAAGCAGTAATCACTTCTGCCTATCAGTCCACAGGACAGCAAATTGAAAAACCAAAGAATGAGACATACATATTTACCTGCTGACTATAAATACTTCAATTACATAACTTGAAAATCCATTTTTTGTAGGTAGGCAGGCAGGAGTCTCGAGGAAAGAAAAAAGTACATGAACAACCTCATCACTACCCCTTTTTTTGTTTTCTGTGCTGCCTTAGCATTATTTTAAGAGAAGATTTTAAAACCACCTGACAATGCAAAACTTTTGTATATTGATCCCTGTTTGGCTTTGTTAATAGGACTTTGAACCTTCAGACCTACTGCATGTTCTACTGCCATTTGGACTAAAGGATTAATTGATAATATTAGATTTTCATTCTAATCATGACCAGCACAGGAGGTGTAGAAACACCTGCTATCAGTGGCCTTTCCGTTACTGCTCCCAGATTGGTTTTCCTTTATCCTTACACACACACACACACACACCCTCTCCCAATTCTTTTGTGTTCTCTCTCCCCAGATCTGGCAGATTCCCATATTGCCAGACCCTTTGTCTGTGCATTCCCCTTTTCTGAAGATTCTCAATGTAGTTTCTTGGCGCAGCCTTTATATTTAATTTATTACACAGCAGAAGGTTTTTCCCTGATGCTCTCCTGCCAGTAGGACAGACTTCTAACTAAACTAGCAGACGTGGAAGCTGGTATAAATTGCAAAGTATGTATTCACAAGTAGTCTAAGTGTCTACTTCATTCTCAACAATTCAGTCAGATCTTGAATCGATGTTAAATCCCTCCATGATATATGACTAAATAGGGATCTAAAACCCAATAAATGAATGCATCATAAACCAGTCTGTTTATTTTCACGAAGCATATCAAACTTCAGAGATTTCCTCCAGGATCTCTTCTTAGCCAAATGGCATTGGGCTTTTTTGTCACCTTTTGGCTGCTAATTGGAACTACCATTACACGTGACTCAACAGTAAATACTCTGAATTTTAACGAAGTGTTTTGCTGGCATAATATAACAAAACAGCTCTGGATTCCATTGCAGATTTTTCTAACCTTAGGTGTTGCCACTGTGAGATCCTCTTCAAATGAACTAACCTTTACCAAGAAGCCTTCCTTGGTGGCTGGAGGTTTCATTGGATGAGTAATGGAAGGCACTTTCCACATATGATTGCATCAGAATGGCACATACAAAGCGTTATGAAAGCTTGACAGCTCCTCAGCAGGCTACTGGAAAATAAGTTACTAACTCTCCCGGGGGGAAAAGTCTTCTAACCACAGCTGCTTCCAGAATGAGGTAGCTTGGCCATCAGCAGGCCTGGAGAAAGTGCCTACACCACCAGATCCTGACTAAGTTGGCAGTTGTTCATTGAGGATGAGAACCGGAGCAAAACTCCGGGAAGTTCTTGTGAGGTCACCAGACAAACAGTATTTGTGATGGAAGACATCACAATTAATAAATTGAATAGATAAAGGCACTGCTGAAGTATGCTTATGTTGCAGGCCTCGAGGGCCTACACTTTTTGGGTGAACATTTGGCAAATAACGCTGCTAAGTGGTATGTTTTCTAAGGCATACTGTGCATTTTCATATTCATTTATGTATCTGTGTTTTATAACTGCAATAAGTAAATTATTAAAATACTTGTTGGGTACAGCTGATCTGCTGTTTGAAAGAGTCAGCACATTTTTAGAAGCTGTGCCTATGCAGACAAAAGTCTGGATGTAGCAGCTGGGTTAACTATGTGGCTTTCTGTATAGATTATGAGTGTTTAAAGTTCAGTGGTTTAATTGTAATGTCATTTTTCTTGCAAAATACATTGTTAGTGTGCTGAGGTTAAATTTCAAATATAACTATCAAACGCCTATCTTCTATATGATGCAAACTACTATGCAAGCAGTTAAAAGAAAAAATCTGCAAGTGGTTCCAAGTGTTTGCTGTGTTAGATAAAACTGGTACTCCTTGTAAATCGTTTGTCAGCTGAAGTAGATAAGTAGATAGTGTTCCACAGAAAAATCATATGGTTTCACCACACAGGAAACCAGGTTGTCAGTCCATATTAGCTTGGAGATCAAAAAACTACAGCAAGTAGCTAAACTTGGAAACCACTAATTAAATGAGAATAACAGGATACATTAATGCACTTCTTGCCGCATGAGTTGATTATTTTGTACATTTTTGGCAACTAAAGAAAAATGACATTTCTTCCAGATTTAAAGGTAATAGGATCCTAGGAGAAATAAGCATTCATCATCAGGCCTGTGGGAACAGACCTCAACTTTAACCCCACGATGTATTAAAGGACTATTCTTTCTCTTTCTACAGTAACTAATTATTTAAAATTTTTTAAATTCCATCTACATCAGTTTACATGACCCTTTCTCTTTTATAATCAGTCTGTTTCTGGATTGTACATCTAATTCTCGTCTAATACATGTAAGAGAACTATTTATTGCTTCAGCATTAGATATTATTCATTAGGTGAGGAACAAATATGACCATCTTGTTTTAATAGTGTTTGAAAATCCATTCTCTTTACCCTCTAGTCCTTTCTTTGGATTTTTTTAATACAACTATGCTTTCTTAGTTATAAAAGCTGCCTTTTTGATGTATTCTTTCTGCATGCAAACGATACAAAACATGTTTGTGAAGTACAGCTTCATACAAATTGCCTTAAAATACTCATACATGCAAAATATAGATGGTTTATGCCAAAGTCCTCTTCCCCCAGCAGTTTCTTGGGAAGACATTAGGCTAGGTGTAAAACAGCTGCAGTCCTTGATACTTTCTTTGCCTTTTGAAATCCTTTCTACAGAAGAAACTATGCAGACAAACTAAGAAATGCCGTGTCCCACTGAAAGATGAAGTGAGACCTGGGTGACCTGGGGGATTGCTCTTTCCTGCCAGTCCCTCTGTGGCACAGTTGGGACACCACGAGGGGCATGGCACTGGAGCTAGGTTTATGGTTAAAAAGCAACAAACAAAACCGCACCATGATACTCTCTCTGGCTTTTTTTCCCCCCTGTTTGCAGAGGCAACAACTGTATCCATTAGCAAGGTCAGTGGTATGGAGAAGCCTGGAAAATAGCAGCTACCAGAAACCCACTAGAATAATATCTCCAGCAGGTGATAGATTAGTTGGAACAAATTGGAACCATTGCACTTCAGCAATCCTGGTTTCTTTCAAGCTGTTTTAAAAATGTCGTCATTTTAATACACAATATCAGCCCTGCGGAACAGTCCACAGCAGGTTAATTTGAATCATATGATGTATCACTGCCCTCAGCTGACATGAGCTCCATTCCATGTGTGAAGCCATAATAAATCCATTCCCAACCGAGGCAAATTCCCTGTGAGAAGGTGAACTAATCCAGGCCTCACACTGGCATGTTAGCCCTCCGTAATTGAAAGCAGGGCCACCTGTTCCCAGCACAGTTAGCCTATAGAGAGAAAATTAGCATTAGATCAGATACTTAATATATTGAAAAATCATTCATACTGCTTGCAAGTTCAGCTGTGGGCTGCTTAGCATGACATCATATATAAACCTAGGAATGTGCCCACTTGATCCCAGTTTAACAGTTTTGTTAACCATGGTGTTTGTTAACTTTGAAATGAGAATTTTTTGATTTAATGAGAGCTGACACGTGAGAAGGGGAACTAGCCAGGGTGCAGACTTTTCTAATTAACTCTGGGTCATTTGCAAAACTTTTGAGCTTTCTAGTAGGTTTTTTTTCCCTTTGCTCTTTTACAAACAAGTTTTTAAAGCACTGACACTGTAGCCATGAAATGATATTTATTTGATTAAGAAGGCAAAGAGAAATATTCCAAACAGGTGTACCAGCCTGTAGGTATTGCTTTGGTTTTGACACATCTATTGTCTGTAATATCAGTGTAATAATGCATAAAATTATCAAAGTACTTTTCTGAAAGCAGTGTCTACAACACCTATTTTAAATTTAGTTTCTTAGATGGCTAAGTACTGAAAATTAAAACTGCACACCAAAGCCACATGGATAAGTTGGGAAATATTTTCTTGGTATCTTTTCCAGTGCAGCGGCATTCTTTTAAAACTTACTTCACACATTCACTCTTATTTTCTGAAATCCTCTTACCCACCCCACCCCCCCATTTATGTCTTAATGTATATGTATTATTCAGCAGCTAAGCACATCATAGAGAGTTAGTATTTATGGGTTCTTTTCTTTTCCACAAACGTGCTCCATGATCTGGAAAAATTTGTTTCGTGCCACCATATTGTGCTTCAACTTCCCTGGCTCTTTGAGAGAGTTAACATTTCCCTTAATGAGTGTTTTCTTTTCATGGTCATGGCTCCCAATGTCCCCATTATAGTTTTTGGCCTTACCACCCAACTCTTGACACCCTTCTGTAGGTTATTTGGTAGTTGCACAATTGCTTAATTTTAGTCAACATCCTATGAACAGCAGTAACCCGCCATCATTTATTCATGGTATCTTTGGTCGTCTTGACCTACAACAATTTATTTTGGTTCAATTGTGACAATTTTTAAAAATTAATAGAATGACATCACTCTGAGCCTTGTCTGAGATCTGAAACTCAGGCATTGGCTAGCTAGAGCTGTTAATGTCTTAGTGTCACCTTTCCATAATGTCAGTGACATACTAGGTCATGGAAATAGGAGTTGTTATTGCTGGGGAACACCCTGTATGGCTCAGGTTGATTAAGCTCCCTGAAGGCTGTAGTTTGCCATATTGGCCTTAGAGAGCTGCTTCTATAGAGCTGCAGCACACAGACAGCAGTAGGTAGAAATACTGAGCAGTGACTACCAGCCTCTTCCAGACTAATTGGCATCTGTCTCACAGAAGCAGAATAAAAGATGGACTGCAGATGGCCTCTGAAGCCTTGTCTCAAGTTTCTCCTTTCTTTTCCCTTGATCCAAATTGGGAATGATGAATTAGAGGATAAAAACAATTCATTTGGATTCTTCTTGCTTTTCAATTTCTTTTAATTTGTCTCTCTTTTGATGCCTGACCAGGGACAATTGAGAACAGTACAGCTAGTCTTTTCTTTACATGTCTCTCTCTTCCCTATTTTTATAAATTTAATTTTTGCAATTCAGCCATTTCTCTGTTACTGAAGGGCCACCCTCACTCCAAATCAGAATCAGGGCTCAAGATTACCTTTACCTTCCTCAGATTTCCTCTGTTTAAACTCCCTACATCAGGATGGGTGGCTCCCAGAGGAAGAATATTACTGGTGGTGAAATGTTTCCTGCCTGTTGCCTGCTCCTCTCCTGTTTAGGACTAGGAAATTCAATCCTCCTAAGAGTTTAGGGCAAACAGTAGTTTCTTCTATGACAGTACTATTTATTAAGAAGTTTAATATTTTACCGCCTTCTTGGGGTAGAGGAGAATGAGACCCATGTCCACGCTGAGGGAGAAAGACCTGGTATTTCTATATTAGCTATAAAAAATAAAAGTTTCACTGCAGAATGAGGGGTATGAGAAGTGAACACATTCTTGGAAGATGCCATATTTTTCTTAACTTTTCTCATAGTCTGTGAAAAGATCCCAGTCATATAAATAAAGCTTATAAATAATTTTCATGGAGTTTACTTTCTGGTTTTTCAGATTAGGAGTATACTGTGGTAGTTTATTAGTCATGGAAATAATAACCTGGTGTACATTAAGTTATGGCATATATTAGAATAAGCCCACTGACTTCAGTAAGAGCTGGGATTGACCTAAAGCAACTTGCTAGGAACTTTGTTATTTTTGCGTTGCTTATTCTTCCTTAGCCCACCAAATAAAAAGTCCTTTTGAATAATGTCATTATCCGAAGTTCACAGCATAAAATTATATCTTCACAGTACAAATCTGAATGTTATGGAGAACAAGGGTAAAATACACATAACCCTGAAATTTTCTATCTGAAGCTCAAAGTAATAAAATGACAAAGAAAGAAATTGTTTCAGACAGAAGTTTCAGAGTGCTGCTCATAGGTTTTCTTTTATAGATGTTATGATTTTGTTCAAACAGGCCATATTGAATCCATTGGGTTTTTTGTAATAGATTTCAAAATACATAATAAATGTAAGTAATATGATGACTAATGGGTCAAGTGAAGTTGGAACTTTTTAAATGAGAAAATAGCTGGAAACGGTTTTCAGGAAACTATTCCAGTTGATTTTTGGTCCCCCACAAGGTGTACATTAACATAAACTCCGTAGAATCGCCTCTGGGACCTGAATTCCCTCTCTGATTTCATTATTGCAATGTGATTCTTTCCCTTTCACTCTTAAGTCATCTCCTGGTGTGGTGTGAGCATATAATAAGTGTAATTTATTTATATTTATCTAATCACCTTTTAACTCAATAGTCATTTCATCATTCTGTTTCCTAGTAGCTGTTCAGAAAGTTGTGAAGGGCAATTAGAAACTAATAATTGACAGACATGGATTTAATGGGTAATCTAAAGGGACATAGTGAAGAAATTGAGAGAGAGAAAGAACAAGTCAAATTCTGCACTCAAATGCTACACTGTAATAAAAAAAATATTGCTCTAATACTGTCTAGTTCAGTCTGATATAAACACAATCAGAAATAACTCACTTGAATGAAATCTATTTACAAACACAGTAATTTCTTTACTATTTATTTGCTGGAAATAGATAACACCTGGCAAAATAAGTTATTGCTACTATGCCTTTAATCTAAAGAAAGCATTGGGGTGTAATTGTGGTAGCAAGGCACTAGCAGCCAAAGGAGAGAGAGTATCGACAATGTAATTGTCAGTGTAATTGAGAAGTTAAAGGCAGCTTTGAGCTACCTTTTTCTCTGTCATGATTCCGAGGTAATTTTGGACAATTCAAAGAGGAGTTTGTATTATAGGAACCAGTGCTTTCCTACCGGTACAGAATCTGCACAGTGCTGCATGATTTTCTTCCCAAGGTGTTTAAAATCATCTAAAAAGACTGTCTCCCTTGGATTTTGCACGCTGGAAATTTTATTTCAGCTGCATCTAGGTGACCCTTTACATTGTAACATCTCTTTTTAGCCCATTTTGAGTGACTGAAGAAGCTGCTGAACATCTATTTTCACCAGCTGCTATGTATAGGTCTTCATATTTCATCAGTTTTCACTGTTTGTCCATCACTTAAATATGCTTTTCTTGAAGAAATGTTGAAGTTTCTTTTACAGTGCTATGTATAAATTGTAAAACGGGACAAAGACTAAAAATGTTGATTGCTCAATTGGATTTTTATTTTTTGAACATTTTACTTAAAATGCCAAAGAATCTCCTTATATAATCTTTCCCCAGTTGTAAAAATAGCCTATGTCATTATGAGATGGTTAAAATATTTGCAGTGAAGGTTCCAGAATTACATTCTCTGCAATTATGCTTCTGGCTGCCACCACCTTTGGTCAGAGCTGATTCACTGGATAATAATAACTTAATACAAGCCTTTGTCAAGGTATCAGTCATGACAACATTTTCTGTGTGACATGTGTTGTTTCCAAACAGAAAACAGGGAGTTCATTTGCATTTCTCTGGTGTCCTAGCGTCCATTTTTTTTATTGCTCTCTTAGATGAATGTGGTGGTTGTGAAAACAAGTGACTAACAGCAGTGATAAAACACATGCCCAGGACCCCAGGTGTTGTGCATGTTCCACCACTGAGCTTCACCAGCACCCTGTGTCTTCTCTGCCCTGACCTGAGGAAGCCCAAGAGAGAACTATTGCTCTTGAATTCATCTCATTTTAAATCTTTCTCAATCAGTTTATTCTCTGGCTTTAGCTTTCCACCTGTTCTATCAACTTATGTCTAAGTAGTTCTTGGGTTGTGGGTTTTTTCCTCTTCTGGGCTATACTACGTAGGAAAGTGTTGGCAATAAAATGTGCTTTTGGCAAAGCAGTTAGCTGTGAAAGCTGTCACACCAAGCAATAAGGGTCCTTTCCTCATTTATTAACTTACAGACTTAATTATGTAGCAAAGCCAAGCACATATCTTCTGTTTTACTCCTTTATTACTACATTGTTAATGGAGAAAATTGATAAGGGACTTGATTTGAAAGTGCCTAAATGGTTCAGAAACCCAGATCCTAGTACAAGTTGGATTTCAGACTTCGATCATTTTAAAAATGCTGCTTGGTTTGTTCGATTGGGTTTTTCTTGTTTTGGGTTTTTTTAAAAAACTTATTAGAATAACACTCCTTTCCATTTGAGTATCGTAAGTAAATTAATATTGTAACATCACATGGGTCTCTACTTTCTTCGTAAGTCTCCTCTTTCCATTCAAATGAAGGAGAGAACCAAGGGTGTGTGCAAAAAGGCAGGCGACTCTTGGGGTGTTCTTTAGTGCCAAGAAGGTTGGAGAGATTTTCCAAAGTGTTATGACATTTTTCTTCCCTTGGTTTTAATTAAAAATATCAGTACACAAGTATTTTGAAAAATCTTCCAAGTTGATCATGTGTGAGTTTGGGTGCCTAAAAATCTTGCTTTTTTGTAACGTCCAGCTTCCTAGCTTTGATACTTGCCTTTCCACTAGGTCATGTGTTAGCTAGTGTTTTGCCACAGTTTCAGCATAGAAGGCTTTAACACAAGATAAAGTATTTTCAGAAAACCATTGATTAAAATTGTAAGTTACAATTAAAATAGTTTTTCAGTCTTAAATTTTAGTTAACAGTGGCTAAGTTTGGGTGGTTTTTATTCAGCTATAAAAAATCTTACATGGCCATTAATAAATTTTTCTTTGCAGAAAAATTGCTAGTTTATAAATCAGAGAATTATCTATTCAGATACTAAAGCACCTAACATAAATTTAGAACCCCCAGATATTTTGGGAGGGTCATAAAAGTGCTTTGTCATGTGCTTGGGACTCTCTAAAGTCAGTATAAACCTATGCTTAAGAGCAGCTCTAAAGCTCTGCTCCTGCAGCCCTTTACCATTGTTGTTAAAACTTGTAATTTACCTAAAGAGTGGAAGACAAGCTCATTAGTTTCCATCAGCATTAAAAGTAGAGCGTGATCCTGGACAAGTTGAAACTAGGTCCTAATTTTGATGAAATAGTCATTAATCTGTGTAAAACCGTTAACAGTATTTCCTATATCTATAATGAAACTTGAAACTAAGTAGTGCTGTTTTCTCTGAACGTATAATCTAGTTTAGATCTATGCACAAAATTTTACTCGTTTTTTGGTTCTTGAGGGTGAGGCTGTGGGAATGAAACAGCAAAGTGAAAAGCAGACTTTTCCCTGTGCCCAGGGTAGCTGTCTCATTACTGGGTGAAAGCTGAATTTGAAATGAAGCATGTTAAAAACCTAAGTTAAAGCTAGATTTCTGTAACGAAGTATAATGTACTGATAAAAAGGCAGATAGCAGCACAGAAATGAGTTTCAACCATCATAAAATCCTGCTTCTTATCTGTGAAATAATCTTGGTAATTGCAACTTCTCAGCTACTAAAATATCACTATTGTCAATGTTTTTCATATTAGTTGTGATTTCTAAAAATTCTGTGAGAATGTAATAGTCTGGGAAGTATCAAAATCCTTCACTAAGGAGACAAAGAACATTTTTAAAATATTAGGTTATTCCAGTCTTCCTGGAAAACAAAGAAATCTAAACATATCTCTGTTTTTATATTTGCTTTTTATTTCACATTTCATCTTGAAAATGCATGGAAGAATACTGCACATTAGGTGTGTATAGGAAACAACAAAATATACATGTTATTCACTCATTTAAATGTGTTGAAAATGTTCACTGTTGTCTTTGGATTTTAGTCAAATAGATCTATTGGATGTAAAACTCAAGAGAAAGTGAAGTGTATTTTCATTCTGACACAAAAGGACTAATGTATTTTCCCTCCTACACACTCAAATAATGTGTATGTCTTTCAGTTAGCTGTGGTAATCCCTGGGAAGAAACAGGGAAATAACATTCATGTTGTGACATGTTTCTTGCTTTAAAACTGTATATAGTGAAAATTGCTTCTAGTACTTTTCATGATGTTTTGGTTCAGATTTATTCCTAAAAACAGTTTCATGATTTTTTACCATTGTTTCTATTCTTTTAATTAAACATGATAGGAATAATGTTATCTCCACTAAATTTCTAATATTTTTACTTTGCTTGAATAATTGCACTATAGCTTCTCATACTTCTTTCTCTGATTCCCTCCTACAGCTGACATAAATGTGGACATATCAAAACCTTTAAAAGCAAATCTCAGTTTTGTCAGACTTGATCAAATAAACCAGTTTTTTAAGCAAATTGTAACCACAAATGATGATGAGCCCAGGAAGGAGGCTGCTCCACCAGCTGGCATTATTCCAGATGAGGATGTCACTTCAATAACCAAGCACTCCAGTACAAAGGATTTCCTACCTGCTGCACACACCAATGCTGTGCAAAAGGCTTCAGTACAAGAAAATTTGTGGCAGGCCCTTTCCTGCTTCCAGAAGATTTCCATTCACACTGTTCAAGTGGTTATTCTGATGGAAACCATCCCACATCCCAGTAAACCTTGTTTGTTAGTCTCTTTATCAAACCTCACTGGGAGCCTGAATATTAGAAGTGGACATAAAAGTGCAGGTAAGAGTTTTTTCCAAGTTGGAAGTGCTACTGACTTGTTCAAGTGGTGGTCTAGTAACCATTTTAAAGCATGGGCCGCTGAAGGGAACTCCTCTGGCTAACTTAATAAATCTACAACAGAAAATAGCAAATACCTAGTGGACTGCATTACCTGAGTTTCCCTTGCAGTAAGGCAGCACCGAAGAGTACTTAATTTTGTAGTTAATATCCCCTAGCTTGTAATTACTAATTTATTGATGGAATTCTGGCTGGAATAGTGGTTACCAGAACCACTATTCAGGTGTTCTGATAATTCAGCACATACTTCAAAGGGCAAGATTTTGACAGTTTTCACTCTCTAACTAAATTTTCTTGTTAGGACCCTATACTTCTGTTTAAAAAAAAAAAAAAAAATAACCAGAAATAATTGTTCAGAGCCCTGACATATGCTGCTATGTAAATACTGAGTCATATCACTATTCTCCTCCAGGCTTGTGAAGTTTTAAATTTTTACATGCTTCCTCTGCACAGCTGAGAGTCACCCAGGGAAAACGGGTGCTCCAGCCTCATTACTGCAGAACTGCGAGGAAACTTCACAGCTTGGGTATAATTAACAGGATACCAGAGACTCATTAAAATAAAGACAATTTTAAGTGTCTTTGGAAATTGTTGTATTAGTCTTTTAATAAAATTAATAAGATGGTACATTTATATGATATGGATATGAGCCAGATGTAGGTAGTTGGCAGAGTATCTTGTGAGGCAAAATGGTCTTTAGCTGAGAGGAACAAGTTGTAGGCCAAGCGAGGTGGTGATTTATTTCTTTTTCATCAGAAATATTTATCCTTAGGCCAGCAAGTTTCATGGCTTCTTTATTGTTTTAAAAGTTAAAAATGAAAAATTTAAGGTTCATAGGACATGAAAGTGTGTGGAAGTGCTGGAGCCTGAAACTCTTGATTTATCCATAAATAAACAACAGCACAGGCAGGAACAGTGCCTGTGTTCCCACACTTTTCCAATCAGATCACAAGCCTAGCACAGAAAGCACTGCAACTGAGGAAAAGGCCTTTCTAATGTCCTTTAAATAGTTCTAGGTTTCTTTCTGTGTAATAATCCTCTTTCCTTCCATCACTTCCCCTCTATCATTTGTACATTATCTGTCTCATGGTACATTATAGTGTCTCCAGCAAGCTTTGATATATCAAAGCTTGAGCCTGTTCTGTCACTGTACTATAAAGCAATTTGGCAAAGTCAGCAGTGCATATCACTTATCCTGGAGTTTTTCATCCTCCCAGAAAGAGAATGTACCTTGCCTTGCACGTTAAGCCTCAGAAACGTTCTGCTACAGAGTTCTGTTTCTTAGTTCTTCTGGCAGTCGGAGGAAGCCAAACTATTTTTCATGTCACAAGCTGTACATGAATCTTCAGTACATTTGTTGTCTGGCAAGCATCATTAAGTAAAGCAATACTGATGCTGAATCTAATGAAAATGGTAATTAGTTATTCTGTATGAAAAACTTTAATAACCAAACAATAAACAGACATCAACACACTTTTCACATTTTTTTCCAGTTAAAGTTGCCTTACCTTTGCTTTATAATAAGAAAAATACATGTGCATGAGGTTTTGCATGTTACTGTGACAATGCACTAAATTGTTTTAGACACATTTCCACAAAACTGATTGAAACTGGCAAAAATTCATTTAATAAATAGTTTGAACTTTTATCTAAAATTAATAATTTGAAATGAAAGTGCTAATAGAAACCAAAATGGAAAATATACCTTCAGGAAAGAAGATAAATTACTCAGTGAAAGGGAAATGGTGTTATAATTTTGTGTTAAAAATACTTCAGAAGAATACCACAGTTACTAACTAGATTTGTTTTATTATTGTAAAGAAATTATGCAAGCTAACTCAATTGGAAAAAAGTGTAGTAGTTGTGTCTTTTGAGCAAGGAGTATTTAAATGTCAGTTCTTCACTAATTTTCTTTTTACAAAAGGCTTTATAGATATACCTTTTGAGCTGAACGGGGTTAATGTCAGATATTTTTTTTACAGAATGAAACTAATACCCAAATACTTCACTGTGTCTTTGATTTTACAGTCAAATAACTATTGTGACCATCTGCAACAGCTGCATTTTACAAATTATTTGCTGAACCAAACTAAGCACAATGACAAAAGTAGTCATCTCAGATGTACTGTTAAAACAGAGGAAGAAAAAGGAGCATTACTTGCCTTTTGTACAGTATGGCCATCTGCTGTACAGATGTTATTATATAGAATGACTTCAGATACAATAATTGTAGAAAATTTTCATTAAAACCTCAACAATTTGCACTTGTTTACTTGAATCTGCATAACTCCCCAGTGAGACAACACAATACGCTTGGGGTTTCTTTGGTTCTCACTAGCTTTCTCTTTGATCCTTTTTTATGTGCTGACTTTAATAAACATAGTTAAAAACGCTGTTCAAAAACATCATGGAAAAAACTACAAAGGAACAATTATAGCAGTAGAAACTACTCTAATCCCATACTTACGCAAGCTATTTTTAGTGAAATATGGTTTTTTACACATTTTATGTGGCAGTGTTTTATAAACACTGTAAACGACCCCTTTTCCAGATGAGTTTTAATGTAGGAGATGAAGTTGGTTTGTAAGGAATCCTATTTGCTAGGAATTATTTAGCAAAAAAAACTCACAAGAATGTACTGTCGGCATTTTTCCTTGCTTATAGGGGGAAAACAAAAGTGTGTGACCTTGTGTAATGCTTTGATTATTATTTTTTTTGCTGAAATCAAGACAGAAGATTGCCATATAACATTTTTTTTAATTATCAGTTTCCCCTCTAGTCTTTCTATTTAACCATGAAAACTAAAGGCCTTCAGTTTTAACTTTTTGTCTTAATTTCTCATGAAAGTAGAAGATTTAGCTTCTAAAAAACAGAAGGGCTAATTAGTTGAATTATTTCACTTCTAATGAAATAAATTGTAAGTGTTGAACACTCTCATTGCAGTTGGATCAAATTAAAACACCTCCATTTCTACACATCCTGCTGCACTGTTATACAACCCCAAACCTTTAGTGTGTCAAGGGACTTAATTTTTTGGACATTTTTCATGTTTTAATACAACAGTTACTTATAACAACATGGTTACTATTTCTGCAAGAATACTTACATTCTCCTCCATACTTATGGTGAAATCCCGAGTATTTGGGTTTTAGTAAAGTA
Organism: Falco naumanni; assembly: GCF_017639655.2. Lineage (NCBI taxonomy): Eukaryota > Metazoa > Chordata > Aves > Falconiformes > Falconidae > Falco > Falco naumanni. The sequence goes on from NC_054056.1 coordinate 93,337,157, forward strand.
ATACTATTGTAGAATGTGCTGCAGTATATTGGCAAAAAGCAAACCAAAACAAAATCCGTTTCCAAAAAAAGATGATATTCATTTTACTTTAGAAAAGGCTACCAGTATAGTTTTTCAGATACCCTTAAGGGTAGGAGTTCAAGTCATACTGATGTTAAATAAAATGGTTATCTGTATTTGTTTTATATTTTGTGACTTAGAGTTACAAGTTAAAACTTGTACCCATTTCATACAAGCCGATAACAAACATCTAGTTCATTTTTGGCAGCTTATTTGTACTGTTGCAAAAACCCCAACTTCAAGAACTATCGTTAGACCTGGTTCAGTGATTTTCATCCTGTAAAGGATGTGGCATCTTCTACAAAGTGGTTAGAGCTCCCAAGTGCCATGTACCCAGATTTTAGACTGCTTGCTATCACACTTGAGCTACGTAGCTTGCTCTAGAACAGTCACATGCTATTAAAGCTGAAATAATTTTTAGCAAGAAATACTAGGAAATAGAATGCAATTCTAAACATATGGCTTTCAATTAATTTAGGCTTGGTGTTGAAATTAGCACTACCTACCTGCCAAAAGAGCAGATAAATGAGAGAAGTTGAGGACTGTACCCTCCCCAGAGTGAAAGACAGCAAGAAGCCTGTAGCCTCTCGGTGCAGCCTTATTTTGTTCTGGCTGGACACAGGAGGGAAGTCTTGCAGTTCGGTGTCTGAACTGAGGGAGTTAGGGACATAAAATATTCCAAAGATCATAGACAGAATTCCCCAGCCCTTTGTCCTGTATGCAGAGATGATTACTTTAGCATATAAATAAGGGGGGGGGGGGGGGGGGGGGGGGGGAAATAAACACTTGTTGAGTGTATGATAATCACAAGTATTTTTACTAAACCTGAAAGAAATTACATACTTTACAGAAGTATTCAAAATTAAATGCAGCTATTAATTGGTGTGGAGCAAAGACCAAATTTCATTCTGGAGTTAACTGACCCTCTCGAGGAAACTCTGCTAAGGCGTTGTCATAGCCTTTGGATGCTGCAGATAGGCAAGTTAGCCCATGGGGAAATAAAACATTGAATTAGATATGACTACCTAAAATAATATGCAGCAGTAACAAGCCATTTACAACACCCAGAAGACCTTTGTTACTTTTAGAAAGAAATATAAACTCTTTCCAACACTTGAACAATAGGAAATTAATTCTTTGTCAGTAAAAGCCAGAGGACAAACTAAATATTTAAATGGCCACTGAGGATTGAGGTGGAAGTGCAGCTTGTAGACAGCTATACAAATCACTAACAAACCTTAATGAATATTGGGTGTGGGCATCGGGGTGCTGTCAGATTTGACACCATGTCCCAAGTAGCTTAAACCCAACACTCAAGAAAAGGTGGAGACCTCATCAGGTCTCTAACATCTGGGATTTTATTTGTCATTTTGGCATACCCTGCAAGCGCAAAAGAAAGAGTAAAAGGGGATTATCCTGACAATGAAATGAGTTACTGAATCTTGTGATAATGAAAAGCAGAAGAATTCTAATTCCTTTCTATAGTCCCTGAGGTGGAGGTGCGTTTATAGTTCTGCAGGAGTATAATGTAGGAGGGAAGAACAGATGGCCTAAAATCCATGAAACAAGACACCACCTAATCCCAGGACTGAGTACCACTATTAATCCTGGTTAGATTCCCTACTGATACTTTGTAACAGGGTTCAGAATTGCTACTGATGAACTAGCACCTTAACTCAGGGGCGGGGGAGAAAACAAAAAGTTAGTTGTAGGTTGATTACATTGTGTGCTAGGTTTGTAGAACTGCATTTATAGTTTAAATAACTCAACTTTAAAAGGTAGACTCCAAATGAAATTTGATTCAGAACAAATATATGATTGGTTTTGTAATCTGCTAAACTTTAATTGTGAAAGTAATTGTGTGGTTTTTACAGATATATTTCTTTTGTTTTGTGGGTCCCAATGCTGTATGTGGCAGTAGTAGGTGTTAGAGCATTTTCATGGTAGTCAGTTCTATAGGGTATTTACATTCATGAGAAAATACAAAGAACAGTGAAAGCTGAAAGTTTTCTTTGTACATTTTATGTTTTTGTGCAATCCCTCCAGCTCAGTCTACGTTTTGCTGTGTTGAGGTACAGAACACAGAGATCAGGCATTATTGCCCAGTCTTAAGGATCAGTTCCTTAAGTTATTTAAATTATTTACATACTGGCAACAGATCTCTTCTTTTTTCATGACAAAAATTGGGGGGGGCGGGATAGGGTGTGTGTGAGATCACCAGCTTGCTGCCCAAACAAAAGGTGCGATTCCATAGGAAGTTTAGGTTACTGTGGCCACACATTTCCACACTCTGCCTTGTGTTAGCTCTGTTACTCAGGCAGCTGTTCATTGAGTTGAGTCAGGGCACTGATCTGTCTGAAAAACTAACCCAACAGGAAAGAAAAGTTCCCAGCAAGATCATCTCCTTCAGCTGGCTCACTGGACAGGTACACTGCAGTGACCATGCTGGCACAAAGAGAATTCGGAGAAGTATGTAAAGGAGAGATGGGGAGGAAGGATTGAAGAGAGGGGAAGATAGAGACATTGGAGCCTGGACCTGGTCTAGCCTTAACCCTGGGGAACCACATCCCAGGATCGTAGGGAAACCTGTCTGGTTTGTGTGGCCTGGGTATATCTGTCAATCCTTGGACTTCCACAAGCATAATTCACTGGGTTACAGAGGCTCAAAGAGCTCAGGTTCTGCCAGGCACTATCTTCAGGATGGTTTATTTATAAAGAGCAGTTACCCTCTAGTTCATGGACTCGTTTATTAAAGCAGTTGAAATCCAGTGAATCAAGCACAGAGCAGAGGAGCAAGACGCTAACACTGTAATTCTAGTTCAACCTTGTGGCAGTTATATAGGGCTACATTTTGAGAGGCATCCACTATTTTGTAATGCTTCGTTTACTGTGCAACTGTTCACTGTCTGATTTAGTAGTGCTAAGTATTACAACTTTATAAATCAGTGACAGTTCTAGGTCCTGGCTATCTCCTGAAAATAAACCAAAGTTTTCAACCAACCACCTAAAATTAAGATGTGAAATACATAGATTGTTTTTAAATTGAAGAACCTCCCCATGCCCATCTATAAAGCTGGAGTAGGAATGTTTAGTGACTTTCCTAAAAACCGCTTATATCTAGAATTAAAGTGTCTATGATACAAGAACCAAGTATTACTCACACGAATATAGCACTGTTTTGAAAGCTAAACTCCTGGATGAAAAAATGAACTCTTCTTTTGTTGTTTTCCATTATGCATTTTTTCCACTTAATTAAGATAAGGTAGAGCAATACAGAGCTTTACAAATATGTTCTAAATTATTGTATACCAAAGACAGCCTTGACCAAAAATGAAAATCCCTTTACATCTTAACTTTAATATGCTCTCCCTGATCAGGTATCACAAAATCCAAAATTACTAAATCAGCAAGTGAATTGAGATTTTTCAGCTATTTAGTATGCAGTAGTGTAATGAACATGATGTACCTGCCCAATTATTCTTTAAGGGAGATGAGCTCATTTCAAATAGATAACCATCTTTGACTTCTCTTCTGATTCATCACTGACCTGAACTCCGTTTGAACCTTGTTAGACACAAAACAAGCAGGATTCCTGGCCTGAGCTATAAAATATAATTAAGCCCTTTTGAAATGATGTGTAAAAGAACATAGCTTTACCCCCACTATAACTACTACCACCACCACAACCAATAAAGTTAAATCAAGCACTGCCTGTAATGGATTAAAATAATAAATGTTCCTGGATTTTAGTGTTTGAAGTACTTGAAGAAAACAGGCTCCCAGCAGCCAGGACTGCTGAATGCATGGGGACATTTATTAGTGACGAATTCAAGGGTTTGGCCTGTTTAAGATCATTACTTTCTGTTTACCGTGTGTTACACATCTCATGTTTTTACAGAGCCCACATGTGTCCCCATGTAATGCTGAAAAACTCTCTTTCACCAAAGAATAGTTAATTGATAATGTGTAAATATTGTTCTCGTGGGGAGAATGAACTATCATAAGATTCAACTCGACACTAATGAGAAATCCAGTGCAGTCAGCGGATTGTTAACTAAGTCTCTCCTGGAAAATTGTCCTTTACTATGTCTCAACATTTGTTTGCTACTGCTGTTTCCAGACTTGAATAAATTGGCTGACTTTTAAATTAGCCGCAGAGTTTCCCCTGTAATTATTTTCATAGCTTTGTTACCCTTTCTTCTCAGAAGCTGCTTTGTAAAGGGTACCTGTCAACAGAGCAGTGTAACTGTAGAATAACTACTCATTACATGATGAATCTGAAGTTCTCTTAAGAGGAAAAAGTAATGTAGATAATTCTGTCAATATGTTAGCTATAACATATTTATGTATTCAAAGCTGTCTTGGTATCTTTGGCAACTTCAGGCCAGCTGCTGAAGTTGCAAATATGAAAAGTGAATGCTCAGAAGCAAATATCACAGATTATCACCTTAGTAACGTGTGACATTAAAGCAGAAGGTAGTAAGGAAAACCACTTGCCAATTAACTTTCAGCAGCCAGATTGTATCTCTGCCGCCCAGGCTCAGAGGGCCCATGGGAGAGCCTGGACTTCTTCCTTCAGAGTGCACCGTGACCCTCTGGGTGGGAATGCAGTCTGCCAGCTGCTGCGGTCAGGGAAGACTGCATCACTCACGTGCATCTTGCCCAGTCAAAACCAGCGTGGCAGCCTCTGTGCTCTGGGACACAGTCTTGCTTCTGAGCTGCCCCACACTCGGGAAAAGTTTTCTTCCTAGCACTACAAGTTGTAGCAAAGCTACTAGCTTCCAAGAGGTTTTTCAAAAGATAGCTCAAGTACAGTCCACTGCTATTTGCAATATTTATTATAATACATGTGTTTCCATTTTCTTACAACTCTTTTCCCATGTAGAAGTTTGCCAATTAAAATTGTGCTCTATGTTGTATTAGGTGACAGTGCAATGAACCAAACAGGATTTGCAGCTATCTAAGGAAGAGCAAATGCACAGAGCATAACAGAAGGAAAAAAAAACTCCTGCTACATTTTTACTTGTTTCATTTGGAGTTGATTCAAATATCAGTATTAAAATGTTTTTGAAAACAGAAAGTCCATAGTTAATGTCAAAACATTGTCTCTCCCTTTGTCTGTGAACCAGGAAAAATAACAGAACTCTTTCTTAACACCTGTTTTGCCTAAACACTAAGTGATTGTTACTGTAAAGCAAGGTTTCTTTTAATGTATTTTCTGCATCTGTTAAAATGGGCCAACTCTTTTTTTCTCCTACACATATAAATGGATTTATGCACACTGAAGTTTAACACACACGGAGCCTCCTAGTATTGGTAAATGCTAATATAGCTATGTTATAGTTATATACAAACCCTTAAATATCTGTATTTATAGCTAAATTAGGGTACTCAGGTTCTATGAGTTGTCTTCGTAAATGTTAGCATGAATCGTCTCTACTGAGTAAAAAAGAAAGATGTTAGAATATCAAAGTAAATGTTGTCTTTTAGTAAATTTTCTTCAGTATTCTGTTGTAATGATCTTCATCTGATTTCTGAACAAGTTCATTTCTTGACGTTACTAAGCAAGTACTAGCTTTTTTTCTAAACGCTCCTGTGTTATTCCCAACCATATAACAATACCTGGATATTCCTTTTGAGTATATGTCATCATAAAAGTGATCCTTCCAATGGCATCCAGAAGCCTGATGTAAGTTGTATTTTGCTCAGTTAATGTGGCAGCACGTTGCGGTGCTATTGTGGGTCTGGGTGGAGTCTGACAATGGAGGGCTAGCAGCATGTTTTAAACACTGTCCAAAGCAAGTGCTTCATATTTATTAGTCTCTTGGAGGAGTATTTTAAGTCTTGAAACTATTTGTTCCTAGAAGTAAATTATTGCACGCATTGCAAAGCGTGTTGGTGTTCATGAGCAATAATCCAAACAGAACAAATTAACTTCTACATACCACAACAATCGTTTATGAAGATATATTACTTCTGTGCGGTGCCATCTCAAGTTCACTTCAGATGGAGACTTTGATTTAATCTCTTTAAACTGAAGTTAGAATTCTACAGTAGAAGTTTGTGAGAGATGTGTGAAAGGACTGACTGAAAATAGTGTGTGGGAGGGAGAAAAACAGGAGAATTATTTTGCATCTTTACCTTTCTGAGATAATTAATTGCTTTAGCCATAGGAAAGCAGCTTCAGTAACTGAGCATACACTTTATTAGTATGGCATTTAGCAATCTTAAAATAAGCTCACTTCTAGTGCATGCTGGTACTTCTTTACTCCCTTCCCTTACGATGTGAGATTATTTCTTTTCTATTGTCATCCTTTTAGGATTTCCATAGTAATGGTACCCCGTTAAAGCTTTCCTCAAGCCCAGAGATCTCTTTATTCACTATTGGTTTTTAGGGTTTACGCATACTTGTTCTTCATTTGTTTTCCTTAAGGTTCCTCAGGGCATCATTTTGTGCAAGTTTGTCTGAATGCACTCTGCATTATTTATTTTTTTTTGTTAAGAGCTTAATGTTTTCTGAGAATCTCTTTATCCAAGAGGGACGAGGGTGTCATTCTTGCATATACAAGAGCAATCTGGGTTGCAGCGAGAAAGCAAAAATCTCTTATTGAGTCCCTGAGCTTTTCCTGGTATTTGTAGGACACAATCCATGGATGTGTCCTGTAATATTTCATTTATTTAAAATTTACCAACACTTTCTTATTATTAAATGTGTCTTCATTTCTCATTTTTTACATGGCATTTGAGAAAGGCGCTGCTAATTTTGAACCAGCAGTATTATGTGCGGAATGCTCACTTCTGTTTCTAAGCCACTGAATATTGTGTTTTCTTTGTACTTTCTGGAGTTGAGATGACAACAGGAAAAGACTGCGAAGCATAATCCTTCCAAGTGTAATCCCAGTGAAAGAAAACATAAATAAAATCACTTGTATTCTGGCATTCCTTTTTCCCTTTTGTTATTTCTGCAACTTGGCACATGTTCCAATAAAACTATAGAACATTTCTGTATATTGCAGAATTGTGCAATAGCTACCAAAAATTTCTCCTCTTTATAATCAAAATTGCATGTAGAGTATAAAAAAATTGAATTTCCAGATATTCCATGTAGTGCCTCTTAAAATAACTAGACTGAGCATAGCGGGATGAGGGTGAGCCCTTCCTGTAAAAACACCTCTTTTTCTTGGTGTAAGGCTGTATGTGAAGCTGCTTCATTCCACAGTTTACAGAATCGAGTGAACCAGTACCAAAAGGAGAGGCGTCAGGGTGTGTTGACGTTAGTTTTCTTGATTATCACTGAAGTTCAGTGTCGAAAAAACACTGAATAGTTTCTGTCCTATAAACCTGTTCCACATGAGACTAGATCCAGAGGGTCAGAAGCCAGCTTAAATCACCCAGAGGTTCAGAAGCCAGCCTAAACAATCCAGAGCTAAAACCCCTTTCCCAATTGGTAACAACAGACCTTTTGGTTGGCACGAGGCAAAGGTTTGTTTGCTCGAGCCCTTGATCATTCTGACTGAACTCCAGACTGCTCAAGGGAGAGATTCTTGTTTGTGGCTCCTACTTGATCTGGGTACAGTTCAATGCCGTTATTGCTATGGGGACTGTTAGCCCACCTTCCTAGTAGAAGCTGGATTAAAAAAAAAATAAAATTCTTCCATTTATAAAATATTTCTCAGTATTATGAAATCTTAACTCCCAGGATGCAGACAGGCTTCTTTCTGGATTCTAGGAGAGGTTCATGGGAGAAGTTTTACTGCATGTATTCAGAACAGCGTGTTGTGGTTTTGTGGGATTTTTCTACAAGCAAAGGTATGAAAATATAAAATGGAACTGTACCTTGAGACATCTGTGTGTAAGCCTTAGGTGTTTTTTAATCTTTTGCCTTTTGCAAATACAAAGTTTGATTAGAAAATGACATCCAGTATTCAGAGAGTTGAGTCCAGGTATGAGCACCAGAAGAGAAAAAAAAAACTTAACCCAGTCTCTGATACAGTATTTTTAATGTAAATATACAAAAGGACTACAGTGATATTAAGTATGGTTTGTGTTATTAAACAGTGAATTGCAGTAAGTTAAATTCACAAGAGATGTGACATTTCTAGATGGTGTTTCTTTCCTAAAAATGTTTGCGTCTTTAATGAGAGTATGTAAGTTCTGTCATAAATCTAACCTGCCATTATCATTTTTATGTTTTATAAAGCTGTGTGAAGTGCAAATGGTTGTGACATGAAAAGTTTGGATTAAACTGTTTTTTTGGTAAACAGACATTACATATTTTGAGTTACAGTAATTGTTTTGAATTATTTGAATTCAAACATTGCCCTTATTCTCCAGCTAAGCACTCTAAAGTCTAGCAAGGCAGTATTTTATAATAACTAACCTGAACAAAAGCAGAGAGAATCGTTCAAAATACCTATTTCTTATCAGTTTAAAATATAATCAAGTGAAGCAGCTGTTCTTGTTCTTAATACACTCTTTTGAAAAAGATTTCATGGTTTAATGAAAAATGTCTCTTCTCATAAACCTTAAAATACTCACACATGTAAAAAGTCATAATTTTTTGGCAAATAGTTTTTTGTAAGGCATATGCATGAGACATACCTGCTTCATAACTGCAACACTATAAACTGTGCTCAACAGCATCGGAAGAGCAAGGTAAAAAAACCCAAATCACAAGTCTTGTGGCCCAACCGTGATGCTCTTGCTTGGAGAGGAGAGCAATTGTCCGCATAAGTATTTTCATGAGAGTTGAGTCAGTGGTGCTACTTGTGTGAGCAATTGCTTGTGGGCAGAGATTCCCAGGCTCATGGTAAAGTGAATTCAGGAAATAAGCACATAAATGTTGGGAGAATGCCCACCCGTGGGATTAATTGCCTCTCTCTTTTCAGGAATCCATGGATCATCTTTTGTCCTTGACATAAAAGATTTCCTACTTAAAACAAGTCTCAAAGAAAGAGCCAGATCCCTGATGGGCCCTTTTTGCTGCTCTGTTAATGTGGAAGCCAAGTGGTGTAAGCACAGTGGTGATCCTGGCCCAGAGCAATCTATTCCAAAAATATACATCGATTTGAGAGGAGGACTGCTGCAGGTCTGTATAAGTTGCTGATGGTTCTGCTATTGAGCTGGACTGGCTGGATAATTGAGATTTCATAAATAAATTTGCATGAAAACCTGTAGAGCTTTGCAGCCTACAGCAGTTCATTGGGTTAGGGTTTTCTGCTTGTTTGTTTTCAGTGGGTTTTATTTTACCTTTTAAAATAAGTATCTATTCTTTCATGTGAAGCTGTTGATTGAAAAATTATGTACAGCATTTTGTTTTTTTTTTTTTAAATACTGCTTAAGCCATGTATTGTAGCTGTACGTGTGTGTTCCCTTCAAACTACGGGATCAATTTACTAACACTTCATATCTAGGACCCTTTTCTGATGTGTGTGTGTTTGTCTGTCCATGAGCTATGTGTCTGTAATGTCTAGGGGTAGCTTTAAGAAACACATATCCTTTCTTTTTAAACTTACACCAGTTTCTCAGGAGAGTAATTATAAACTGTTGTTTGTAGCAATTAATATTCAGTTTTCCATACTATCGTCTCCTTCTTGAAAGTGCCCACAACTTGAATCCAGTCCAAGAAGCACGGGAGTTCTTGAAATGAAAAATAGATTCTGTGGGGCTTAAACAAGTGGGCTTTAAAATATGTCTTGTTTTAATTATTTTTATTGTAGTATCTATTCACACCAAATGTTATAAAATAAATATATAAATCAAGCATATAAAACACAAAAAGGAAATTTTGACACAGTCATGTCATTAGGTCTTTTCTCAGAATCTGCATTCAAATTTCTTAAAACCACAGTGCTGGGAATAGGGCTAATTGAATAATACAAATTCTTAAAAATTATATCTTAATAAATGAAGTCAGTTTGTTTCTCTGCTTCTTTTGGATTTGTTATTCACAGGTACTTGGCTTCACTATGTGTTCTTAATAATAAAAAGTTGGTGGGTGGTTGTTGGTTTGGTTTTGGTTGGGTTTTTTTTGTTTGGTTGGTTTGTTGTTGGTTGGGGTGGGTTGTTGGTTGGTTGTTTTTTTTTTTTTGGGGGGGGGGGTGGTTGGGTGGATTTTTTTCCAAAAAAAAAATTGTGGGGTTTTGACAAGGACCAGAAAAATATCTATAAATCTGCAAAAGCCATTTATTTTTAGAGTATACACTGGGATAATTAGCTTTTGCAGAAAATAATTATTTGGTTTGGCAGAATAGATTTGAGAATGCTGACAAAGGCATTAGCAATTCTGATTCAAATTAATTTATTTACAGTCAATGATTTTACCAGCTCTGACCAGGATGTCATCTTCTACTATTGTTAATTTGTATTGCAGCAGGGCCTAGAGGGCTTACATGAAATCAGTGCCTCATCTGTGAATATAGTAGTAGGAGTTCCATGCTCTCAACTTTCAGCTGCCTAAAACTAAAATTGATAAAAATAGCGGGGGGGAGGGAAGCATTCCTCTCCCCCTTTATCAGTGGGGGACTGAAGCCTCTGGGATCAGCTCAGGTGACACAGAGCTCCTCTGAGGTGGTACTAGACCAAGAGTAGGACCCTGACCCCAGAGGTACTCTACAAACTGCAGTAGAGAAGCGCTAAGTTAGGGAGGTGACTTGCATAGCCCGGGACTATTTAGCTCAGGACTGGCTGTAGCTGTGATTCAAGAGGGTCTTTTTTGAGTTTTTCTGCAGGCTTACATGTAGATGCAGGCGAAGGAAGAGCTTCCTTCTTGACAGCTGTACTACACTCTCTTTAGGCACCTTGTGATATTTATGTTTTTTTCATATTTGAAAATTTGTATTCCCTAGTGAAAAGAACTTGTACTACTCTTCATGTGCACACCTGACTTGTTACATTACTCCTGCCCCTACCGTGGACTTTTACTGTCTGGCGATTTTGATCTCACCTCATGCTGGTTCTAAGTCTTATTTCTTTACTAATTGTTAGTTGCTTCCTTGTCTTCCCTGTTGCTTTTGGGCCCGCTTCTGTACCTGAAGACTAAAGGACTTGTCCCCATTATTGTGATTTTCTCAAACAGAAGTTTGATTTGAGAAAAGCAGCACTGCTTGTTAAAGCTGGGCGAAAGGAATGTCTGCTTGCCTTTTATTTTGCTATAAAGTGTATGAATCTTCTGGATTTTGAATGCCAATTTTTATTAGATATTTTTCTGAATTTCTGTTTTAAACTTCAAAAAACTTTACACTTAAACCTCACTCTGAGAACTTAGAGCACATCCAGTTCAAATGCTGTATATGCTCAAGACTTGTGTTTGAGATGGTCCTTCATAGAATCATAAACCATGCCCCAAGCACTACATCTACACGCCTTTCAAATCCCTCCAGGGATGGTGATTCCACCATCTCCCTGGGCAGCCTGTTCCAATGCTTGACAACCCTTTTGGTGAAAAAATATTCCCTAATATCCAATCTAAATCTCCCCTGGCACAGCTTGAGGCCATTTTCTCTTGTCCTATTGCTTGTTACTTTGGAGAAGAGACCTACCCCGCCTCACTACCACTTCCTTTTGTATGTCTTTCTAGTCATCTTCTTGGCGGTATCTCTTACTCAGTTTTTAATGCATCTCAGAATTCCATTTTTGGAGCAACAAGCTCTCTGAACAGGTTAAACTTTGCATTTTTAAGGTATTTTTTGTCATATTGTAAACTGCAAAACCTGTGAACAGCCCTAGCATTATGTACTGCACTCAGATGCAAGTCCTTGCATATGACTTTTAAGATCTGTGCTCTTCCAGGCAACACCAGCATCCATTGTAAGTGACAAGAATTAATGCTTTCCTTCAAATGATTGCCGAATTGTTTTGTAGAAATATTTTGTTCTTCCTGTTTTTTGTTGTCACATTCAGGATACTTGAAAGCAATTAAGGTAGAACAGGCTGAAAGCTGTATAAAATTCCTATTGTTTTGGGAAGATTTTTCCTTCAAAAATTACTAAATATTTGTATGTAATTGTTTGCCTCTTCCTTTTATCTCCCCACCCCACCCCCCCCACCCCCCATTTTTTTTAAAGGTTTTCTGGGGTCAAGAGCATTTGAACTGTTTAGTTCTTCTCCGGGAGCTTCTGTGGCAGTACCTTACTAACAAGAGCAGTGTAGAGACATTCGTATCTGAACGTATGCACCCCACTTGTTTTTCCATGGAAAGGAATCAAGCCTCAAAAACTGAGCATACCTCGGATGATCTGAGAACAGGCCTGTTCCAGTATATACAAGATGCAGGTAAGAAGAATAATACTGTATTATTGCTCAAGATTTATTTTTTTTTAGTTATAAAGAAAATACAGTAGTAAGCTATTAAAGATTTCTTGCCTCTTACAATGAATAACTTTAGGTTTTTTGGAAAAGCAGTTGAAAAGACATCTGCTAGAACGAAAAAAAAAAGAATAATACTTTTTTGATTTCTTTCCATTAAGCTGTAATCTTTTAAAAGTCAGGGAAATTACTTTTTTATTTTCTCTCCTTTTGATCCTGAGGGGTTTATTTTTAACTACTTTGGTCTCATAAACCAGCATGTTTCTTTCTAGAAATTATATAACAGATTGCAACTTTCTTTCATTTGACAGAAGCACAAAAATTGCCCAGTGCCTATGAAGTTGTGTTTTACAATGAAACTGAGGATAGTCCAGGAATGATGTTGTGGAGGTATCCAGAACCCAGAGTGCTCACTCTTGTGAGAATTAATCCTGTTCCTTTTAATACCACTGAAGACCCAGATATCAGCACTGCTGACCTTGGAGATGTTCTTCAGGTGGGTAATGAGAGTTTTCTACTTTCATTAACAAAAGAAAACGTTATTGCTGTAAAGGGAATGTTTTCAAACTTAGGTTTATTAAAAATTAGCACAAAACAAATGTCAGGAGCTCTATAAAATCAATAGGAAGTAAATTCCACAGCTTGAGCACATCTTTAGTTTTAAAACTACTTGTACAAGCATTTTAACCACTTACCTGTAAAGGTTTTCCATTACATAATAAGCTATAGCCAAATTTATCAGTTCTTGTTTGCAAGCATACAGAGTTTTTATTCTGTCTTCCTATGATTTCATCCATCAGTCTTTACACAGACTTCATTTGATTTGCAACTGAAACATGTGAGGAAAGACCTGGTCTGAAATTGCCAAGATTCAGTGGAATGATTGAACTCAAATCTCCAATCTGTCCATCCTCTCCCACATGATGGCAGATGGCTGTACTTCTTCTAGTAAGATCTACAAGGTAGAGAAAAAAGGTTCCCTCGTTTTGCTTTGAGAGGGTTGAAGTGGGCAGTCCAGTTTGCCCTTCAAAGGAGGGCTGAGCACTGCATTTATGTGACGTGCCCCCAAAATAGACCATATCTCACAATTAGACTGATCCCTAACTCTGAGAAAATTTGCTTTTTAAGATACACAATCAGGTAGTTAAATTCTCTCCTGTCTAGTGTAATTCATTTTTATAAATTCACTTACTCCTTGCATACCTATTTTGATTTTAGCTCAATTTTAATTTTGTTAATCTGTTTCCTTTTTGTATTACAAATTGTGGGTTTTTTTTTAATTTCAATCTGCTTGTTAATCAGAATAGTGTTGTGAGTCAAGGGAAACAAATATCTCCCAGTTCTTCCTATTTGTTCAGAAATGTTGAATTCTATTTCATTATTGCTATAATGTTAAAAATTGCTTTTTAAAGTGAATTACTCACCAATATGCTTTCAGTTATGGGTAAGTAGGATAATCTTCCTCAGATAAATGGTATAATGTTATTACCATGCACATACTGTTAGTGAGATCATGTAAGTGTCCTGCCAATTTCTTTGCCCTCTAGACAGCCAAATGTCAGCTCCTTTCAGTTATATGAAAATTAAAATTAAATGGGAAAAAAAATCAGCTCCACTTGGCATGAGGTTTGAATCAAAGATCAAAATTGTATTATTGTATGCTGTCTTGATGACCCTATTAGGTTGCTATGAAAGCCAGCAATTTGCCTTCTTTCAGGATGGTATTTTCAGAGCACAGCACACCAAGTTTTTGGTATAATTACGTTAAGTTCCCATTATAGATAACAGACATCATGAGCTTAATGTATGTGCTTGTGTAATAATATGACCTTGTTACAGGGAGAATATCAGTTCTTCTTCAAGTGGGCATACCTAGCTGGACTTACAGTAGCACACACATTCTGCTGCTTTGTGCTGCCGTGCTGCAGTCCAGAGAAAAGAAGGTAGTTGCAATTCTCTTTTGTTTCTTCTGCAATTGCCTCGGACAGTAAGGTAGAGACTGGGAAGCACTCAGCTACCAGTGTTCAGGTTCTGTCAGCTTCTACTAGTCCTCATGTAATTCTTCAGATTTGCGTTTAATCTTATGCACTGAGCTCAGAGAACTGTGTCCATCAGTCTCATTTTAAGTTTGTGGTCAAGCATCGCTGTATACCTTCCCACCATGATGCTTTTTACTGGAGTATGCTCTCTTCTTATGGTCTGTCAATTTTATGATCAATTAATTCTTAGTAAGTCTTATATTACTACCTTGAGCTTTTAATTACAAGAGAAGAGATGAAAGATATCAGCCAGATTAGAGGACATCTATTCAAAAACTGTGGTCTTGGGCAGCACATGGAGTGCAGAAATGCCTACAGAAGGATCCACATTTTGGTAGTGGGCCATTAATTATGGCAATAACTGTTGCCTGGCTCTAGGTGGTGATGTATAACATTTTCCACAAATGGCCATGCACCTCCTACACAGAGCAGCTCCACACTATGTAGATAAACAGCCATTTTAAACATGGATAGTATGCATGTTTTTTATTAGTCTAACATAGATATGTGGGTAGAGTAAGTAATACAGAGTTGATTTTAAATTTTTTTAAATAAACTACATTTACCAAATACTCATCTCAAAATTTAGGTTCTGATTTAAATTAATCATGAGGCCTTCCATCAGCTCCACTTTTTTCCCAAGTATGGATATATATCTGTTTCTTTATGTATTGAGTATTCAGCGCATATGGAAAATTCACAAAGTATAAAGAAAAAAAAGACAAAACAACACATTTATGCACGTATTGACATGAAACTTTAGAGGAACATCTGCAAGAGCTTTTTTGAAAAAAGGATCTAAATTTGAAGACAATAATGATATCAAAGTATATTAAATATATATTTTAAAAACTTTCCCAGGATTGTGTATATGTTCAAATGCTAGGAGAACCCATAGTTTCACCTAATGTTACTAGTCTCCTTTAATCCATTACTTCACATAAATCCAGGCAAAGGTGCACTTCTGTAGTTTGTCTTGAATTAGAAGTTTGCCAGTTGCATGTTCTTTCTTTCCAAGTAAGTTGCTGTGACATTTCATCTGACTATCTACCTTTGTTAAACTTTTGGCATATCACTTTAATCATGGGTAGGTTTTAGAAGTCTCTTTGGTTTTATGGCTGTTCTTCAAATTCCTGGAACTTGCACAAGCTTCACCAGTAAGAGAAGTTTTCAAGATAATGAAGTTGTGTGTCGTCTGTTGCAGCCAAAGGATAAGCAAACAGCTTCAGATTATAAGGGTTGATATGAACTATACGGTTTCTGTAAAACCTTGCCTTGCTGCTATTTCCAGATTGTCTCAAGAGCTTATTTTCCTTGTGCCTTTACTTGTGTTGTGGCAAAGTTAAGCAGTTTCACTGATCAAGTTTCTTTCCTTTTTTACAATCCCAACATTGTTGTTTTTATTTGTGGAGGGAAAATGAAGAACTGATGTTTCTGCCATGGCATAGCATGTTGCCTTTTCTTTAGCAGTTTTGAAATAGTGCTTTGATCTATTTGTTTGAAGGAAGTCAGAGCAAATCTTAGATGCACTTGCAAGAAACTACATCAGGATTATATCTTGGGAGACTGAGAGTATCTGAACTTGTTCTTCCTGTTTACTGGATGTTGCAGCCCCTTTCTATTTAATTTTTCATCCCTCATTGTCCCATTTTCACATGCTACTAATGTTCTTGACCTGCTGGCCACACTTCTTTTGATGCAGGCCAGTGTTCAGTTGGCTGTCTGGGCTGCAGGCACACATTACTGGGCCATGTTGAGCTTTTTGTCCACCAACCCCCCAAAGTCTTTCTCCACAGGGATGCTCTTAATCCATTCTCCACTCAGCCTGTATTTGTGCTTGGGATTGCCCTGACCCAAGTGCAGGACCTCGAACTTGGCCTTGTTGAACTTCATGAGGTTTGCACGGGCCCACCTCTCAAACCTGTTAAGGTCAATCTGGATGGCATCCCTTCCCTCCAGCATGTTGACTGCACCACACAACATGGTATCATCGACAGACTTGCTGAGGGTGCACTCAGTCCCAGTGTCCATGTTGCCAACAAACATGTTGAACAGCACCAGTCCCAGTATGGACCTCTAAGGAATGCCTACTCATCACCAGTCTCCACTTGAACATTGAGCCATTGACAGCAACTCTTTGAGTACAACCATCCAGCTAATTCCTTATCCACTGAGTGGTCCATCCATCAAATCCATGTCTCTCCGGTTGAGAGACAAGGATGTTGTGCAGGACAGTGTCAAATTCTTTGCACGAGTCCAGGTAGATGACATCAGTTGCTCTTCTCTTATCCACCAGTGCTGTAACCCCATTGTAGAAGGCCACCAAATTTGTCAGGCACAATATGCCCTGAGTGAAGTCATGTTGACTGTCACCAGTCACCTCCTTATTGTCCATGTGCCTTAGCATAGTTTCCAGGAGGATCTGCTCCATGATCTTGCCAGGCAAAGAGGTAAGAATGACCAACCTGTAGTTTCCCGGGTCTTCTTTATTTTCCTTTTTAAAAATGGGGGTTACACTTTCCCTTTTTCAGTCAGTGAGTACTTCACCAAAGTATGTGTTTGAAGAAAGTATGTACACGAAACCAGAGACACAAAGCCTATTCTTCTTGCTCCAAACCAGTTACATTTAGGACACTCTTGTGCAGATGATTTCTATAGTAACAACCGTGCAGATATAGATTTGTCTTAGCAAGTATTCACATGTGAAGACCTAAGGTATGCCTCAGTTTCCCTGCTTAACAGTTAACTGTTTTCTACAAGGCAACCAGCTTATCATTATGTGACAATAGGTCTTTTATTTGCTCTGTGATGTACTTGTTACGTAGCAGTTAAAGTTGGAATCTCTTGGTCGTGAGGATTCTCGTTCTTGTGAATCAGTCCATAAAATGTCTTCCACTGAGGACTTCGGAGCATGGTAGCAGCCTTCAAGCAGGATACGTTTTATAAGGTATATAGAAATGTCTCCTGCAGGGATATCGGTGTTTAGAAGATATGTGAGCAACTCAGGAACAGGAAGGAGTGTGCTAGTCTAAACTGCAGAGGAAGGGCTTCATAGTCTTTCTTCTCATCTCCCAAATGATAACATTGGCTTGAGCTGGTTATGAGGACAGCTGAAAGAGAATTTGTGGCCATTTCCTCCATCCTGATTGTTCCAGTTGCTTGGGAAATATGGCATAAGAAAGAAAGGAGTAGGAGCAATTTCTAATTCCAGACAATAGTTACAGTTATGCAGAAAATGCTACTGTCCCAGAACATAAAGAGTAATTGAAGAAGAATTTATTCCACATCGTAAGAAGGGACTGTATTTCAGAGCTATCATGTAAGCTAAATTCAACCATGCTTGAACAGTTCCTTGGATCTGTCAGGTTGCAGCATTTGAGAAAGGGTAAGTGGTATTTTCTGTGGTATTTTTACAATTTGAAGGAAGGAGTTGCAGGAAAAAAAAATCTGTTAGTGATTCAACAGTGACTTTCAAATTGTACAGATACAATATGGAGGTAGCTACATTTAGGCATTTAAGCTCAAAGAAACTGCTGTTGGATATCTGTGCTGTGTGGCTTAAAACTGTGCTTGTATGCGTCTAGTTTCCTGAAGTCTTCCTGTGGGTTCCTATGACCTTGAGAATCTCAGATTTATTTGTCTTTGCCTCTGATTAGCCTGTGGGGGTTTTCTACTTTTCTGATTTCATCTGAGCCAGATTTTTTATATCATTTATCTTTACCAAGAACAAGGTTGACAGGTTTAGGTTGGGAGGGGCTCACCAAGATAGGAGAGCAACTTGTATGCCATCAAGGAGGTATTTTGCTTTTCTGTGCCAGCAGGTGAACAGGACATGCCAATGATTTCCTGTACAGCTGCAGGCCTGTGCTAGCTAGTGAACTTTTTACAGAGATCTCAGTGTTTGCCATTCTATTGCAGCATTATCTTTCCAGTAAGGGATATTGCTGGCACTGCCCCATATCTCAAACAAAAAGCTATGTGTTGTCACAAGAGCATTTACACAAGTGGCCATGGATTTAAAAGGTGGAGAAAACCATATTTGTCTAATCAAATTGGTCGTATAATGTGTAATGCTCCAAATTCTGAGCTCTCTGATTTATTTAAGCTGCATCACCAACACAGACTTAAAATTCTTTCTCCTGGATTGTCATTCAGTGAGAGATACAAGCTGTTAAAGCTTACAAGACAAAAGGAAGATAATCTATGGCATTTGTTCTTTTCTCCATATGAAGTTAAAATAAAATATCTACTGAACTATAGCCCTAACAGGTTTTTGTATTAGAGGATGTTTCCCTTGTGTACCTGCCAGGATTCCTGTTGCGTGCAAGTGTAGTCAGCATTATAATGGCTGATGAAAAGATGAATGTGTGCTAAGGTCTCCTTTTTTGGCCTTTCTTCTTTATATAGTGTCCTAATAAACAGAGTAGTTAGTCATGGTTTAGAAAAGTGGTGATTAAATTAACCAAATCTCAAAGTCTACTGGCAAAAATTAGGTTAGTGAGTATAGTTCTGAGGCTGCAAGGGCTTAACTTGCAGGCTTTATTAAACAATAAAGAAAGACTAGGTAAATAAAACCACTCTGGTTAAATTTACTCAGAGCATTTACAGATATGGTGAAATCTCTTTTAGGAGAACATAAAATATTTCTAACTTCAAAAGGTGATGATTCAAAAAAATGGTCTTCTGCATTGCCTTACATGCTTATGCTATTTAAATAAAACATTTGCAAACTCTGCAGTTAGGAATCTGATTTTTTCAACACTGTCAGCCAATAAACAGTCATTTTCTAACACCTTGTGGTTGTTTTAACAGTGGCTTAAGGAAGCATGAGCTTAAAAATGACTGACATTAGACCTACTGTAAGTCATTATTCCAGGAAGGATTTGACATGACAGTCAACAGGAAAAGAATTATGATCAATGTCAAAGACATTCATTTTTCCTTTTAACAGAGAATACCTCATTTTTGGCTGGCTCTGCTTCCTTTTTACTTTTCATTCCCTGTTGGGGCTACAGTGTTCAGCTGGGCATTTGAGAGTCTGGGAAAAGAGCTTTTTGGGAAACCACAAATTTTATTCATGTTTGATTTATTTCTTATATTCCCAAAGCAACAACTATTTTGGAAATCCAGATGATTTGTGTGTGACAGGTTAGTGATTTAAGTTCATAGTGTTATTAGATAATAAGCTGTAAAGTTCAACCATGCTTATTGATAAACCTGTCGGTTTGCAAATTTTTGAATCTGCTGCCAGATGCTGAAGACAGTTCAGTACTGTCTTCAAATAATCAGACTTTTTAGACATATGATGAAATAATTTGTCTAGCTGTTGTGAATTGCTCAGAAGGCAGATTTGGTGCTTTGCCTGGGGTTCTGCTTTTTAAAACTTATATTTCTTGTTAATTCTGCCTTTTGATATTGTTGAAAATGACTGTACTAGTCATACCTCTACTATACATAGACTGTATATGGTGGGTTTATGATCTCTACTGCATGAAGAGTTGCAACAAGCTTGAAACAAAATACAAAATAATGATTGAGCATATCTGATCATAAACTAGACTGTAACAAATGCCTTTTATTCTAATATAGGAAACTGCTTTTCTGTCAGTAGAAGCAGTGTTTACATCCATGCATGTATACAAAAAAGGATGCAGGCCATCATGTAAACAACTGGTCTGAGGGCTGTAGGCTTGCATTACAGCCTGAGCCACTTACACTTCAGATGATCTGGATGTGAGCAAGTTTTATGATGCTGGGCAGAATTCTGCACATTTTCCAGAGTTAAGACTCTGACTATTGATGATAAGTATTGTCTTAATTTTCTTGCAAGGAAGGACTTAGGGGCTAAAGGAGTTGCAGTGTTACACAGTGAGTCTTAAGCAGATGTTGAAACAGAGCCTGTTCTCTTTAGGAATTCCAGCTTTAAACATTATTTGTGAACTTCCTTGCCTGAGAGCAGGATTATCTCAGACTTTACTATTTTGTTACTGTATTTTGTGTGTATAATTTTAATTATTTTGCTGTGTGATCTTAGTGTTCACTGCATTGAGATGAGACTGTATTGTTTGGCTTACAGTTTCTGTGCAGTCTGCAGGGAGTTAAGCGTAACTCGTTGGGAATGTTAATGGAAGTTGTGCATAATTTGCCTGTGCATCACACTGAAATTTACCCTTTGGGGTTACTGAGCCAGTGAAAATTCTGCCGGGTGCCAGAGGACTGACGAAACCATCAGATTATCTTAATGACAGATTTACACTCTCCTCGTGTTCTGTACTTTTCAGATTTTGTAACTCTGATTTATGAAACTTTGCAAACCCAAGCCCTTCCTGCTGTATGCTGATCTTGTGGCACTGCTTGTAGGAACCAGGCTTTACTGTGGTGAAAATATGTGGTCAAAATAGCCCATATACCAAAAATTACACAGTATTTTAGGTATTAATAGGCTGCTACCCTCAATCCCAGAGGTAACTACATTTCAACAGAATAATGCTTATATTATTAATAAATACTGAAGATTAAAAAAATGAAACACCTTCCATAAAAAGTGGAAGATTTTTCCTGTATCAAAAAAAGAGAATGAGGAATACTGCAAGAAGTAGGTAAGTCCCTAATGTAAGATCTCCTGTCTATATACTTTTGTTTCTCAATACTTGCAACAATAAATTAAGTTCCTAATAAATTAAATACTGTTGCTTTTGCTATTAGAAAAGCAAGTGATCTTCACATAAACTCAGTCTCAAGATGAATGACAATTAGTAGAAAAAAACGAGCTTGACACTTAATACTACATACATTTTCCTGTTTAAAAAGTCATGCCGAAATCTCACTTATAGCATAGCGCTCTTCTGTGCTTTCTTAAGAAAAGCTGTTAGTGTGTTTAGAGTAATTTTTCCATAAAGAAAAAAAGCCAGTATCTGTGACAGATTACATTACTATACACACCTGCATTTGCTCTGAACCTGCTAGCCTGATAAATTGATAAGTTGGTCACATGTTGTTTTAAAAAGGCAAAGAACATAGTTCCTAATAAAAGAATGCTACATATTTCTTCTAAAAGGTTAAAAAACATTTCTCAGGGCTCTTAAATTACCATATTCTGATACCAAGGGAAAATAAAACCTGGGCTTAGAGTCTTGTTTGTACTTAGAGGGCTTTCCGGACAGGAAGGCAATCTTGATGCAATTCAGTAAGCCACAATACCAGTGGGGCATTACAGGTGAAAAAATTGCAGCTGTACCCCTCACCACAATGTATTACAACTGTACAGTGGAATATTTCCTGTACAGAAATAGGGCTTGGTTAACTTTGTTTCCCAAGAGTAGATCACATTAAAATGTTATAAAATCATGATTTCCTGCATTTGAATACTTGTGGTTTCTCAACTGGTTCCAATATTACAAAGGGGTTTTTATAGCTTCTATTAGTTGAAGATGTATAGAAGCTTTTTTCCAAAGTCAGCTAAAAGGTAGTTATGTATTTTTTAAAGAACAGTTTCTCTCAGAAGGCAGGAGTTTTCTTTCATATCTCTTTATTATAACTCTATTTAATATTTATTTTATGAACTACAGTACAGATGTAAATTTAAATAAAATAAATATTCTAATTGGATCATAAATAAATTTGTTAAATGTTGAAAGAGCTGAGGTGTATGTTATTACTTAGAAAGCAAAATAGTAGTTATTTTCATTATTCAGCCTAAGACCTCAATATGAATAGGGAAAAAAAATTAAATTAAGCAGATACTGCATATTCAATTTTAAAGTGAGTATTTATAACTTAAATGTTCTAGAGGACAAAATTTGTTAAGCCAAATTCAAAGAGAAGTATAAAAATTCTGTGAAGAAATTATATGGGTAGATTTTGAAAAATTTCTCCAGGTGTGGTATCTGATTATTCCTGAATGTTGAAAAGTGAGAGTGCACCATAGAGGAATAACTTTTACTGCCCAAAAATATACAGGTATGTAACACATCAAAATGGTGTCAAAGTACAGAAAACCATTATAAAAACACAAAGGAGATGAACTGGGGGAGCAGCAAATACTTTGTACGGCTAGAATGTTTTTAATCTTAGTACTGCTATTACTCCTAATACTACTGATACTAGGCTAAATTTTTACCTCACTGTAAACCACCACATCTTTTTCCTTTATTTGGATCTTCATGAAAAGGGAAAATTGGTAGTTGACCTGTGCCGGGAGAGGCTGTTTTCCACACTGATATGACACAGTCTTAGCCCTGAGGAAGGCTGAAAAAATGTTTTCCAACAGGCAGTTCAGTTTGTAGGATGATGTCACAATGTCAGTCACATAAGATGAACAGGAATGTGGATGTTGAATTGGCCTACAGTTGTCCAAAAATATTGTTCCAGTGGTCAGATTGGATTGTGTGTGTCATGTGAACAGGCATATTACAGAGGTTTTATTCTGTTTAATATTAATTTTCTTTTGAGCGTATTTTCTACATAATAAATTTTTCTGCAGGGTTCTTTTGCGATTTTTATATAAATAATACTTCAAAATCAAATTTAATAGTCATGTTCTTGGTAGTTATTGCCAAGAATTTTTCCCTATTAAAAATTGGGATAAAGCTTTTTATTTCCTACTACTGTGACTTCTGTTCACCTAATGGCAGAATTATATTTTTAAGGCAGTTGGCCTTAAAACAGTAAAATATCCTAATAACAGAATAGCTTTATTACAGAGCAATCATTTTATTCACACTCAGGAAACTAGAGCTAAAATCTCAGCATGGGTTGGTGTCTGACACAAAGTTCTAGTTTGTATTGTATTCTGCCTCTCATTCACTTAGGTGGCCCTGCTTGGAGTAGATAAAACACACACACGCTTCCTGCCTTCTGTGTACATTTTCTTGTACAGTAATTGTTTCTGGAACAAGGATAACTTCATTTCCAAGAGGAAGCGCCCACGATCTGAGGGGCTGAGATTCAAGAAGTGAGCATTTATTCTGTAAAAGCTTATTTTCTAGCAAAAACATGAATCAAAAGGAAGCATCACTGAAAGCAACATCAAGCACATTCTGTAACCCAGCTGTTAATATCTTTCTTTCTCAGCTGGACAAGATGTATTTTGCAGCCAAAGAGATCTGCATGTGTATAGTTAAAAGTCTATTTTTTATATTGAGTTTAAAAATTATATGCTCCAATACTTAAATAATAAAGCAATAATACTGTTATATAGATTCATTCAGCAACCTTAAAATAGCAGGCAGATGGCTGTAGCTTTTTCCTAGAGATAAAAAAAGATGTCTGTGCAAAAGATGGGATTAGCTAAGAAATGGAGGTATTTTACTTATTTATATCCTAAATGGCAATGCCGTCTGTGTCTGATACCTGTTCGCATTATGACAAGATGTATAGTGAATTGTAGGTATGATCAGTTATGGTAAGGTGACAGCTTGTGGAAGTGCACTGGTGTTGGTCCTCTGCTTAGCTAGAGAGCTCAGCTAGAGAAACATACCTAGTGATGTGTGGTGGGCACCCAAGGCTTTTCAAATCCAGATTAGCAAAGCAGTCTAAAGCTGGGAGGATAACATCAGGTCACAGGAAAATCTAGAAGCATGTTGCGATCATGAAAGCCTTTAAAAAGCACATATGGATCAACAGTCAGTTCTTTCCCATTGCGTTTTATTAAAGTGGGAATAAGGAGTATCCATGTGGTCAATAGGGTGTACAACATATGGATGAAAATATTAATACGTAACATAGTGTTAACAGAGTCTGTAGTATTTCTTGACCCCTAGTTTCCAAATAGGAATTAAATTATTCTGGTACAGGTAATGTGTGACACAAGATAAGATGAATAACAAAACCCACGACCTATCACGTTGTAGTACATTAGTGGGAATACTTCGTGTTGGTTATTAATACTGTCTTGCTGATAGGTTAACAAGCATGCAGGAAATGACTTGAAGGATGCAAATTTATAAGAATGTTTTTGAGTTTTTGTTTGGGGCTTGGTGTTTTTTTGTGGAAAATTACAGAGGTTTCAGCTCTGCTGAAGTTGAGAGCTTTTGTAGAGAGTTGATGTATGTTCACAGAGGTGATCCTCATAATGTCTGTGTTACAGTACTATGTATTCACAGAGATTCACAGAGAACAAGAATCCACACACTCCTAATTCAAAAGATTTCTGCTCCAAGGCAGTTATTTCAGCTGAATTGTTTCTTTGTGTCCTTTACTTATAGGGGGCAGGACTGGAACTGTCACTGGGAGGCAGCTGCTTCCCTTCCTATCAAAACTTACTAACAGACCATGTTCATTCTTCATCAGAACAGTGCCATGCAGTTTTCAGATCTCCCATGTCTATAGTCCACAGCAGTAATGAGAAAAAGGAGGAACCTTCAAATTCTCTGCTTTGTTCTACATTTATCTTACTAACAGTTTTTGTTATAAATACTCAAAGTTTAGGCTCTTTTCATGTAGCTTGTCACTTCTGCTTCTGATCTCTGTTGTTAATGCTGCTGATTAAAAAGCATTTGACTGCTGTTTTGCTCTCTGTTGCCATAATCATCCTTCTAAGTGTTTGTGCCATAGTACATGGTTTTCTTGCAAAGCAGAACCTGGAGATTCTTGGTTAAATCTGAGCCCACAGTTTTATGCACATGTAAGTGATAGGGGCTGTACAGTAATGGTTCCATTTGGATTTTACAGGTGAATAAAATCGTAGCAATTAAAACTTTCTTTGAGACCTGGGAAAGAAGACAAAAGCTTTGGAGAAGTGTCTGTTGAAGAAGCATGCTTGCTTTTTAGCAAAGAAGTTTGTGGTTAGATATGCTTCGTTACTATTTAGTTTTATAGAAGCAGCACTAGCAGTCACATTTTCTAAGAGGTAACAATTATCTGAATTATAGCTTAGGTTTTATTCAAATATTTTAAGGTGAAAGTACCATATTTAATTCTACATATGGGGAATTTCTTGTTGCAGTTAATTCACTTATTCCCACTGCCTGTGACTCAGTTCTGGCATTATAGCCCATTTCCAGGCTTTCACAACTATTATTTTTGGCAGCTAATATTGCCCAGAGCTACCATCTTTCCTTAAACTTACCCAGATCAGGCATTAGTAATAAACCCCCTAGAACAAATAAAGCTAGATATGTAGGAATCAGAAATTCTAAATCAACTAAGTCTTTTGCAAGTTTCAAACTAGAAAGCTTACAGTTTGGACAGTCCCAAAGCATGAGCTGTATTTTATATAAGCAATCACATAAGGCATGTCTGACTTTTTACTTCTAATGTGCAGATGATGCCTTAAAAGATACTGTCTCTTACTCTGGTAGATTATTAACATACTGCAACACAATTACAAAAAAAAATCATGAGCAAAAATAAAGAGGAAGAATCTTTTCAATGTGCTTACCAGCCTGCTTTGTTAGGTGGTATATTCTTTCTGGCTACTCGTACTGCTGAGTCCAGCAGTCATTCCTGTGCCTTTCCAAATTCTTCATAATTTGCTTAAGAGGTTACCATGAAGTTCCTGAAAGGCAAATACACTATGTTATCAGAGCCTGAAGAGGAGTTATTACTTCTTTATAGCATAATTGTTCTGATCATTTTACTTTGCCACCTTTTCCTCAAGATAAGTTTCAGTATTTCCACCACCTACTGAGTGGGTGGAAATTTTAAAATTCCTAGTTTTCTTTTTTTTAAACAACAGATATGAAGTCGGGGGGGGAGGAGGGGGGCTGTTCAAGTTTTGTTCTGCCTTTATTTTCGGTCTTTGTTTTCAGTCTCTCTATATCTTTTCCTCTAGTCTTACTGATAGTTTTGGTTTTCATATTGTAGTACCACTTGTGAGAGTCCTTTTTATGCTCTTTACTTGTTCTTCCAGCTCATTAATCTTTGTGCGAATAGGTAGAATTCGTTCACCTTGTTTAGCCTCTTCTAAAATGCCCACTACTTGCTATTCTAATCCAATCTTGTGAGAGTCTCATTAGGGAGATTTCCATATTTAAAAAAAAAAAAAAGTTTTGTTGTGAGATGTAATCTAAAAGAAATAAATATTCTAAATAATAGGATAGCTTTACAAGACTTTTGTTGCACATGTGTTACCTTTTCATGTTGATGTTGTTGAGTAACTTAAGTGTTGATAGGCAATGGGAAGCACAAGACCAAACCAAGTATTCAAATATATCAAATCAGAGTCCTAAAAAATCTCCAGGTATTATAAGGACTAAGAGTTAAAAATATGCAGAAATAAATATTGCTATATGTAGAAGTACTTGTGCAACCATGAAAGGCTGCAACCTTTTGTCAGAAATTATACAGATCCTTTTGTAATTATATAATTCCAAGACTTTATGCTATAGGAAATATGCCAACTATTGTAATATTTTAAATAAAATCAAGTGTTTTATCACAAATGAAGACTGTGGAGGTTTTAAAATAGTGTTTAAAAAAGAGTGTAAATGACCACACCATGTGGTATGAAAGATAGTGGATGATGGATGTTGCCATTGGGGTTAACATAGGAGAATACCTTGGATATATCCCTAATTGAAGGTAGGGACATTTCTATGGTATTACAATTTTGACTGTTTGTCCACAGGCGTTACAGGTTCAACTAATTGAACACTTAGAAGTTTTGAAGAAATCTAAAACTCTGTAATGCCGCTAAGAGCGAAAATAATAAATATAGTATAACTTTGAAATATGGCTACAAACACCGTAATATAATATTTCATACTGCTGTTGTTGTACACAGCACCATTGTAGAGTTAACAACACAGAAAAGAAAACATCTTTCATCGAGCCCAGCCTTCTCCCACTGGGGCAATACTTGTTACTGTCTCCATCTTATTAACAAATCAAGGTTTTAAAAGCAGCTGTCTTGAGCACCATGGCTGTCCTTCAACCTCCCTTTTTCTGTTCAGGTTTCTAGCCTTACACTTTATTCATAGAGCAACTTAGTTTTGACCCATAGTTCGTGTAGACCTTTTCCTCTATTAACTGTTTGTCTCCTGAGGTGTTTGGGTAGAGCAGTTGTGTTCCTTTTGTTTTCCTTCCTTTGGTCCTCAGCTCTGCACAGATCCTACCATGAGTTAATACAGTTTTAACTGTAGAAGTGGACTTGTGTGCTACGTTCCAGATGAGGCCCCACTGGTGTCTTATACAAGTCGCTTAATATTTGCCCGTCCTTTTTGGAAGTATCTCACCTGATGTCTCTCAGGATGACATTTGCTTTTTCCAGGCATCATCATACTGCCTCAGAATTTTCCAGCTGACATTTACATATCTTCACCCTTTCCAATTGAATATGCAGCTTTTAAACAAATGCGTTGCTGTCTTTACATATGACTTGTGCTTTTCTATATTAAATCAATCCCTTTTCTCAGACTCTAATCTTTGAAATTAAATCAGCACTCCTGATTGATATTGCTATGGTACTCTATATTATATACATTACTAGCATCAGAGTTTTGCTGGTAGTTATCAGATACTTTTTTCTTTTTCCCTCCATCCTGACCTAAAAAAAAAAGTTGGTGACTGTGGTTTCTTTTTTCAGTCTTCAGGTATCATTGTGACTTGACAGATGTAGTAAAAGTCCATATTTCAGGCTCTGTGGTTCCACATGGTAATTCCTCCAGAATTCTTTGATGATTATATATGTTCCCTTGCCCTCCTCAGGTTGAACCACTGAGCTCCCTGAATTTTCCTTCTTAACCTTCATTCCTGTTAATTAATCCGCCTGCTGTCGCCTCCATGTGCATTATAGTCCTTACTGAGCAACAAGGAAGAATACTTACAGAGGTTTTTTTAGCTGTGCCTAGATTTACTTGCAGATCTACCACATTCTTACTTTTTCTTGGTAATTTATGTATGTATGTCTATACGCAGACACGCATAAAAAAGGTAATAGCACATACACGTGCGTTTTGTACTAGTTGCTTTTTGTCAGCTTGATTTCTAGTATTTCTTGACATGTACAAGTTCCGTAACTGTGGATTTCTGTATCTTAATTCTAAAATCTTCATATCTTACTGAGTTTGCATTTGTTTTAAATTCATATTCTTATTCACTATCATGCTATTATCCCCAACCCCAAAAAAGGAGGCCTAAGACACAACCCTTTAAATCTATGCTTTTATTAAAATTTGTTTTCTATTGTCTTAAGAAATGCCTCTTAATAACATTCTCTCCAGATCAGTGATGCATCCAGGAGTAATCCAAGTGAGTTATTTACAGACTTAAAATTAGGGATGTGATTAAACAGAAGCTGCTATGTATTTATTGGATTTGGTTTCCCAAAATCACAGAGTTGTCTATAATAGCATATTCCATGAAAGAAAAGATCATGTGATTACAAGTACTTCATGATTTCTTCCAGGATTTTTATTCATGTGTTGGCTTACCACAAGGTATTGTGTTGTCTATCATAATTTTTACTCTGCATCTTTGATCATTTTAATATGAAAATAAATGGGTAAATAATACATTTATATTTTGTTATGCAATAAAATTAAAAGAGCTGGTTCAAGCAAAAAAAAAAAATTAATGATGATTAGAATGTCCTTGCTACCATGATGTGATGACATCTGATGGACTTTTTGGCTGCATAGTACAAATAATAATTACTTGAGTAGTCTTTGTTATTCTTGTATACTGTGGAACAAGTAGCTATTTCTGTACCTAGTAAGAGAAGGTTTGAAGTGTTATACTGCAATGACATTCTAAAAATATTTTAAGTCAAGACAGCACAGAATCTGAGTAAGGATTACAATTCTGATTTTCTATATGACAGCTTACTTTAGTTTTGCACTTTTAGTGTGTACAGTAAATCCCATTATATTTGCAATCAAGCATAAAGTAATTATGCCATCTCCCTTTTATCACAGATTCCTTGCAGCTTGGAGTACTGGGATGAGCTTCAGAAATCATTTGTTGCATTCCGGGAATTCAGTCTATCAGAAAGCAAAGTCTGTGAACTACAGCTGCCCAGTATCAACCTTGTAAATGATCAGAAAGAGCTCATAGCCTCCGATCTGTGGAGGATTGTCCTGAACAGCAGTCAGAATGTGGCTGACGACCAAAGGTAATTTTAAAGGAGGAGGGAAACAGAAATGTAACGCTACACTCTTGAGAAATCTTTTTCCAGATACTTAGGAAAAAAGATACTGTTTTCATATGCAGTAAGAGTAGCTGGTCTTAAATGAGATTGACTGTAGTTCATCTTCATGCGAGGTGATGGAGTGTGCACAAAAAGAGCTTTCTTTTACAAGCAGCCTGGCAGCGTCATATTCATCCATTTTCTGAATACAAGGTTTACTGAAAATTGTGGACAAAGAGGCCATATCCTGAAACCTCTTAGCTCCACAGGGCAGTAAAATTAGCTAATTATCAAAAGAAGGCTGAGGTGTAATCCATTGTATAACATAGTAGTAAACATTCTGCTTCCATGCACTCCCCATACATCACCTTCGTTCTGTCCTCAGCGCAAGTCAATGACTAAAATAAGCGAAGTGTCTATTTTGAATGGATTAAACAGAACTGGAGTACTTCAAGAGGGTTACATAATTATTATTCATACAGCTTGCTTACTATGCTAACAGTGAAAAAATTTAATGAGTTTTTTCAAATGCTGGGGATCCATTTTTCTTCGTGTTTTCAACTGGAATCAATGTACAATGACAGATATTCTGCCTATTTGCATTCATTCAGTTTTAATTAATAAAGTAGAGTAAGAAGAAACAAGTACAAGTTCTCTTCACAAACAGCAGTGGAATTGCTTTCAAAGACTTTCTTAACATTTTGTAGCTGGAGCAGAAAACCCCACATGACCCTTTTGGATCATTGATATTTGCTGATTGTTGCTGCCTGTGTGTGAACACATGCTTGAATGAGTGTGTAGCATCCACATGTATGTTACATGCAGCTATAGAATTCAGAGAAATCAGGAAATATGAACATGTCTAACAAAATCAATGAACAAAATTGAACATCTGGTTTCCATTAATAGTATCAGGTTGGAAATGATTTCTTGATGTTAATTGTGAAAGAATGCATTTTCATCATTGAGAAGTTAAGTGTTTTAGACAAGGTTAATTCCTCTGATTGTGGGACCTTGGCAAAATTGCCTTCCTGGTCAGCTTAACACCACAGAAATGTGAACTCGGTGGGAACTGAAAATGAAGTAGTGAAATTTAGTAGATTTTTTTTTTTTCATCAGGCATTTGGCACTGTAATCATGTTTATTGTTCTCTGCTCAAATAGGGTTCATCACTATATGCAGTATTTTTCATTCAGGGAGCTCTGATAAGCTAATGAGTTGTAATCCTTGAGAAGGAGGCTAGGGTTAAAAAGAAATACAGATAAGTAAAAAAATACAGTATAAAACCAGTTTGGACTGTGATTAACATCAGAAATATTTACAGCACATTAATTAACCTGCCTAGAAGGTCTGACCTAATGATTTTCAGCTGGGAGGCTGCAGGCCTGCTCCACAATGGTGACCGTCTTCAGTAGTATCAGGGTGTCAAGTTATAAAGGGGTAGAAATACCCTAATGGCCTTGAGGTACCAGAAGACCCTAAGGCAGGCAATTGCTCTGGCCTCAGCAATGATATTAGAAGCCCTACGTCTTCCAGTTTGTGTGCGTATATGAAAAGCTAAAGCAGAAACTACAACTGAAAGAACAGGAATTAAACTGAAGCCTTAGCAGTTCACTGAATAGAATAGGGATGGCAGGAGAGGAAAGAAGGCGGCAAAAACCATGCACCACACTACTGAAGCATTTGGAGGTAAAAAAGCAAGAGAAAGAGGGAAGTCAAGGGAAAGTGTCTTGAACTGACAGCTCCTTAGGCTCGTGTACAGAGACTGCAGTCACTAGTCCTGACACTTCTGGTGGCCTGAGGAATTTATAATAATGTCAAGAGGTGCAGTTTACACCTAGATGAACTAACAGTAGACTGGGAATTTGACGATTCATGCAGGTAAGGGCAAACTCCATCCAGAATCCTGAAACCTGAGAGGGGTACATGAGGAAAACCTCTATTTCAACCGGAGAAAGGAAAGGTTATATTCCCTGTCTCAGCAGCAGTTCCAGATAGAAATTCAAACTGATCTCTATATTCAAGCAAGGCTGCACTGCAGGCTTTCTTAAGGACAACTGCAGGAAGGACTGGTGTGGAAGAAGTAGTCCTGACCAACCTGGAGTGATCCTCCTCAGAGAAAACTAACGGGTCTGAAAAGGAGCAGCTGTTCCTCAGAGATGAGGCCTTGACCGATGGTGCTTGGGCACACTGTCTTTGTTGGAAATAGAGCAAATCATACCAGTCACACGTCACTGGCTTGGAGGTTTTGAGACAGTTTGGAAGCACTGAAATACATATAGTTACAGCTACAGAACAAGTTTAAAGTAACGGTTAAGCCCCAAAGGATCACATTCTGTTAAAGGGAAGCCTTGTTTAGCAGGTGGTGACAGATACTGCGGACCTGCAGAGAAGGCCAACCCTTCCAGACCCCTAGTAGAATTTAGGAAGTCCGTGCTGGTAGTAACTTTGCTGAAAATGTGACTTCATCAAACAAACATATTGCTACCGGCATGGATATTTTCTTGTTACCAAGCACCCTAAAATGTATTCTGGATTCTACTAGATGAAAAAATGCCAAGCTTTTTTTGGTTTTGATAGAGAGAAACTGCGCCATGTCATGGTAAATTTCAGTGTTAGGCTTGTTCCTAAAGCAAGTGTTTAACGTGAGATCTTACAGACTTGTGAGAAGAGCCACAAGGAGCTGTGCTTAAAGCTAGTACCGAGTAGACCAAGGAACTTCAAGGCTGAAGTATCCGTGAGTGAGAGAGAGAAGCAAAAACTGTGTGGAAGTTGAATCTCAGTTTTCCTGGAGACTCATAATGATTTGATATTAGTTACATGCTGTAAGTGTATGACTGATTAGCAAATTTAATTCATGATTAATTGTAAAGTATAAAAATGCTGTCTTGTCAAAGTTTATTTTCTTAGTTTGATCCTGTATTTTGGGTCAGACTCTTAACAGCTGCCATATGCATGCAGCTGCTGCTCAATGATAATATTTTTTCCTTCAAATTCTGCAGGGCTTTTTTTGTGGTAACCTCTATGATATGCTAATTATTAATACCAGAGAGCTGATCCTTTGTGTTTTAAGTACCTTATTACTGATTCCTAACATCAGTTATAAAGTATGAAACTTATGTGGCTCATGTGACAGGAAAACAGCAAGGTTTGTGAGAAGATGTGGATCCAGCTGATACGTTGAGCAGTAGCTGGCAGGCTGAAGTACATCAATAATGAATATGGAAAGATGTCATGATCCAGATCCTGTGGTATGCAAGCTCTTTCTGAGATTGATCAGGAAATAATTAGATGTATAAAAATGAAGGAGCTATCTGAATAGGGACATAGTATATATGTGTGTGTTGTTTATTTTGTAGACCATTATTCAATGAATGTCTACAGTTTGAATGAACATTTATGAATGTTTATTCAATGAATAAATAAGTCTTAAGTCCTAAGTGAAATAATTTAGCATCCCCTTGGGGATTTACTGTAATGTCTATGGAAGGAATCATATATGACATCCATGACTGTTTATGGAAGACCTTAAAATAGGGATTAAAAGGAGATTGTTTTTATAGATTGCATTTTCATGTTGCAGGACTTGCAAATTATAATCAAAGTTACTTTTATTTATAGCTCTGTTCGGTTGGTGAGACACTGAAGCCCCTCCCTGGTTTGCTTGGGGGAGGGGTTATCATTCTTTGTTTAAATGAGTTACATTACAAGATGTTTTATATATTTGTGTATCTCCTGTGTAATGTAAACAGTATTTTTATAATTACTGACATACTAATGTGAAATAGTAATTGAAAATGCCTTAAGATACAAACCATGAAACAAGTAGAAAAACTTTTAAATAAGCATTAAATTGCTACTTTTTAAAAATTAATGTGAGGAATTGTGATCATGTTTCTTGCTAATTGTTTTAGCTTTTATTCAAAGTAAATGATGTACTGGATTTTGACCTCTAACAATTTGGGTTCAGACCAGCATTTGAGTCATAAATTAAATGAGTTAAGTGGTCTCTTTCTTCTTCCCAGTGGATATTTCCCCATGTTGTGGTTTCATCACAAATGGCAGTTTTGGTTTAAATATTCCACTCTTAAAATAACAAGAATAATGCAGGTCACTGTTAAGTCATTGTTCCCAGTTGGCATATATTTAACTTGAACTGTTTTGCATGATGACTTTGAATGTAGGTATTTTCCATTTTAAAAATCCTGATATTTCACAGGATTTAAAAAAAAAAAATCTGTTATTAAATACAGGTCAGCTTTATTTAGAATTTCCCTTGGTTTTGTTACACCCATCCCTCAGCATGTTGTGCCAAACACAAAGCAGTAGAAGCTGGTTATTCCTTTTCTCCCCAGCTGAAAAATTGTGGACAGTCCACACTGTGTTTTGTAGCTCCAAAGCAGCCAAGAAAATATGGGATTTTTTTGATATTGTATTTATTTGATGTCCAAATTTTGATTTCACAATCAGATCTACCTCTCATATTAATGCTCCTACTATTGTTCACCAAGGCGTAATTGAAAGTTTCCTGGGTTTTCAGCTAACACTGCTTTATTTACTTGCGCACCCAGCATGTGATGGACTGTGTCTTGATTTCTGTGCTCTATGCAAGGTAAACAGAGAAAGTAGCAGTGCTAAAGGTCTGACAGAAGTCTACCTCAGCAAAAAGTTTAAGTGGGATTTAATTTAAAATTGGAGGGCCATGGTAGTGATTTTAAGGACTAGTATTCATTCAATATAATGATCTCTTATTACAGTTCTTTTTTAAGGCAATACTATAGTAATTTGGATGCTGCTTTTAGTATATTTTGTACCGTAACTGGGTTATGGACCCCTTCACAGATAAAACCGTAACACTTGAATGAAGTCTGGGCAGGTAGGAAAGCAGTGATGAAAGAATCCTTGTTGCATTTCTTTTCAGGTGATTTCTAGAAAGTGATCTCTCTGTAGAGTGACTTTGCCTTCTAAAACATGGTTTAGCCCACATTGTCCTGCCTCTCTCAGTCCTTCACTGCCAGTGCTTGTCCCTCCCTAGCATGGGAGAGGATGCAAGGCCAGTTCTGTCCCAGGGAGCAGCATTCTCCCACCCTCATTTTCCATTTCTCTCTGGTTAGGTTCTTTAAGCATGTGGTCAGACTCTGGATTTTCTTAGGGAATCACTTCAGTGGTGGACCCTTTTGGTTTCCAAGCTAACTGTCCATGAGAAAACAAAACGCAGTTTTGAATCTTTTTGTTCCCAACCTCTTAAGCAGTTATGAGTGAGAAAAGACAAAGGTCCCATCACAGTAAAATGCACAATCAATAAGAAGCAGGTATATAAAATTTGACTAAATAAGAATTTGGAGGGTTTGGGGTTTTTTTATTTTGTGAAAATATCCATCTCTAAAAAACATATCTAAGGAAATAAAAAGGAATAGGTTTCCAAGGAAATGAAATCTGGAATTTCAGAATAAACCTCTAATTTCAGAAGTAAATGTCCTTCCTTTGTACTTCAGTGAGTGTTATAACTGTTGTGCAAATTAAGTCTTAATTCAGAATATCAAAATGTAATTCTTTTTTTAAAGTTCCTCATAGTTTGGTTAACATTTCTTTGCACCCCTCTACCCTTTTCCTATTTTCATTCCATATGTCCCTGAACTTCAGTTTCTAATCATAATGCAATGAGCAACAATTCTTAAAATATTGACAGTTATTCTGAGAGAACTAATCAGTTTCACGGGTTCAAAAGTATTTAATGGTCTAAATCAGCATATGAATGTTGGTGGCTTTTTGATTTGCTTCCGTGCTTTGTTCCAACAGTCTAAGGAATATCCATGGCAGAGCAAAGAAAAGCATCCCATAGTCCCATAGATATTTTAGTGTGTGAACACAAAGAATAATTTTATTTCCAAAGATGGCCTACAACACCATTTTTGAAATGAAACAGGCAATTTGAAAGGTAAAGCACAGGAAAGCAGCTAAAAATCTGATTAAGTGATCTATCTTTCATCCTTCACCGGCTTAATTCATTCTTAATATCCTGTCTTGATTCTTTGATAATTAGGTAATACAGTTGGGTTTTACTGCTACACAAGTATTTTAATTGATGTCTACAAATCTAAAGTTGGATTTAAGCTATAATATACCATACTAGCTAGTTACTATAACACAAAATAATACTGATTAGATTTACCTGTCCATGGAATTCTACACATTGGCAGCTGTGAACGTTTTGAGTACCCACTATATTTCTGCATAATTTTGCAGTAACACTCATGGAATTATGAAAAATTTGGTCCTAAAAGCCTAAGACATATTGCTTTGAAAACCAATATTTGAATTTAAAATATCTTTAAAAGTCAATGAAAATCCATTCATGGTGCTTTATGAAAGCTAATTACTTTCTGACAGAGATAGTAAGTTAGCCTTACTTAATCTTTTGTTAAATTTTATTTAAAAAATACAAGCAGTATTTGACTGAGGACATGGACTTTGTTTTCTTGAACCAAATCTATGCTTTTAAACAAAAACTCTTCAGTGTCAAACGGCAAAGAAAGTGAGAATAAGGAACATTAAGCGTAGATTTGGCTTAATTTAGATAGTTTATTTGTACTTCAGTGGTGTCTTAGCAACCTATAGAATTGTGATGTAGTGTTAGTTTCTCTCAAGGGACCAAAAGATAATGCTTGGAAATTCATGGCGTCAGGAGCACAGCTACAAAAAAGACATCAATGGGGTGGCATTTTAAATGTAGAATTAGTATGTTGTAATAGGTGCTAGTAAAAGGCTCCAGGCTGAGCTTGTAACACTTGGAGATTCTTTTTAAGTGATGACTGTAGAGTGAGAAGGGCAAAGGAAAGTTTACAGGGACAGGGTTTATGCATGGAAGTAGTTTAATGGCTGTGCACTGATTTCCTTAAAATAAAATGGAAAAAAAAATTCTCTTGACCAGATTAACTTGTTTAAAGCTCATCCTTACAGCTTTAATAGTGGTAATGTACTCTGTTTAGCTATTTCAGCAATTAAAGATACCTGATATATTTTGGTTTTATTTTCTGTATATATGCTTCACTTCTGTGATTTAAGTGTTTCAGTTTATAAATTGAAAGTGCAGTGTGATAGAAGTATTGTTGGATTGCAGTCTCATCTGCTGTGCTCTGCTTGGAAAAAAATACATACACTAACATCAGCAGTTAAAAGAAAACAATGACATTGGCCATGTTAGAAAACCAACACGGCACATGGTCAAGTCCTACTGTAAGCAATAAAATCCAGGGAGTGCTGAACTACCGCTTTGTTATCTACCTTCTGCAGCTCAGAAAGTGAATCTGGCTCACAAAGTGCATGTGATCAGCTTGTAACCCCCACCGCGCTAGCAGCCTGTACCAGGGTTGACTCCTGTTTTACTCCGTGGTTTGTGCCATCACTGAGTGTGTCGATCCAATTTACCTGTTTGGAAGTCCACCTCTGCCATCATCTTGATCAGCTAGGCACAGGTACGTACTCCTTTATGTAGAAGAATAAAACCGTATCATTCATACATGCTGCTTATTTGCTGTTTTGCTGTCGGTAGTCCCCATTTCCTCATTTAAACAGGAATTCTTGAAATAAATTATCCAACAGCTAGCAGTGATACAGACTGAAAGGTAAAACTGATGACTTCTGTGCGTTGAGCAAGTACATACGGTAGGCAGTGGGACTGACTGATCAGCCCCCCTTCCTCCCTCCATAGTGGGTAACTGTAGAAGCCATCCGTTTTTCGTAGTCTGATTAGTGACAGCAGGTGCCATTTCAGTTTTGAGCCATCCTAGTGAATGAATTTGATCTTTTAAATTTTCCAGCATATTAACAGTACTATTAAAATATTTGATGATTTTGCAACTCTTTTAGTAAGAATTCCTTGGAAGAGCTCTGAGAACTGCAGGTTTAACTGTTATTTCAATTATGATGACTTTTGGAGCTACATCTGGTTTTGTTCAGTGCTCTCTGTCATTGCATTAATGGCAAATACATTCCAAGAGATCTTTAGATTATTGTCTGATTTTCAAATGCCAGGAATGCTTTTCATGGAAGATGAGCAAATATCTTAGATAATTTTGACAGGGACAGCTTTCTTCATGAGTAGTTTTTGTGTTTCTGCAAGTATTACAATATATTCATTATCAAATCATACCAGGACTGACACTCAACATCTAGCAAATAATTTCTTGTCTATTGGCTACCTCTATCAGTACATAATCTTCCTCACTATTACACTCCAATTCCAGATGCTTGATCTTTAAAATTACACGTACTGGAAAAAGCAAAAATCAGATTAAAATCAAACCCAGCTGTTTCATTTTTCAACAGCAACTGAGTTTATGCTGATGCTGTTGTTGTTCTTGTTATAGCACCTAAAGGCCTTAAGTTTTGGGGCTCCATTGTGCTGTGTTATATGTGAAGGGAGCATAAAACTTATTGTATCCATTATGCTTTTGTAGAATAATAGGGCTTGATCCTGGAAAGTGATGAGTGTTTTGGTTCCAAATCTGTAGAGCACTTGAGCATATGCTAATTTTAAGCATGTGAGGAGTTCCAGCAACATAAATAATAACATCAATGGAAAGACTCACATGCTTAATGTTACACAAGTGGTGTACGTGCCTCGCAGTGTCTGCTGCCACAGCGCTCAGCACTTTGCAGGACTTCAGTGAACACGATAAAATCTTTTTTATTATATATTTCTCATGCTTTAGTCTCAGGAAACTGTTTTGTTTAATTCCTAGTATTGTGGGGTAATATGTTGCATCTCAGTGGGTTTGTGGTCTTGAACTCTGTAATTGCAGCAAAGACAATTTTCATGGTGGAGCCTGTTACCCTGTACAGTCACATGTCAGCAAATATTATATTGCTAAATTTTTTTTGTATTCATATTATGCTATGTGTGGAGTATCATCTACATCTACTATAGCAAAAATTCTCACAGTAATATGGTCTCTGCTCTGAATAGGTGGCAACCTGAAGTACTGTGGAATGTATACATAAAGCGGTTTGTTGGCTGGTCTATTTGCCATGAAAGGATTTGAGTTTGCAGATACTTTTTGTTTGCAGCTGCTATTAATTACAGTTCTATTTTACATCTAATAAACAGTGTGAACAGGATTAATTTCAGATTTCAGAAATGTCAACTCTTTTATGAATTTTACTTGTTTTCATCATATGTACAAGCAGTTAAAATATAATTTACAAAAACATACAGAATGTGGCAATGGTGATGTTCTAGTCATTTGTTCTTTTACTTTTCAGCTCCACCAAAGTTTCTGCAGCCATTTTTATCTGATAAGAACATGCCATCTGAACTAGAATACATGATAATTTCCTTGCATGAGCCTCATATATATCTTCGTCAGTGGAGCGATGAGTCGATGTTCCAGGAGATACAGTTTTCAGCTCAAGCTGACTGTAAACTTTTGGAGTGCCGAAACGTGACTATGCAGAGTGTTGTGAAACCTTTCAAAATCTGGGGGCAGACTGCTCTTTCAAGCAGCACAGTGGGAAGACTATTGGACTGCACGATAATGGTGGACCCCATTTTCATCAACTTTGGCCAATATGCACTTCATTCTCTAAATAAAGCAATTCAAGCTTGGCAGCAGGTAT
Source organism: Falco naumanni (assembly GCF_017639655.2). NCBI lineage: Eukaryota > Metazoa > Chordata > Aves > Falconiformes > Falconidae > Falco > Falco naumanni. Next base: position 93,376,247 of record NC_054056.1, read on the forward strand.
GCAAATACAATAATAAGAAAAAAATCTAGCTCTTGTGATTAATAGCAAATTAGAATACCAACTGCATTCATTAAAAATATTGCAAGATGTAAAAGCTTTAATTTGCGCTAAAAGTGTTTTTTACTAATAAATGTTAATTCCATGATAGCAATGAAAATTAGGAGACAATGAATGCTATATATAAAGGCAAATGTAGCCAGAACTGGTTGAGTTTCAGTGAAACTACATGGATTTATATCAGAATAATCAGAGTCTTGGTCTTGAAATGCATAATATTCCATTAATTTATGAAAAGGTGAGTGACGCGTGATATGTAAGCACAGCTCAGTCTGAGCGGTAGAGCATATTGTTTCCAGCTACTACTTCTATCCTTAGTGAAGCTCAACACTAGTTTCACATTACATTCTGTGCAAGCAGCATTAATGGCCGAAGCCAGTCCTGGCATAAGGAACCTTGCTTCTGCAATGACCCCTCGAAGGCCTGTAATTCCCTTACTCCACTATAGCCTTGAAATCAAATCATTCTCTTCATCTGCCTGAAGACCTATGTGGAGCCTGGGAATTAATTACCTATCATGGCACTACAATAACAAAGCCCCCAAAAAAGGATGAAACATCTGTTTTATATCAAAAAATTCTTTTTTAAGGGCATTCCACGGTTTTCTTGTTGCAAAAGGACATTCATAAAACAAGATCTAGTGTGATTTAAATCTTTACAGCTGGCTCAAATATCAATGTGAACAAAAATCTTTGTAGCTCCAATTGCTGGTTTTTGTCATATTTTGAACAATGCTTTTAATAAAAAACAAACATAGAAAGTATAAGAGAGTCCTTGGTAGGCGTTTAAACCCAAAATATTTCTTACTTGGTACTAGTCCCTCATCTAAGACATGTGTGGCAACTACTGCAAAATGGCCTTCAGAAAGGTCAGTTTCCTCTTAGGATGGAAAAAAAAAAAGATTGCTCAGTCATAGCTATATATATAAATAAAATATGGTGCATAAATATTTAAATGTTTTAAACCACATCACAGTGTGAATGACTGACTGACTACTCTGTGCCTTGAAGGAATATTCTGAGCTGAAAAAGTGGAATTGTATATTTGATTAAGTAGAGCCATATGTCGCATAGTATATTGCTGACAGGTACATTCTATGAATAGTTGGTACTGATTTATACATGGATTTGGCAATGTTAACATGAGCCACAGGAGGATATACTTCTGTAATTGTTGCTGTAATTTTCTCGTTTCCTCTCATGTCAAGGGTACTTGCCACCATGTTCTGATGTGGTGGGTATCTAGCCCTGAGTATTTGAGATTAAAAACTTGCATCGCTTTGAAATTAGGGAACAGTTAACACACAAGTGGGTTCAAAACAGCTTATTAAATTAATTGTTACCAAGATGTTTTGTATGTGGCTTTACCTCCAGGTTCGGGGGGTGGCACATACTGCACAGGGAGGGAATGAATTTCCCAGTGATAAGCCCTGTTTGATGTTTGCTGTTCGCACAAAATACAGTATAAATGCTGCCAACTAGAAGCGTGAATTTAATAAGCAGGAAAGGTTATTTGAATTCTCCACATATTTTTTACTGGATTAATATCTGAAACAAGTGATGTTGTAGTCAGTGGACAGACAGATGAAGCATGAAACAATTTGGCCCTGCACCTTTAGGTCAAGAGTTCAGGATTAACAGAAGCCTCTGTCAGTGTCTTTGTTTCCTAGATATGGACTGATTTTTTTATTATTTTTTTTAAGTAATGATGAACATTTTGAAAGTAGATTAAGCTTAAAAAACACCAGGCATACAACTTGCTTTATACTTCTAAGTCACATGTTGAAAATCTGAGAGGATTAGCACTTTTTAAAAACAGTTTCCCCTTTTGACATATTTCACTGTCTAATCTGAAATCCCTGTTTAAATACAAGCAGTATCAGGCTAATGCACATCTAAATACAAAGCTACAGTCATGGTTTTAATAATCAAATAACTGGGTGGTGAACTTCCAAGATTGTTATTAATTTAGTTTTATTATTTAATAACAACATCGTACAGAGTATCAAGTGAGATAGCAAATGCATGTCTCTGTGGGGGGAGGGTGTTTTCTCCTATGTCTTTGTGCATTTAAACCTTCACAAATTGTTTTATAGCATTAGTGCTTTGTGATGTGTAGAGACACAGGGTCAGCTGAGAAAACAGCTCCCCAGGTATGGTACTAAGTGAGTATTCCTGGGAAAAAACTATTCCTTTGTGGTCTCACGATACAAATGTTTTCCTAAACCCCTCAGCATTTATAAAAGCTCCTGGTTTAAACCTGTGTTGAACCATTAGAACTTCTTTTCCTCGAGGTCCGTATGGTGCTTAACCTTTCTGTTGGCAGTTGCATAAGTTTTCTTAATGAGCTGGGATCAGTCAAAATGACATCTGTGATCACAGTAGTTTCCCCATCTTTCTACCATAAGCACAGAGAACAAAGGAAAAGGGTACCGAAAATTTGCGTGTAGCTTCAATTTAATTTTCTAGCCGATAATGTCAAGATACTGCCATGAGAATGAAGTTTAAACAATCAGAAGGAAAATGTTCTTTTATCTTAGAGGAACTTTGAGGGAGATAAGAAATTGCTGAAGACTTTCTGTCCAAAAAACATTACTAGGTACTAGAGAGAGGGGAGGTGTGTATGTGTGTGTGTGAGAGCGAGAGAGAAGGCTCGCACAGGTCTTCAGTAGCTTGTGAAGCACACAGAGAATAACTTTGTGCATACAGAGAGGCCTAGGCATCTATGCTGGCGGGGTGGGGGGTGAGGTTCCCAAACCCAGAAATGCTTTGAAATAGCTGTGAGCTGAGACTTGAGCAGAAAGTCCTGAGATAAGGAAAGCCTGGTGACTAGTATTATGTGGGATGTTTTTCCCCTCTCTCAATAGAATTCACAAAATACTTGAAACTCCAGTAAAGGAGAGACGCTTTCCATTCCTCTCTGAGAGAAAAGAACAGCTGAAAAGTAATCTAAAGAGCGGCAGGAAATTGTCCCCCAGCAACTGACCCTATCTTTATCTTAATCAGGCTGTTGATCTGCTACTGATTCTTTTGATTTGCTGTTTTAATTCAGAAAGGGAATTTTTTTGCTAATCCACACTTAGGTGTTTTCAGCTCCTGGAGTCATCATTCAGCCCTTTAGCATTATTGCCTCACAAATGGCCCAGTTCTATTTGTTTTTATTATGTCTGGTTTCTCTACGTTTTCTTTTATTGATCCAGATTTCCTCACTCCATCCTTTTGCTGGTGGGTTGTTGTTTTATTGATTTTGGTTTTTTTGGTCCCTTTCTGCTTACCCTAGAAGCTTCTGCTGTCAGACTTCAGTAGCAAATTCGGGATCCAGTTCCCTGTGATGAGTGCAGGAGCTGCTGTAGCTCCCCAGGAACCAAGAAGCATGGGTGGTGCTCTGTCTGGGAAAAATCTCCTGCATTTACCACAAGGAGAATAGGAGTTGCCTCGAACCCTGCCTGTACAGTGTGTAGTTGCCATACTGAGCTAAATATCCACAAGCTTCCTTGGTAATCCTTTAGTCAGCTGTTACCGTCATGACTTGAGGCACCACTAGCTCTCTGTTAAGCCTGGCAGCATGGAGCAACACCTTATTATGCAAATCTTGGCATCTCTTTGATTAATACTTTGGAACTGTTATAAAATTGAGCTTTAAATACCTCTTCTGCTTAACTTTGAGAAGCGTTGCTGTTAAAAGCAGTGAGTTGTAGTAGCAAATCTGGCATTTAAATCGCATATTAGTGGCAATCATTCATCAGCACCAAAATGTGTGCAAGTCTATTAATAATCCCTGATGGGATAACATTCCCCCGGTACAATTTAGAAGTTGTATGCATGCAAAAACATGGCTAGATTCTTTTCTTCCTTCAGAAGGTGCAAGAACCAACAGTTCAAGTTCTAACTTACTTGAAACTATAGTTATTCAGGTGAGAAGAAGGAAGTTCATAATCTTCTGGTGATGTTCTTCCAGTCTCTGTGTAACCAGCAAGAAAAATGTATTGGATGAAAAAAAATAATTTCTTAAATTCCCCTGTGGTTATATCTAGGTTTGACTATAACAACATGCTGAGCTCTGTGGATAGTAAATGCTCCCTTTTATAAAGAACATTTTGCAAAGCTGTAACAGGAAAATACATATATTTGTGGTAGACTTATGGGTGTGTGGGTATGGCAGCTTTACAGTAAAAAGTCATAGATCCACCACTAGAAAATGCCAAAATAAACTCTGCGCTCTGAAGTGGCACTGTAAATGTCAGCCTTTAGCATACCCAGATCTGCTACTGAATGCAATACAGACACATTGCCCTGTAATGAGTTTTACTGCTTTGAAAAAGTGCAGTTTTAGTTATACTCACCTGGCTCTTGTTTCACAGAAGATACTTGATCTTATGCAGAAGAATACAAGAGATTTGGAGAGAAGCTTTCATCTAAATGTTCTCATGCTATATACTCCTAGGGTTAATATTTTTGTGCACAAATGCCAACCGTTCTGACATTGTCACAAAAGGAATTCCAACCTGCCTGTAGACACACCTTAGGTTCTTCTGAAGTTAATAATAGTAGTGAACATATCTCAAAGGATGCTAAATTGGACATATCTTGCACACTTCACTTTTCAGAAAATCTGTTCCATGTATATCACCCAGCAATGTGCTACTAGCAATGTACCAAACTGTTTTTTGTGGATAATTAAGGATCCATAGGGATCGATGAGGAAATGTTTTTCTCTCTCTCACGTTTGGTTTCTGAATTTCTGTAGGCTTCCAGGCACATTGTTATCAAAGAACTAGAGACCCATATGATAATAGACAGAGGAGGTGCTAGCTTCATTATGTCTGTTTAAATGTCCACTGAGAGAGCAAGGAAGGGAAACAGAGTCAGCTCTTGAAGACCGTGGAGGTCCTGTAAGTTAGAGAAAATGTTATGGGAAGAAAGGATGAGAAAAGAGCAGCTGGGCTATATTGTGGAGAGAAGGGAACCAACAAACAATAAAGCGTTGTCAAAAGTATGTGCTAGGAAAGATGGGTCAGAAGGAGGTAACAGAAAGCACAAGAAGATGAATTCTTTGTTATACCCATTAAATTGCATGAAGACTATCCAAATATTGCTTTCTTGGTGTAGATGTTATGGTTACTCGGTAGTTGCTTGTAAGTGGAAGGTGCAGCCCAGCAGCAACTACGACAGAAATACACAAGAGATGATCCCCAAATCAAATTGTCAGTCACACTTTGACCTCTCCCGTACAGGGGATTACAGTTCGTGCCTTCAGGGCCGGAAGAACTGTAGCTCTGGTAATTTTTATGACTATCGTATAGTCTCCTTGTATCAACAGAGTGACAAGTAGCCAGATGAAAAGCAGAAAAAGAGGGATGGAAGGATGCTGCAGGCAGGAAGAAAAAGTATTGTAAAATCTAAAATACTTTTAAAACCCATGATAGTTTTTGATTTTTCCTATTAGACTGTCAAATTGCATGATGTGTTTTCAGACTAGCCTTGTGGAGCCGTGAAAATGCTCTCCCCATGTCTCCTGCTTTTTCTTTAGTTATTTTTCTAAGTGTTGTGGTATCAGGAGAGAGAGACAGTCTTCTGCTGCTGACCCACAGCAACATTTCGAAGTAGAAGCAGCAGCTGGGGAGGAGGAAGTGCAGCCTGTTGGCCTGAGAGATCAGTTGTCAGCCATAGAGAAGCCTCTTCATGCTTGTAGCGCCCCGTCTGCCCTACGCGACATGTCATTTCCCACTGAATTTAATTTCATTGAAATCTTTTATATGTTAGGAAATCTAGTTTTTATTGTAGTTTTAAATCTCTAAGATTAGCATTACATAAACATAAAGTAAAATATGTTAAGTCTTAGGATATATTTTGTCAATCCAAACAGTAATTTTTGCGGAGTACTATGAGACCAAAAGCTAACGGCAAGAGATCTTGAAGCACTTCTGCGTTGTAACAGTCGCCACTGGGCAGACAGCTGCCAAATGTCTTGCAATTAATCTGATGCTTACTGGCTTTCATATCCCTTTCCTTTCAGAACCAATGCCCTGAGGCAGAGGAGTTGGTCTTCAGCCATTTTGTGATCTGTAATGACACACAAGAGACACTGCGGTTTGGCCAGGTGGATACGGATGAAAATATTTTGCTGGCTAGTCTCCACAGTCACCAGTACAGCTGGCGCTCTCACAAGTCCCCGCAGGTATGTCAGAAACAACCCTTCGAATACAGCAGTTGCTGAAGCTTACTGGTGGTTTTATGTGTTGGTTCGTTGGTTTTCTGTATGGTCTCAACCATCTCTAATGCTCCAGTTCCTTCAGGAGTCACACACTGAGGCTGCATCAGAGAGAGAAGGTAAACAAAGACTGAGGAAAGCCAGAAGTGTTTAGAAGTTACTTGAGGGTAGAACTGGATGTGCACGACCGCTTTTTGTAAAACTGAGCGGTTGTGGAAACTGAAGCTTCTGAAAAAAAGCAAAAGAAGATCGCTTGCCAGGTTTTTATAACTAAGTGATCGGTGTCTGTTTTCTGTGATGTACATTAGAGGTTTGGGGAATTTTTTTTAATGAATTGTTTTTACCAGAAGCATCTGTTCACTGAAATTGTTTGCAGAACAGGGTCAAACTGGACAAGTCTCTCAACTCAGCATGTGCTTGCATTAGAAAAGATTTGAAATTGTCAGAAACACCCCACTTATGTAGTTTAAATAATGCAGTTTCTGTTTCTTGGGTGTTTTTTTAAGGATAAACACTGAAACTGAAATAAAATGTTTTAAAATTATCAACAGGAAATATTTCAATGAAACCATGTTGTTGGCTGTCTTGAGTGGTGGTAAAAAATGGACTTTTCATCTTGATTCAAGGCAGGGCAAGAATTTATATCTTTAAAAAAAAGTGTTTATGAAACAGCAAAGCTTTTTAATTTTCTTTTTAATATATACCCAGCTCCTGCTGAGTGGGAGACTAGAGACCTGTGCCACCCTGCTTGATGTGCAGCAGTGCAGTGCTGAAGAGTTACTGAAATTTTTACAGATCCTGGGAGAAGTGTAGTGGGTAACTCCCCTAGAGCCCTGGAAAATGCCAGCCTTAGCATGTGAGAAAGAGGGTGAAATTTGGATGGTGATTCTAAACAGGAGCTGTGCCCACTTCCACTGCTGACAAGTTTCAAGTTTCACTGGGAAGCAGGGATGGCAAATTTACTGTGGTTTTAGTTCATATGTCAGTTGGTGGATATGCAAAACTGCTGAGTTGTACGTGAATGCAGTAGCCTGTGCAGAGCAAATTCAGCCAGAGTAAACAGTTGCAGTTGACACTGAAGTCAAAACTTAAGAGGAAGGCAGGCTAATGAAGGACCATCTCGCCGGGGCCACAGACTTGTTATAAATGTGTATGCTGGTGTAATAATTAGAGAATTTGGTGACTTTTAGAGTCACTGGAGCACTGTACGTCCCTTGTCGCGTTTTCAGAAAAGATGTATGTTTTCTCATAGAAACCAAACACCTGTGATGCCCTAGCCCACAGGCGAGCAATCCAAATGGGTGATTGTGCTCTGTGCGGTTGGGCAAGTCTCAGATTGTGAGACAGGATCCCTATTCATCAGGTGACAGTAGTCGCATTTGGGTTACAACTGATGTAACTCCTCCAGTTCTGTGCGGGAGAAATAACAACCAAGCTTATAGAAAGCTAACTAAATGCGACCTACATTTCATAACTAATTATCACTGCCTTTTGTAGCAACCACCCAAAAAATCATTTCAACCTTTTCATAAATACATGGAAAAAGAAGGAAAAGTTTAAAGCAATTATATATAAAACCAAAACTAAGTAAGACTTTCCTCTTAATATTTTTCTTTAATGTTTTCAGGTTATTTTTAAAATTATTCTGTTGGGGGAACGTCTTTTTGACCATCATTCTAGATAGTTCTACTAATGGCGTTGTTCTGATTATGCTGTATTCCTAATAATGGTGTAATTCAGTTAACGGTACAAACTGGAAAGAGTTTTGAAAATGAGGATTATTTCAAGCAAAGCAAAAAATGGAAGAGTTAAAACTGTAGCTTGTTACTGATACCTTTTGTTAGTTGCAGCCAAGCTGCTAAAGACCACCAGCACAACATATGGCATTAGCCATCTGACATCTGGAGAGCTTAAATATTAAAACATTGATCTTTAGCTTGTCCTTTTAGTCACTGACTTAAGCAATGCAAAGCATTCCATTTTCATGGCCGCTATGTAAGTTTCTCATTAAATGAAAAATAGAAGTGCAGGATGAAAGGTGGAAAAGTCCAGCAAAAAAACAAAATCACACATTAGGGAGTGGGTGTGGTGACAGTAGGAACTTCAGATTCATTTTTCAGATGTTCATTCTTCATCTGAAAGTTGGTGATGTCAAAGGGTTTCCCCGTTCTGTTTCGCTCTGATCAGATTCAGATTCACTGAAGAACTGGACTGATAAACAGTCAGGAGTGTCATGTTGGATTCCCATGTCCCAGGAGATGGCAAAGCTAACAGCTGACTCCTCTTGACTCAACCACGTTGCTGGCCAGCAGGCTTTTCTAGTAGAGGGGCGATACCTCCCTTGTCCCAGCCCTTGAAATAATTTCAAGAACACTTCTGGTCTTTTAACATTTTTCAACAGCCATCTCTTGCTGGGAAATTTAGACTAAAAAATAGCACTGAGGTAATTTCACCGAAAATATATGGAAGCACAGTCTTTCCACACACTGTTGAGACAGAAGCAAATTTTCTTTATAAAGGTCTGAGAATCTTAGTATCTATATAAACTTTGTTGATTTAGTTAATGCTAAATACAAATCACTGTAAATTTAGCGTGTTTCAGAATGGCAGTTCAGCTGAACCGTGTAAACAGCACAATCCTTCGTCATTTTAGATCATATGAAATAGATTTGTTTAAATATTATTACAAATGTTGTCATGTACATTTTGTCAATGATTAATAAAATCCTTGAAATTAAAATGACGACTCAGTTAAGAGATCAGGTTGTCCCTGTTATGCTGTGGCACTTTTCTAATTGTTTCCATGCAAAACTATCTAACAGCTTGTTATCCAAAGGTCAGAATAATGCCCAAGCATGGACAAACCCTCTGAGTGTCATATTCATGGAATGCTAGATGACTTCATAGTTATGAAATTATTTCATTTCTCATGATAATTCCCAACTTGCCAAGTTAGTGAATTTTAAGAACTCTGAGAGCAGATTGTAAGATAAATGTGAAATAATCCATACTTCTGGAGTCAGGGACTTCCCTCCAGGCATTAGTTCATACTTGACTTACTTGACTTACTCTTGGGGATAAAATGAGTTAGGACAAGGTCTTAGATACCACATTCTCTTACTGGGAAAGAAAACCAACTTGCACAACTTTGGCTGGCTCATGTTTCTTGTTACACAGGCACTAAGAGGCAGCGGTTGCCATGAAATACTTTATTTAACCTCTGCAAAATGTTTTTTTAGTATGGCAAGGCAGTTCAGTTAAATGAAAATAAATAGTTTTAAAAGGATTGTATTTCTTTTACATTCACATCAGTAAAATTATCCATTTTTCTTTTGCTAATTTAGCATAGTGAGAGATGCAGTAATTGACCATTTGAATTATTTAACACAACTAAATATATATGCCTAAAATAAGCTATTTTTGTAGTAGCAGATAGTTACATATGCTTTATTTACATTTAGAATTAATTTCAATATTAACGAAGCTACTCTAGGGTATAATTAAAAATTGTTCAACTTTTTTTATGTTATGAAAACAGCTATAGCACACCAAGGATTTGGATTTATCAACTGTTGATGGTGTCCCTCCAACTGTTTGGCTTAACTTAAAGCTCCTTCCTTCCTTAATTTTTTCCCAGCCCGGATCTTCTACATTACAGGGAACCTAACCTTTCCCTTTTAACTTTCACTCTGATTCCTGCAAGTCTCGCTAGTTTGGCTAATATTTCAGTAATAAGTCTGAGGTCTGATGCTTGCTCTTCTACTCTGCTCCATCCCCCATGTTTTCCTCAGATTTCGTTCAGTTTTGACCTTCCTTAGGTATAAGACACCCCCAACTATATAGTCCCTTTCAGAGTTGGGGTAGGTTCAAAATTGATGATGTTTGAGGCTTTAAGCAATTCGAGCAAAAGTTGCCAGACCTTGTGAGTTCCTTTTGCACATTTTAATGAAAGTTAAGGGTCTGTTAGATATCGTTAAAAGGCAAGAGAAGCTACATCACTCCTGTGCTCTACAGACTGTGCTCTGCTCCTGGCTCCTACGTTATTATTGGATTCAGTCTGCACTCCTTATCTTGATCTTCAAGTTCTTTGTGGGATGGGCCCCAGTTATGTCAGAAGTCATGTTTGTCTCCAAGACAGCTGTGTTTTTTAGAAGAGCTGGAGCATACGATACGTAGGGTGAAACTCTGAAGTTAAAAGAGATCAGATCTTCCTAGCAATTTACTCAGAGTTAAGGAATTCTTTCTTGCAAGACAGTAGGCAGTCGGAGGGTCCCACTAGGGATCACAGCAAATGTAAAAACCAGCTATTCATGTAAGAGTCCCCTGAATTTATTTTGCAGAGGTTGTTTGCTTGCGAATAAACAGCAAAAATATTTTATGACATGCTAGTTATTACTAGCAATTTTCCCCACACTCAAACTTCAGCAGTGTCTTCTGAAGAAGCAAATAATAATGGATCTAAATTCATTAATTTCCTTTCTGTGCAAAAAATAATGTTGCAGAGGGGAAGTCTGCATTTGAAATACCATCTCCCAAACCTTTCTCCGGTCTTCTCCTGGGGTTATGATAACAGTCCATTTTCACTTATCACTGTCCTTAACTTGAAGCAGCAGGTGTAGTGTGTAAAAATCAGTTCCTGTGTTGATTTGGGCAATGACTTCAATGAGAATGTGGCTGAGTTACTGGTTATAAATAAAATACATTTATTTCTTATCAAAGTAGATAAATATACCTGAAACAGCTCTGTGCCACTTTTTTGCTACTTATATAGATTTTGAGGGAAAATATCTCTATCATTTGTTTTTCTGTTCTCCTCAACATACACTTACAAATTCTTGAATAGATATTAGTAGTGGTTAGTATATTAGTAATATTTTCACTGGAACCCATTTAAAGTTTTTCTTCTCTTATTTTGAATAGTGTGCCTGCAAAGCACAACTTCTGCTAGAATTTTATAAACATAATTCTTCAAGGCAGTTGTAGATTTGGAAATAAATATAAGTAAGAACCTCCTCATTCTCCTACAAAAAAAAAAAGGCTGAAGCCAAATTTTCATTTATGTTGCATCTGCAGCAGGATCATAATTCATTGTTATTTATTTTCAAGTTACCATTCTTTCAGGTATTGGGTTATATAAAATGTAAGATGATATACAGTACTCTGTGGGTTCAAACTTAGAAACTGTGACTTGTATATCAGTTATTACAGGGATATTATTTTCCTGATTTATTGTTTAGGGATGTTACAGGTTCTCTGCACAACCTTTTGTACTTTATGTAGAATCATAGAATCGTTTAGGTTGGAAAAGACCCTTAAGATCATCAAGTCCACCACTAAACCGTGTCACTAAGCACCACATCTACATGTTTTTTAAACACCTCCAGGGATGATGATTCCACCACCTCCCTGGGCAGCCTGTTCAGGTGCTTGAGCCCCTTTTCAGTGAAGAAATTTTTCTTAATACCCAATCTAAACCTCCCCTGGCATAGCTTAAGGCTGTTTCCTCTTGTCCTATCTCTTGTTATCTGGGAGAAGAGACCGACCCCTACTTGCTTACAGCCACCTCTCAGGTAGCTGCAGAGAGCAATAAGGTTTCCCTGAATCTCCTTTTCTCCAGGCTCAACAACCCCAGTTCCCTCAGCCGCTCCTCACCTTCCCAGGTCATTTACAGAGCAACATCAGGGAAAAAAAAAAAAAAAGGAAAAAGTATGTTATTTTACACTGTTCAGGTAGTGATAAATGTATTGCTGCTTTTCTTTGGGGTCCTGCATTAAAAATCAATGGTTATATTCTATTGTATGTAATTGACTTTCTAAGTAATATCTGGGGCGGATAGGGATTGATATTATTGTTGAATCACATGAACCTTCATAATTTGGTTACTGTTCCTGAACCAAAAGACTTCTTTTCCACAGTATGTAATGTAAAGCCAACTTGTTCCTGCGAGGTTCAGGCCTGCTTTGCAGGTTGTATTGAGGCTTGCAACGTGTCCAGGAGCCCACAAGGGTCAGTTTGTCTGCCGAGTGTGAACTTTTTTCTACTAACCAGCATAGGGGTGATAGAAATTGCTTTCTCCCATGCTCTGTACTGGCCTTCTTTCTTACAAGGACTGATGGCATAGAACTGGTCAGATCTCTCATGGCCCATGAGTAAATGAAGCCATTCTGAAATTCAAACTCTTCTGATGGCTGCTGCAGCTGGTGATTTGCAGAATAAACATTTCATTTGCTGTTTCCTCAAATACTAATTGGTTTTATTGTTGTAAGTCCTAATCCTGGTCAAGGGCCACCTTGTATCCTGAAAACACAACGAAAAAATACCTATCATTCTTCTCCTTTAATTTTGTAATTAAAAATTCATTTAGCTTCAAGTCTTAGAATTAAGGTCCCATCTCCATGTCATTGTTTCTTCCATGCTGCTGCATCATCACAGCTTTTTATTTTACTATCTTGTACAACTGCTGCCACGCCATCAACCAGGTCCTCACTTGATTTCTCACAGTCTCACAGAGTTGAGACTAATAACCCTTATTCTTCAAAAAGCGTTTTCCCGTTCCACTTAGAAGACAGATACGATGTAACTACAGTGAATCCAAGTTAACTTCAGTGGATCTGCAAGCAAAGTAGAAATCAAATTTGAATCACTAAGCATTCTGAGGGCACAAGCTTTAAATTACTTACACAGCTGGAAAATGCTGCCTTTTCTGGACAGGCTCCCTTCTTAGTCTCATTTTTAATCCTCCATTTTAATCTTCATGCCTTGTCATATGACACTTAGCTTTATTTACTCAGATTGTATCCTTCACTCGCACGTCTAGCTGAAAACCTAAGTAAAATTTCAGGAGTGAATAGAAACATTCTGAGAAGAGGCATGATAACAAATACAGCTTTTCTAGCCATTCGCTCCATTAGGAGCACCTTCATCTTAGTCTGCCTCCCTGAAGGCAATTTCTTTCCCTCCCAAAAAGAGAAATTCATAATGGCTCAGAATTACAAATCCAAACCTCAGCCAAGTCTAGTCAAAACAAAAAAATCTGTTATCTGTTGATATGTTTCTGTAACAGAAAATGCAGAAATCAAGTGGTTGCATGAGTGCCTATCTTCTCATATACAATAGATAGTCTGTTTTAAATTCTAAGCTATAAATTGCCACTTATCACTGGATTATATTTGTTAGAATGCTTTTAAAGTCCATTGAATATTTTTGTATCTTTTTGCAATGACTTTTCTTTTCTCCTGATATATGTACCATACTTCGCTATGCTTGTTGAACTTTTTTTAAGCAGACTGTCTAATAAGTATTTAGGATTTACTTAAAGTTTGATAAATGAAAGGGAGTTACATGGCAATTACTGTGAATCTGTAGTATTAGGTCAGTTTTATAACATCAGAGCTCTGCCTTGTTGAGTATCTGACGCCATCTATTATGACATCTTCTGCTGAAATAACACTAACAGTTGATTACTCAATTTTCTAAAATTACTTCAATTTTTATTTCCTGCCATATATCTCTGTATCACTTAGTGTCATTTACTAATTGCTTCTAGCTTTATTCCAGAAATCTCACATTTAAATAACTGATTCACCCAGAGATTCCTTTGCATTTTCATGGAATGCAGTTTCTTGGCTCACGGCTCAAAAGTGAATGTGCACAGTACCCAATTCTTATATTGTTATGTCATGAATACATATATATTAGATATCTTTAACTGATGAGGGCTGTTCCTTTGTACGTAGCATTTACTAATATACAAATACTATGTTTATAAAATAAGAAATTTCCAATATATGATAATAGCTTTTTTTTATTTTTCTTTCTGAACCATGAAATTAAATGCAGACTAATCACAGTGCTACAAAGAAAATTAGTAAGGCAGCATTTGGCAGCTAATGACCGCTCAGGGAAAGCTGACCGTGTGTTCCTTGGGAACATTCTAACTCGTGAGCAAAGCTGTTTATACAGGGTGGGAGACATCCTAATATTGGAGCTACATACAATTCCTAATCATCAATTATGGCAGTTCTATGACATCTGTCTTTGGAGTACACCGTATTTTGTGTGCCTTCTAGCTGAAACTAACCACTTAGTACCTTTTCTCATTATTTGGCTGTCATTTCCAGCTACCAAACTCTCCAAAGTAAACAGTTTTCTTGTTTCTCTTGGTTTTCATATGTGATGAGATTTATTCCCAGCTGCCTCTGTAAGAACCTGAACTGATTCCAGCCACTGCAACTGGAAATTTTTGTTTTGTTTTGTTTTTCGTTTTCTGTAACTAATACTTAAGAATCAAAGAGGCATGTTTGTTTATGAGTTTGAATGTCCTAGTGCACAGCTTCCCTCAACATATTCTTGAATATAAAGCTGTGCCCACGCATATGCATATCCAGATACATGCCCATGTTCACACTGGCACTTATTAGCCTTTGTGCTTCCAGCTTAAAACTAATTTGAATCTGAATGCAACAGTCATCACTCTTGCAAATTCAAAAGCCACCCACTGAATGGATGTTATTGTTCTGTGTGTAACTTGTGCTGAGGATACCACAAATTGCAAACAGGCTACTGAGTTGTAATATCTTTGAAAGTTGTTGCTGTGGTTGGTTCTTAAAACAATGAAAAAACCCAATGTCCAGCCCTTCACTAAGTCCAACTGACCAGACCCATGGCCAGTGCTATCTCTTTCTGGAAACAAATCATGGGAGAACATAATATTTACAGGTTTCAATTTTTTTCTAGTGTAAATAATCAAACTTTGGGCCTGATCCTGTTCTCAATTACTTAAATTAATTAATGACAGATGTCCAAAATCAGAGTGAAATTCAACCCTCAAGAAAGAATTCCCACAAGGCCTTTATATAACTGTTTTAAAGGACTTAAGTGATGCTTAGGCTCTGTGCTGGCCCTCTGCAAAGAATAAATTTTACCCAGAATGCTTATTGCTTTGATCCCTTATATATAACTCACATCCTTAAGTTTGCACAGCCACAAAAGATCTATACAGAGCTAAATAGCCAGATCTTCAGCTGGCGTAAATTTATGTAACTTCATTGACCTACATGGAACAGTACCAATTTTCACTACTCTGGCTTAAAGAATCTCCATGGGATAGAGGTAAGTGCGTATGGTGGGTAAATGGATGAAAGGCTCTTCAAATGATGAAAGACTGTATTGCTCTGGAAGTGATTTAAGTTAAACTGGAAAAAAGCCACTCCTTTTCCGGAATAAATCACACAGGGAGTATAATTATGCAGTTAAATTTCTTCTCATGCAGTCAAGCTTGAACTTGCCACCACATTTGTGTAAGAAATGAAATGTTTCCCATCTCTCAGCAATACGCTAAGTTCTGCATTTAACACACATATGTATGTGACCTATGCAAGTATACCTACAGATAGATTTGCATCCTTCTTTATTTTGAAGGGAAGGATATTTGTAATTTTCTGTCTTTTTCTGATGGCCAAAAATCTGGCCTGGACCTGCATTCCATATCACCTTGCTGGTAATAAAGAGGGTGGATTTCTAGAACTATTTCAAGGGCAGTAAAATCTCTTATTTCCTGTTTTATGCTCTCTAGTCTACCTACCCTTTTTTTTCTGAACAGTTGTGTGCTGCATTTTTATCATCCTAAATACACTGTTAAAGCAGGTAATTTATAGAAATGCATAATGCATAGCCATCTTATGGTATTGTTGATTCTTCTGCTTGTATCTGAAGTCACAGAATCACAGAATGAGGGGATCATTCAGGGAACTGGTGTGCATAGCATTGCTGACTTCTAAACCCAAGCATATTTCACTGCCATGGGAATTCATATCCTACTGCAAGGCTGTTTTTTCCCAGTTATGTATTGAAGTAGTAATTGCTTTCTTTCCAGCTGTTACACATCTGTATTGAAGGCTGGGGAAACTGGCGGTGGTCTGAACCATTCGGTGTGGACAATACAGGGACTTTTATTCGTACCATTCAGTACAAGGGCTGGACAGCATCACTTATAATCAAGGTTCAGCAGCTCAGTGGAGTGCAAAAGCAAGTAAGTATTTGATCCAGTTTTCAAAAAATAACATGAGTAGTTTAAACTTATCTATTCATGAATTAGCTACTTTACTAGTTGTTCTCTCCATCTGAGTGCAAAAAACCCAAGTATAACAGTTTTCTGGGGTCATTTTCAGGAGTTTTTACAACTCTTTTCTTCACTTTGGTATGGATCTTAGCATTTAAAAGCTCAATTGCCACCACATATTTTACATGTTCTAGTAAACATCCCTTTGTGTGGTTTCCAGTCTGAGTTCTTGTTACACACTCTCTTGCCCATTTTAAGCTCTTGAGAAGCAGAATTTTATTTTATTTTTTTAAGAAACTGTTCATATCTTATTCTGGGTTGTAATTCAGGCCTTTGTATTGTTAAAAGAGAAAGAAGGTATGACCAAATTAACATTTGAAAATGGGCTGCTGTGCAGTACTTTTTCCCATCCTATCTTTGTCAAGAGATCTGTAATAATACTGCAGTCATTCTGCCTGCATTGGCAGAAGCCAGAGCATGTGGTGGACGTAACATGTTCAGTTCATGGATATGGCAGAGCACCTTATGTTGTGCAACAGGAATATAGCTAATCAGCCAAAAACAGTGCTTGGTGTCACTGAAAGCCCTGCTGAGATTTTGCTTGGTAGGTTGTAGTTATGGTGTGCGCCCTTGTTAATGAAAAGGAAAGGAAGATGGTTGTAGCAGGGATACGTGTGGAATGCTGTTCTTTGATATCGCTTAGAAAAAGTCAGATATATGTTCTATGTTAAAAAATTCACGCATGATGGACAGCAACAACTCTGGGTCTAATTTGGTCATTTTCTAGGTGAGTGCACTTAATACAGAAATACGGTACAGCCATTTAATGGAATTATAAGCTTTAGAACAGCAAAAATACTGACAGGTCTGGATTACTGGATTGTGATGGGAAAGCAAGGTGAAAGAAACCTTTCTTCTGAAGTACATCGCTGTGTCTGCTCAGAAAGGGCTCAGCTTTTCAGAGACCATAACAATACTCTTAAAATCCAAACCAAAGCTGTGTCAGCAGTGGGTAGTACTGCTGAGTTCAGTGGGAACAAGAGTGGATATTTTACATGTTTCTTTCAAGCCCGGATACTGCCTTAGCAATATTTCAAGTGTTTTAATGCCTAGGTTTCTATAAAATTGCACATACATTTGGCCAATAAAAATAATGTTTTACCATTCACTGCCTTCAGCAGTGCTTGGGAAAACCTGAAATAGGAAGATTATTCTTTTACAGGTTTTCACTCTGTAATTCAATTTTGACCTTTCTTTTTCACAATTGTTTATATATGAGCTGCATATTTTTGTATGTTTTAGATCCTAATCTGTGGAAGACAGACAGTCTGTAGTTACCTTTCTGAAAGTATTGAACTGAAAGTGGTTCAGCACTACATTAGTCAGGATGGACAGGCCGTTGTTAAAGAACACATCAACTGCCTTGCAGCCAAGCAGAAGTTGCCTTCATATGTCCTAGAAAACAATGAGCTGACCGAGCTGAGTGTGAAAGCTACAGGAGATGAAGACTGGTCCCAGGATGTCTGTCTAAGTTCTAAACATACAGAACACAGCACTGTCATTCAGGTATGACTAAAAATAGCTATATGGAATATAGCATTAATAAAACATCAGAGAGACGTGGGGACTTTTTTGTTTAGACTGCTATTTGATATGAAATGTTGAACATCAACATCCTGAAATAATTTTAGTGTAATGCTTCTGATCTCTCTGCATACAGGTACCATCTTCAAAGAGTTCAATTACATATGTGTGGTGCACAATTTTGACTTTAGAGCCCAACTCTCACGTGCAGCAACGATTAGTAAGTACATTTGACATCTCTGAAATCTAAATGTTTATGCCTTATATGTCATATAATGAAATAAGGGCAGAATGACCACTTCAAAGATTTATTAATAGCTTTTTTCAGCAGTTCTAATACTGGAGTAGAATTAGCCATAAATTAGTATATTGTTTTCTTTTTGTAGATTGTTTTCAGCCCTCTTTTCATTGTAAGGAGCCATCTTCCAGACCCAATTATCATACATTTGGAGAAAAGAAGTCTGAGACTGAATGAAACACAAGTCATTCCAGGGAAAGGACAAGAGAAAGCACTGCAAAATATAGAGCCTGATCTTACACACCACCTGACATTTCAAGCCAGGTAGAATACTCATTTTCCTTGAAAATGGTTCATTTCTATGGAGAAGAAGGAATAATTTACATTTTAACTTCTGGTGCATTTTTTTCCTAAAGTATGGTATACACAGAGGAGATACAATAGAACAAGTATGTGTGGCCTGAAATGCTGTGATAGGAAATATTAAATTTGGTAGAACTATCCTAAGCACTTTGGCATTTTTTTGCTTAAGCAGTCCATGTTTTGTGTTTTGCAAAATAAATTCCTAAATGATCTTGAAATGTGTTTTGAGAATACTGAAGTTTCTAGAGTCTCAGACAGAAAGATCATTGCGGTGTCATAACAAATTCAGGCGTGTCAGCTAATGCTCAGGAACTTGTTAAGACATCATAACTTGATTCATCCGTGATTACCTTGAGAGTTTTCCTACTGCAGAGTACGCTTGGAAGGCTTCATTAAAGAAAATGTGAATGCTACTCATGCTTGATCTTGTTGTGTGACTGAATTTATTTTCAATGACAGGGAGGAAGACGATCCATCAGAGTGTGCAGTCCCTATCTCAACCACGCTAATTAAACAGATAACAACTAAATCCCATCCAGGTGGCAATGTCAGCCAAATACTGTCCGAGTTCTATGGCACTGCTAATCCTCCCCAGCCTGCATGGCCATATAATAGAAAGGATTCAGACAGGTAATTCTTTGCTAAACCTTCTTCATGTTTGTTGCATTGCCTTCTCAGATAAACTGGAATCATGTTCAAGAAGACTGTATGTGATCAACAGTGAATATGTTTTCAGTAATTACATGATTCCTGTATGTAAGCTGCAGAATCTGTTGCAGGTGGAAAAAAAAGTAGTTTGGCCTAGGAGCTGCCCTTGATTACACTGAGAGGATGACATCAGCAAGGATTAAAAAAATGGAACTATTTTTTTGTGAATGCATCTTCTTTACTGCAGCTCTAGAAACTTGTTTATTCAGAAGTTGTTTGTCTCAGTACCGAAACAGGGAGTTGCTGTAGGAGGAGTTGATGAAAAAAGAATGGAAATGTGATTTTATTTTTGTAACTACAGAAGTCACAGGTTTAGTTCTGGAGGACAGTGGTAAATCTGTTAAGGAGTTTCTTTAATTGACCAAATTTAGGTTGAGTTTGTATAGTTAAAAATACATTTTTACAGCCTGCACATAGCTAGATATGTCTGGCAGCATCTCAGTATGTTCCAGAATGATAAGGTAAGAGGAGACTGGTTTTCTATTTCAAAATTAAAAAAAACGCAAATTTCTGAAAATGACAGCTTCTTATTTGTAATCTTGAATTCATTATTCCTTTGGCTTTATCTTTTTTTGTTTGTTTTTGAACAGCAACGAACAACTGTCCCAGTGGGATAGCCCAATGCGGGTAAAGCTGTCAGTGTGGAAACCGTGTGTTAAAACGCTGCTGATAGAACTGCTGCCCTGGGCTTTGCTTATCAATCAGTCCAAGTGGGACCTCTGGCTGTTTGAAGGAGAGAAGATCGTTCTTCAAGTACCTACTGGGAAAGTAATTATACCTCCCAACTTCGAGGTAACTTTGCCATTCACGTTAACAGGCACAGTTCTGCTAAACATGCCAATTCTGAAGAATTGCTGTCAACCCAGTTGATTCCCACCTTCCAGTCACTGTATCTGTTAGTCAGACAATGAGGACTAGAAATAACAACAGAAATTTGCCGCATTCACTGAGTCACCAAGTGTGTAGGACAACATACTTGATAGCAGTGTTTGAAGAACATGTCTTAAACATGCATAGTTAAAAATTGTCTGTAAGATACTGTAGAAAGAAGACCTGCATGCCCTCTGATCCAGCAGCCCTCTCGCCTTCCTCCCTATTCAGGCAGTGAATCCGCAGCACGGGCATAATGTAGCAGCCCAAGTGAAGTGCTGTAAAGGCCAGATAAAGACTTTGGCCCCTGCTATGCCAGCCTGTCATCTGGGAAGTGTTTTGACCACAGTAGCAAAGCTGACAGACAGGAAGGAATGTTTGGTTTGAGTGTTTTAGGTTGAGTTGTTTCATAGCTTTATGCTACCAAGAAAGGTTTGATAATGAGGTAGGGTGAATTACAAATAAGGAAGATTCTTCAGGCTGCCTGCCTTCCTGAATTCAGAGTTTTGTGTAACGGATCTTCTGACATACCTTAGCTTGGCCCTGCATGTGCTTTCTTATCACAACCCCAATATTTTTATTTTTGTAAGAATTTAAATAATTTGACATAGCAGCTGGTCGGTTCCAATTGTACAACCTGATACTTGCTGTTTATTTTACCATCCTTTATTTCCCCCATGCATGTCTGTTAATAAACAAAAGGTATACCTATTAACATGTCTCAGTGTAGGCTATGGTCTTGATTCCAGTGTGAGGATCAGTCCTGTATTCACATAGTGGTTTTCTCTATTTTTGTACCACATAGAAAGAATGAAAGGGGGAAAGGCAGGAAATGAGTTTGACTTTATACTGGAAACTACATTTAACTCTAGTAGAAGTGTATCAAATTGTTAACGAGTGATAATTGGTCATTTTTCACTTGCAGGAAGCTTTTCAGGTTGGAATATACTGGGCAAATACTAATACTGTGCATAAATCAGTGGCAATTAAACTGGTTCATAATGTGACCTCCCCGAAATGGAAGGACGCTGATAATGGGGAAGTAGTAACGTTGGACGAAGAAGGTTTTATTGAAGCTGAAATAAAACTTGGTGCTTTTCCAGGTCATCAAAAGGTTAGAAGAAAATTACCATGATTTATAACTTCATTATTTAAAAATAAAGTAATATAGCAGGTGAAATCA
This sequence comes from Falco naumanni, assembly GCF_017639655.2. NCBI lineage: Eukaryota > Metazoa > Chordata > Aves > Falconiformes > Falconidae > Falco > Falco naumanni. Next base: position 93,397,520 of record NC_054056.1, read on the forward strand.
ATCAAATGTACGCAGTGTGAAAGCTCCTCCCTAATTATGTTAATACATGTAAAACATAATGAGAGTATAAACAGTGTATGAAGTATAATTTCAAGAATTAGATCACCAAAGAAGTTCTGCCCAACTCATCAAGATAATACAATATCCCCTGGATAAAGAATTAATGAATTCTCAATCTTGATGGAAAACATTGACAGATGCAACTTCAAAAGTATGTGACGTGGCTCCAGTTAGGAAGTGCACCAATATAGACAGGTTTTCCACAGTCAGAGAGAAAATGGCAGTTCAGTCACTATATTTCAATATGTTTTGTGTGTGACCTCATCATCGTTTTTATTATCATACAGTTGTGTCAATTCTGCATTTCTTCGATGGTTCGACAAGGTATACAAATTCTACAGATAGAAGATAAGACAACAATAATCAACAATACATCATATCAAATCTATTATAGGCCACAGCTTTCCGTTTCCCAGCCCCACTCAGGAAAAGAGGTAAGGCACTGTGGACACCGGTTTAGTTTGTCCTCTGCAGTACACGGGTGGTTAGGTTTGTATGGTCTCAACTGTTTATAGCAAAGCTTGAACAGAAATCTTTAGACATAATAATGATAAATTATTTTGTACAATTTTAATTTAAAATAAAGAATCCTGGGTAAAATCAACTCCAGTAATATCTGTGATCAGAAATCTGTGCAAAGCAGGAGATTCTTGCACATTGCAGAATTAGTTCTGCCTGTTCTCCATCTGTTCAGGCACTAATGGCCATTTCTGTAAAATAAGCAGAGTAATCCGTAGTAGCTGTTGAAATTGTTCTCAGAATTTTTACTGAGTTCGCGTGTAAAAGAGGTATATTGGCCTGGCAAGCTGAAAACTTTTTGTTATCCTTTTGGGAAGATTCCAGTTATCTGAACAAAGCTGCAGAACTAGAGACGTGCCCAAAGGTTATGTATTTCAGCGAACTGCATCAAATCATGAATATCAGTTTTCTAATAAACACACAGGATATTTAAGGACTAGCTTACAGGAACCAAAATGTATGCACGGTCAATATATTGTAATCAACCATTTATACATATTTATTGAAGATTACCTTTATAGTAAAATATGTGGAAAGAATTCTCAGAGTCAAACTTGCTAGAGGAGTTGGCAGATAAACAAATTTTTAAAGTTCCTTGTTTCTGTATTGTTTTCCTTCTGCATTAGTTTTCTTCACATCGGTATGTACATTTGTGCATTATGCATTTTGTGGCAGTCTTAAGGGACGGGGAATTGGAAGAATGTTGAGGCTAAAATCCATTCTTAGTTTTATATCTATAAATGGATTTTCTTCTCACAGTTACATTACAGTGATGTAACTGTTGCTTTTGGTAGGGTTATTTTATGGAACTGAGAGTGGACTGTAGATAACCGTGCTCAGTTAACTGTGTAAGTATACCTGAAGACAGAATTGGGCCAAATAACTTTTAATGCAGTGGACTTAGTGCAACCTTTAGTTCGTTGCAGTTATTGGCTCCTGAGGCTGTTCTGTGCAAGATCAACATGAATAAACTTCTGTAAGGAACCAGCAAGTCATGCTGCCACCATCTTTTTCCTTTTCAGAGCTTCCACTCACCAGACAGTACAGTGTTCAGCATCAGTCCAGCTGGGGCACCACCCAGTGAGGGGCTGAGTGCTGTGCCCTGCTGGGACCTGATGTCGGACACCAGTCCCTTAAATTCAGGAGCGCCTCCTTCTGAAAAACGCATGCTGCTGAGTTTCAGTCCAGGCAGCTACGGTGCGAGCTGCGAGCTGTGGAGCCTACCAGCTGTCATTAAACAAGAGCTTGCTAGACAGAGCGTGGCAGTGCCCACAGGGGTTTGTACTGAAAGTGGATTTTGTACCAGGTATTGTACCCTGAACAGTCACGAATAATGAACGTTGCTTGTTGCTGTAAAGCCTCAGCTAGTAAGAAACCGTAAGAGTTTAATGCAAAAGTCAGAGTAACACATGCCCCCCATATGTAAAGGCAAGTCTTACTTCAATTCAAAAATTGTTATCTTCTGATGGTTTTGATGCTTTTATTATAAATGGTTTAATGTTATGACCGTGTACAAGTTGTACAATTTTTAAAATGTATGGGCTGCTATTTTTTACATGCATACAAAAGAGCATGAAAAGTTTATATTCAAGATTATGGTTCTCTTTAATTTATGGGTAACGAGTTCAAGGACAGTGTAAAATAATACAACAGAAAAATTTGGGTTTTGTTCATAAAAGGTAAAAATATATTTTAGTAAGAATAATAAGAAGATAAACAGAAAAATCAGAAAAGAATGAAACTATTTTGAGATTACAACAAGGAAATATTTCCAAGTTATAAAGCTTGAAATATCCAATGTGCATTCTACTTACAAAAAAATCCATCCAGCTAGTTAAAAGTAACAGTCCAATGACGTGTCAGGTGCCCAACTCCAGTTTTCAGACCTGATATCTGAATCTATTCATACTTATACTGGTATTAACAAGAAACAATCTGCCGAAATTAGAGAAGCTGCATCAGTATATATTACCAGTGATATGCTATTTCTCTTGTCTGAAGGGCTTGATAACATTCAAACCCTCATACAGTTCCTCTGCAGAGTCTAAGAGGTGTCATAGTGGATACCAAAGACTCCTAGACAGTCGTCAGATTTGAAAAAAAAATTTAATGGGAAAAACAAGAAAAGGATTCCTTGTAATTCTGAGATAGACATAAAGGATTTTCTGCTCCTAACCAAATTTTCAGACTGTTTGGATTTTTAAAATCACCATGAGGTGAAGTTTTACAGAAATAGCCAATACATTTGCACAAGAAAAAAAAAAAGTTTTTGTGTTTATGCATGAAGACGTTTTATGTAGTGAATGAGCAGAACTAAATTAATTTATTTTAATTTTAGAAATTTACTTAGTGATGATGCATATCATTAGCATTTGAAAGGGTGATAGCATTGTGGATCATTCCAGTGGAGCTGTCAGTTGCAGATATATGTATTTGTTAAAAATATATTTCATGTGTATCAGAGAAGTATGCGTGCAAATTCTTCTGGAAAATTTTAAAGATTTATGTTGAAAATTTGGGCCTACAATCTCATGTTTTTAATTTAATATAAATCTCTGCTGGCTAGGGCTCTCATCTTGCAAACACACGTGCTCAGTTTAACTCATGAGTAGACTCTGTGAAGCAATGTCTTCTCTAATGTTGCTTTTTTTTGCTATTTCCATGTGTCCTTCTGTTTAAATACATTTGTCAGTGGAGATATGTACTTGCCTAAATGTATATAAATTCGAATTTGATCATAAAGAATCTTACAGATGCTAGTTTTGAATGTTTTTAATTGTCCAGGGTAGTAATATGTAAAGATTTCATCCAAAACATGCATAATCAAATATATCTGCTGTATTTTTTTTGTAGAGCTATAGCACTGACTTATCAAGAGCATCTTGGCGTGACATACCTAACACTTACAGAAGATCCTAGTCCTCGTATAATTATCCATAATAGGTGTTCCGTTCCATTGCTTGTGAAAGAAAACTTGAAAGGTAGGTAGTGTGCAGTAATTAGAAACAGTGCACTGTTGTAGTATAAATTATTTTACTGTATTTCCAATACAAAGTTGAGTTCAGTATGTGTTTTAGTTACAACAAGAACTTGATGGCCCTCATAAAGGTCTGTCTCAAAGTGAGAGACTCTGGAAGATACTGAAGCCTGGAAGCTATTGGAGCTAATCCTGAGGTCGGGAGTATGAACTTACATGGCTCCAGGCTTTTGGGTCTCCCTAGTTCCAGCTGTCAAGGTGACTTGGCTGTAGGAAATTAGTAGGCAGTGGAGTTTTGATGACATCAGTTCAATCCCATGGAACATTTAAATCTCCTCAGATTTGCAAATGTAACACAAAACATATTGTCAATATTCCAGTTACAGTCTGTTAATGTAATGATAAGTGGAACATTATCTATGTAAATCTTAATGACATAGAAAAGGAAAAAACCCAAATATATAAAATTCCAACCAATAGAAAAGTAATGTTTTTATTTATTGGTAATATTTCAAACAGAAACCCTAATTTCTGTAAGCATAGGTGAGTTTTGATTTCATACGGGTTTTAGAAAGGCCTAATCTTGTATATTTTATGAAATTTCAGATACACCGAAGTTTGAAGTTTACTGTAGAAAGATTCCAGCTGAATGTTCGGTTCATCATGAACTTTACCATCAAGTCTCCAGCTACCCGGATTGCAAAACAAGAGATTTGTTGCCCAGCATTCTGCTGAAAGTGATGCCATCCGATGAATTAGTAAATGAATGGAGTGATTTTGTGGACATCAACAATCAAGGAACACAAGTAAATCATTATCAACTATTTCCTAGTTCACAGCATAAATGGTTGTCTTCCTGACCTGCACGTTATATTGTTCCTCTGCAATAAGCATATCCTTTCTGCTGCTTTTAGGTTTTTTTTTATTTAAGTCTTGGGAGCTGCCCTTCCTAAACCCCTTCCTGTGGAAGTTTTAGAATACAGATTACCTTCTTCGCTGGTTGTTTTTAAGAATAGCTAGGTCAAAAATACAGGCTTTCTAGCACTGAAATTTTTTCACTTCTTTCTAATGAACCTGGTGTTCCCTGGAAAAATCAGTCCTGAAAATTTCTAGGCCCTGTAAGCAAAGAATCCCCCAGGATGCAGGAAAATCTTTCTGTTTGGTAACTTAATTATCACAGGATTTTTATCTTTACATCTTGTAGAAATTATCACTGTCATTCTCCCTCTGTGTCTTCACAGAAGCTACTTGTGTCTTTCTAAAACAAAACAAAAAAAACCCTTTTCTTTCCTTCTGTTATTTTTCTCCTGTTTTGAGGTAAATGAAAACTGCCTTGACTGGAGTAATTCTTTTTGATGGGAATTTTTTCCATCTTTGAAGTCATTAGTTTACATGGAATCAACATAAACTGCTTGGCTCTTTGAAAGAAATACTAGTTTCAGATGTTTTCCCTGGGGACCAATCACAAAATGCTCTTGATTATTGAGTGTTATGTTATATAGCAAGTAGTTCAGTTTCATTCAGCAAGCCAGTCAGGCAATGCAAGGTTTCAAATTTCAGTCATTAATGTTATGCCAGACCAGGGTTCTTTATAAGTATCTGGCTCCTAGAAGGAATTAGATGCTAAGACAACATTTGGGGATCATTGTCTACTTGAAGAACTCTTCAAATAAAAAGTGTAGCCTTTTGTTATTGAAGTTTTAGGATTTACATGTAGAGAATTTCCCCAGGATTTCTCACTCCATCTTTCTCTTAGGAAAACGTAAATACAAGTAAATAAGGAATAGGCTAATAGCTTCACATACAACTCTCTTCCAATTGTGAACTAACTGGGATTTAGACGATCTTAAGTAATTTGTATTCTTTCTACCTAGTCACAGATAGGTACTACTTATCCTATTAAAAAGAAGAAATTACTAATTTACTAAAATTAAAGGATTTGATAGAATCATCTGAAATTGGAATTGCAATGACCAATCTTTGATTGTCAGTGAGGGGGGTTTGGAATAATGAAGGTGTATTGAAAATTCAGTAAATGTCCTTTTTTTCCCAATGCTATCATGCAGGATTGTGAATTTCTTTCAGATAAGCAAAGGATTGAAACTGACATATCAAAATTAGAAATACTCTTATGTGTAATTCTCAGAAGAAGAAGACGTAATTTGATGAACAAAATTTCATTATCTGTGCAAGGTTATTATAAATCGTGTAACAAGAATCATTTTAAGTGCTGATCCTACTGAACTTCCAAGTGCTTTTCTTTCTGGTGACTTGTTAAAAGCAGGAAAGATTCTTCAAGACAAACAACTGTTTATTTTACCTGTGCTAGCCTATTATATTTGTGTTATTCCTTGAGTTTTACTTTAAATTATAACTTGTGTCATTACGGTCTAGTAAACAATTGTGTTGATAGTAGACCCACAAGAAAACAGAAGCTAACTTGCTCTAACAAGGACTGCTGGGAGTTTTCCAAACCTAAAAAGACGTTAATCTTGTATATTCTGGAAAAAACACAAAACTTGCATGGAAATATTGCAGAATTAAGCTCCAAAAACAATATGTCATTTCTTTAGGTAGAATATTTATTCCTAAGGACAAATTGTTTAGAATTAAAGTTTGCACATCTATAAGCAAGACACAAACCTGTTGTCAAGTTCCCATTTTCCTTGTCTTTTTAGACGTTTTATGCTTTCCAATAGACTTTTGCCATTTCTGTGTGGCACCATGTTGCTTGTGAAGGTCTTCACACAAAACCAGTTTAGATGGCTTAAAAATGTGTTCAGCGTTGAGTTGTTAAGCAAGTCTTCATGAATCCAAAATGTTACTTATTTTGTAGTCTTCATGTGGTTTGCATCATGCTATCAGGCATTCATCTAACCAGTTCTGAGCTAGGGCACAGGAAAATAATGTCAATTTAGGGTTTGTTTTCTGGTGTAGAAGGTGGGATTTTGCAGAGCTCCAGGAGTATGCCTTTCTCCTTAATCCAAAATCACAAATCAAAAATTCCTAATTTATTCTTTTTTTCATACAACCTCCCTCCTCCCCAGCACATCTTCCTTATTTCTGGAGAAGAAATATTATTTAACAGTATTCAGTTATACAATTGAAGGATGAGATGCAAATTTCATCGTACTGTACAACCAAAATACTTAAAGTATCAGATCTGTTATTTTCTGAAGTATTGAAATCTGTTTCTGTTTTTCCTGAACAGTATCATGATTTGAGCAAAAGATCTCAACCAGAAGGCATTAATAGAATTAATTTGAATTATGACATTAAAAACAGTCATTTCAGTAACATTCCATGTGTTTCTAACTCTCTCCGCTAGATTGTGTTCTTAACTGGCTTTGGCTATGTTTATGTGGACATTGCCCATCAGTGTGGAACAATAGTCATAACCTTGGCCCCAGAAGGAAGAGCAGGACCTGTCGAGATCAACCTCAACAGGTACATAAAGCACATAAAAGATGATAAAAAGCATTGCCAAATACTGCTGAGAGGTCAGTCAGCTTTCAAAGTGTTAACCGACTTATGAACTTTGGATTAACTGTTTGTTTTGTTTAATATTGCTGCATGCTTTATGGCATATGTTTAGACCATATGTTATGCTTTGTATATCACAGTTTAAAAAGGACAATCTAGCATCAAAAGTCATGTCACTTGAGGGTAAACACTAGATGTGTAATACAAAAAGAAGTCCTGAGTTGTTCATTAAAAATAGACACATTCCATCATAATTAATTTTAAGCATGTTCATCAGTTTAAAAATTATTTAGGCAGGCCCTGCCATCCATAATTGTACAAGCTCCCAGTAAAACTGGTAGGAAGCTTGATGTGCAAGGGCTGTAGAAATAGTCTTGCAGTCAGTAATTACCTGTACTTATTATTGCATTCACTCCTCTTTAGAAGACTTTCCCACTTCCATAACACACTGCAGCCTGGTCCTCAGCTCCATTCAAGTGCAATTATAACACCGCCTATTTCTAAGATGCAGAATGCCTGGCCTCCAGCAACGCCATTACAATTAGACTGGAATTTGTTGGACTGTTTTTATTTGCACTATAATTAAGTATTAATCCCCAAGAAACTGGCCATCAGCAGTACATAATAGCCCACTTGCTAGTTAAATTGGCAATGGGCAGTTAACACTGGAGGGGGGGAGGCCCTCAGTGCCATTGGTATAAAAATGCTGTGGTGGCTTTACTGGAGGGCACTTGCTGCATGTGATGTGAAGTGCATTATCCATAATAGTAACGCTCAGTATTAGCTCCCAGAAAATATTGTAACAGCTGATGCTGTACTTGAATTACCAGAAAATGGTATTTGTTGTCTGCTTCAGTATCTGGCTCTGTTGCAAATTTAGTAGGGAATTACTGTATAAATAGAGATGTTCCTGTCCAAAATATCCTGTTGACTAATAAGAAAGAAAGAGAAACCTGGCATAGATGTGTAATATCTAATTTCTTAGAAGACCTCTGAAGGTGGTACCCACTGTGGTGATTAAGGCTGCCAGATCCCATTAACGTTAATGGGACTTGCGCAAGGAGTTTTCCATATATAATAGAGAACGTGTCTCCTGATAGGTTTTTGAGAAAGTAAGGTGCTAGGTCATCTCAAAATACGTGAAGTAACAAAACTTTTTCCTCCTATCTAGAATTCAAGAGCAGACCTTGTCACTGAAAGTGTTCATCAGTCAGTTAAGTCTTGCTGCTTTTGATGATATTACAAACCACAAAGTGTCATCTGAACTTCTGCGTCTCACAGCAGACAACATTTTCCTCCACATGGCCCCAACCACCAGCTACCCGAGACCCCTGTCACAGGAGTTCCCACGGGATGCCATAGAAGGCCTCCCACAATTTCATAGTCTCCAAGTGTATTGTGAAGACTTGCAACTGGACAATCAGTTGTACAGCAAATCCAATTTCCATTTTGCAGTCCTGCTGTGCCAAGGAGAGAAAAATGAGACCATGCAGTGGTCCAGAGTGAACAACCTCATTGTTTGTAACAAAGATTTGGAAAGCTATAAGGAAAACTGCTTTATAAAACTCTGCATTGTTTTTTCCAAGGAAGAGAATTTCATGTTTCACATCAATGACCTCAGCTTTGAGCTCAAACCAGCTAGGCTGTATGTGGAGGACACCTTCATTTACTACATTAAGACTTTGTTTGATACATACCTTCCAGAAAACAAAACTGCTTGTCAATCCATGAATACTTCAGATACTACCCTGACACTGCCTGGACAAGTGAGAGAGCATGCAAGAGCTTTAGTCAAGCCAGTGAAGTTAAGAAAATTAACAATACAACCTGTTAATCTCCTTGTCAGTATTCATGCTTCATTGAAACTGTATATAGCCTCAGATCACACCCCTCTCTCCTTCTCTGTATTTGAGCGAGGACCCATCTTCACCACTGCCAGGCAACTTGTCCATGCTTTGGCCATGCATTATGCTGCTGGAGCACTTTTCAGAGCAGGTCAGTACATTTCCTTAACGTGTAACATTTTTATTAGGGACCAGGATTCTGTGATTGTCTCTCAAGCTGAATAACCTAGATGTTTGCCGTACAATTATTTTTTTTCTGAGACAGTGTTTGATAATGATATTTTCAGACACCTTTCATGTCCTGCCATGTGACAGAAGGAAAATAAAATGTCTGAACAGACACCAATGAAGATTTGTAAAGTTGTGCTAAACATTAGCCAGTTGCCTGAAGGCTTTATGAAACCCTGAACACAGCATAAAAATGTATTCTAGCTGGCTTAGGTTTTGTCATTTTATATTATAGGACTAGTCAGAATCAACCCACATTCCTCACATAAACTCCCCAAAACTAAATTTAATCAAATTATTCAGTATGTTGCTCTGCATTCAGAAGTAAATTATAGCCTTGAATGTTGTTTTGTTGTTAAAACTCCTTTTGGCTGCAGTTTATGATTAGGAATCTGTCTTTCTTCATACAGCCTTCATGCTAAACTGGCACACAGATGTTTGTTGTCCTTTGATCCAAGAACTATGAAGTTTGCTGTTACTAACTTTTTCCCGTATAGGATCGATAGTGAGCAATTATTCTATTAGGTTAGCAGGTACATTCTGTTTCCCATAAATATTAATTTAGAAGTCATGAAACTTGGTCTCTGATGTGTCTAAGTGTAGAACGGAATTTGTACCTGAGACAGGAGGAAGCTTGTCCATGATCGCATACATACTACACACTGAAATGTAGAATGTATTTTCCTGCAATACTAATGGTCAGAATGTCTGAAATCCTGATGCTTCCGTTTATGCTGCAGGCCTAGCTGTGACCTGAATTCTGTGCACAGTTTCCAAAATTGTACACATGTAATTCAGGTATTTATAAATCAAAGTAGTGAGATGCTGATCTGGTCTTTCACTGTATGCATACCTGACTTGCACAGCTGATTGTGGCAACCACATACACAATTGTGCACCAGAACATTGTACACTGATTCATTATTTTCTTGCGTTATTTTGCTTGCAAAATTCGCAGGTTTTTCTTTCTGCTACTTGTTTGGATTTGTTTTACAGTCAAATCCCATAGTACAAAAGGCGAGATCTAGTTTCTTGCTAATTAAGAGTGAAACTGTGGCCAAATATGGTCCACAGCGTGAATATTTCTCCCCACAACTGACTCAGAGTGGTGATACAAGTGGTGATAGACTGCAGCAGGAAATTGGGGTTATACTGGCTTTTCATCTGCAGCATCCCAGGTGAGGCACATATGCTAGCTGGGGATTCCTGAACCTGGCCCTGGGTCTTTCCTCCTGCACTAGCCTTGCAGTGTACAACAGTGCACAGGCCACCCCTTGCTCTGGGCTCATGATGTAGCTGACATCAAGCAGGTTTAAATATTAAGAAATAAAGTTTGCTTCAGTGGAACTTCTTTTCAGGTAAATACATAAGCATATATTTAGTTACTACTTAAATCCCACTTACAGCACTAAAACTAAAATGTATTTTTTGAAAGGGGTTATCAAGATTAAATGGTGAATTGTATCACTTAATGTTTCCTTGGGCAAAGAAGATGCTTTATTTTGAAGAGTTTGTGACACTTGATAAAAGGCTGACAAAGTTAAAAAGAAAGAAGTCAAGCAAAAAGCTTTATATGGTCTGCAAACCCTGAGTCCTTTCCTCACCGACAGCTGAGTTATACTTCTTGGGTTGGTCTCTTGAGGAAGAGGACCTCACTGTCCTGCATTTTAACCACATTAATGTGCAAAATGATGGGTTGTTTGACCCCTTTCTGCTCACCGCTGTCCGACGCGTAAATCGTAGCATCTGCACAAATGGCATTCCCATACAGCTGTTGCCTTATGCTCCAAGTGGGATAGTCTCATTTTTTCCTTAGCTGTGTGCAAGACCGTTGCTGCCCTGTGGGAGGGGGCAGGATTTGCCCCAAAGCCAGCTAGTGGGGGGTGTATCAGGCTGCCCCATACATTGCAAAGGAGCGGCCAGAATCCATATCTTGTGAGCAATGAACAGGGCTGGAGAGCTGTGCTGAAATATGCTGATTAGCATTGCTTGTCTCAAATTAGCAAAATTTGCAATGGAAGTCTCCCATCCTTTTCTAATTAAGTTGGCTTCTATTTAGCAGTTAATAAAATTCTATTTAAAAATATCACTAGTATCAGCTAGATCTAACCCTATAGTTGCCTATAAAGTAAATGCAGTGGCTCTCTGCTAATGGAGTCATAATTATTTCATATTAGTAGATCTAATTTCTAAGCATACTTTGGGAAATGGTAATTGACATGGAATACAGTATTCCTGACTTGCTCCCACACCTTCCTCCTTGGGCTGGGTAGTCCATACTGGCAGTGAGGAGCCATTTGTTTTGCTCTGAGCATTGGCCAAGGAGCGTCCCTTTTGCTGCAGGTTGCACATTCCTCCCATGCTCCCCAAGGGTGAGGACGGTCCTTCCAGAGCTTCCCAAAACCGACAGCCCACAGGCCAGAGCCAGGCTGCAACAGCCCACTCCTGGGATAGCAGGCAACACCTCAGCTTTGTGTTTAACTGGTTTCATTGCTGGTTTTAATCTGGTTTTCATTCCTAAACACACTGACTGGCCGAACAGGTGAGTGGAGTTGGGGTCTCCGGTGTCCCAGGCTGGCAGTGCCTGCTGGGGGTGTTGCAGGGCACAAAGCCGCGGTGTCGTGCAGCAGCTTTCCATACCACCACCACCTCAGGACAAGGAATGCCAAGAATACTTAGGGGAAAAAAGAAAAAAAAAAAAGGCTCTAAGGGATTATTGCAACATTATTGATCACAAAAAACAGAAAGAGCATCTATTCCATCTGTACACGCCTCCCCACCCCTCCAGCTTTTCATCACTTCACACAGTGGCACGGATAATTTATTAAAAATACTACAGCGAGGGAGTCGCAGGCCCAGCCCAGAGCGCTGGCTTCCCCCGGTCCCCAGCAGGGAAGGACTGCCAGGGGGATGCGCCTTTCTAGGGCAGGCATCGTGGGGCCACAGCGCGCGTTGCCACTCCGCTTGTCGCGTTGCCAGTAGTACTTGTTTTTTAGTTTTCATAGTCCATCCCACCCTCTCCCTTATGTCCACTGTGGTTCCTGCTTTTTGTACTACATATGCTGGAGTTCTCAACCTGCCAGGGCTGAAATGTGGGACAGATTCAACAAGAATAATAGATTTTCCGGGAGCTTAGAACGATAGTATGAGATTAATTCATTTCATATGAGTAACATTTTCTCTTCTGTTCAGTTTCATGATTCAGCCTTCCACAGGAGTGACTGGGAGGGGTTAATAGAAAACAAGAAAAGCATCTGGATAGCAGGAGTTTGTGGTGATGAGATGGGAATGAGGAGGGCAGCGCAGATCAAGGGCCCTCAGCGGGAGAGCAGGAGGCCAGTCTGTCCGTCTTAGAGCCTCCTGGCCCTGTCGCGCCTTGTGTCGCTCTGGCAGTGCCGGTTGAAATTCATGGTACCGGGGCTCAAGGACCAGGCGGTTCCTCTTTAATGGTTATTGCCATTTCTGAATCGCTCTTTCTGGGCTGCCGAAAAAAAAAAGTTATGCAGCACTATTTCCTTAATAAATCTGCTGCCAACCAGCCTGAGAAAGACAAGACCTGCAAACAGCTTTCCAGCAACAGATTGCTGTGTGCTTGGCCATCCAGCAAGCTGCTGGCAACCCTGCGTTTATATAGGAAACCAGATCCACAGATACCTCTCCTGGGATATGCATAAGGAATACTCCCCTATGAGTAACCTAATCAGCATGTAGATGTCATTGCTGTTTACACAACTGTACTGAGCAAAAGACATTTGTCTGGCTTTCACTGCACTCTGAAAGAAAATGATCAGCTTAGAAGGGTTGGGGTGGATTTAAAATAACTTCTTAAGCACTTGTCAAAAATCTGCATCTCCTTTCCTAACACTCCATCAAGCAATTGACCTGCACACTCCCGTAAAGCAGTACATTGTATCAGTGTAAACTCCCTGTCACAATTCTATCACGTAAGGATGTGAAATCGCAACGCTGCCTTATAGCTTCTAAAACCAACCCAGCGATCTGAACTTGCAGCCCTGTTCCTCCATAACTGTGAGGCTCTAGCATCCGCCTCCCTAGCACACTTTTAGCAGAAATACGGGAAGCTCCTGGAAGGAAGTCATTCTAAAGCTATTTGTGAGTTTGCCAAAAGGATTTCTTTGATTTACGAAGTATGAAAGATTGCCATTTCTGAATTCATAGTAGATGAGTTATTTCCTGTGTTTTGCTCAAAGGAAGTTCATAATGCGATGAATTCTAGTGTGAAAAAGATAATTAAGGAATAACCTTTTCACAACTGCTGCTTCTGCAGTTTTTGCAGCCGTAACATGTGTCTTGTTTCTCCGCACAGGCTGGGTTGTCGGATCGTTGGAAATTCTTGGAAGTCCGGCTAGTCTGGTGAGAAGCATAGGGAATGGCATAGCCGATTTCTTTAGGCTCCCCTATGAAGGGCTGACCAGAGGCCCAGGAGCGTTTGTCAGTGGAGTTTCCAGAGGAACAACATCATTTGTAAAACACATTTCCAAAGGTAGAGCTTTCACTTTGTTGCTCCAACTACTGCTTTGTTGTCATGCGTTGTTAAAGGATGTGTTAAAGTTTTAAACAATATTGCTTGCAGCTTTGTTTGGCTTGCTAGGCTGCAGCAAAATGCTGGGAGGGTAACAAAGCTCACATATAACATCTTATGTATTAAACAGATCACCGCTTAACTACAGTGCATAAGAATGTTTCAGAAACTTCAGAATTTTAAACCTCCCAGTGGGAAATGGAGATTGGCTCAGCCAGTATTTCATGTGATAACTGCAGAAATATTAAAGGTGTTCTGTACTTCTGCTAACCATCAGAAATTCTACACTCTGTCGCCTCATCATGTTTATTATTTTTTTTTATTATTTTTTTTTAAAAGCAGACGCAGTTGTCATAACTGTGTAAGTACGGGGATAGGTTTTGACAGCAGGGCTGGGCTGGCCTGAGAACAGGAGCAGCTTTTGTTGTGCGAAGCCTGTATAAACAGTGCCATCGCGTGGCTTCGGCCGCCCGAGAGACCGCGGCACGGCTGCCCCAGCCCTTCGCGGCTGCTCTGGGCTCCCTCGGGACGCGGCCTCCCGGGCTCCTTCTGTAAATATTTGTTTACCTTTCCATCACACACACACACATACACCTCTCCGTTTAGATTAGCCTTACAGAAGTTTGGAAACTGGGGAAGGATGTTCGAATGAGTTGTTGTTCCCACTGGCGGGGCAAACCTGTTGCAGGCTAATGTGACAGGCGTGACGTGGACCGGAGAAGCAGGGTGGTGATGCTTAACGAATAGTAAAGCATGCTACACATGGGCGACTTTTCAATTGACTTGCCGTTCTGCTCATAAGCTCAGTATTGCAGTGAGGCATAGAACATCTCCATGTTTTAAATTAAAGCATTTTGATCCAGAACCAAATGTCTATCTCCATGTATTTAGGTACGCTGACGTCAATTACCAATCTGGCAACAAGTCTTGCTCGGAATATGGATAGGCTGTCACTGGATGAGGAACATTACAACAGACAAGAAGAATGGAGAAGGCAGCTTCCAGAGAGCCTGGGAGAAGGACTGAGACAGGGACTATCTCGTTTAGGCATTAGCCTTCTAGGTAATGTACTATTAAATATCCAGTTGAGTGATAATACTGTTTTCTGATCTGCTCACCAGACTTTTCTACATGTGAGTTATAATTGCGAGTTATGCTTGTTTAGGTGTTTTCTTGTGAAATAGCCTCGCGGTATGTATTTGAGATAGTTTCTTTTTATCAAGGTTTAGCGGCTTTTCTATATGTGTTTTGCTGATAAAATAATTGCGGATATAGAATGAGTTTGCATTCTCTTTGTGAAATAATATTTTCATTGGTACATGATGTATATCTGAGAAAAAAAGAATAATTTTGCATTGGGCAGGATGACTTGCAACCAAGTCAGCACAAAGACGTCATCACACTGATGTTTACTTTCCAGTGCTACAGGAATGCCTACTGAACCTGCTTGGTTTTGCTGCAGTGTAGATATCGGGGATTCATGGTTCTGTCTGAAAACCACTTGAACTTAGTGCAGATGTTAAGTAAGCTTTGATGAGGAATTCTGCTTTTACAAAGAAACACAGATCATCCTGTTTCACTGTAATTACATTCATCAAGTAGCCAAGTGGTTTGGTTAGAAGTGAAGATTACTCTGCCTGTTTCAAAATAGTACCTAAAGATCTGAAAACTAACCCACATGAGAAAAAATCTCTGCACGGAGTTTTGCAGTAAGGGGCTGAATTTTCTAGGTTATTTCTACTTGTCACACAGCTAAAGAATGCAGAACTGTATTGTTTGGCAGAGTTCCTCAGTACGTATTAAAGAGTATGAATCCCTTAGAGATCAAAGTGACCAAAAGCAGTGCAGTGCAAAAGGTTAGAAGAGCTGAAGCTTGAAAGGATTTGTCCTCTTTCCTAATCTTCAGTAGTGTACACAACTAAATTTGCAACCGCAACCCTGAAAGCCCCAAAGAGGAAGTGGTAAAAATGTTACAAGTTTGGGTTAAGTTACTGGAAATTATTTTAAGCAATAACATTAGATGATGTGAAGCACTGTCATTTGATAATGCCTGTAAACCGGCAAGTGAGTGTCCTGGGAGAAATGTGCATAAAGGAGAAATTTTGTGTATTAGTAGCTACTATCCCAATAGTAAGCTGTTACTGGCGTTGCAAATCAAAGGCAGTTTGGAGAACATTTTATTTTTCCTTCTTGTTTTATTGGACTAAGGGCAGTCAGGTTGAGTAGCTGGATGAAAGATTATACTTTTAGAAGCACTGTGTCAGCCTGGTGTATATGTGCTGGTGAAATGGCGTGGTGATCTTGGCTCAGTTGTTAGTAAGACAGCAAGATAACATGGTGGCTCTCCACTGACGGGCCAGAATCCTTCCGAGCTAAAAGCATGAGCTGTACACCCTGAAACTTTGTAGCTTTGGTGGTAACAAGGCAAAGCTTCTGCTGTTCAGGAAAGCTGGGGACTCATAACGTGCATGCACGAATACGCGATGCCTGTGCACAAGGCTTCCGTTGTTTGCAGGAGTACGCCTTAGTTAAAAACAAACTGAAACAGAGTTAGAATTTCAGTGTCCCTGACTTCCTAAGAAATCAAACTTCATGTTAGAAACTTAGGGGTTCGTGTTAGCATTTCAACAGTCCTCCTCCTCAAGCTAGGATCTTGTTCTTACTCCCACTGTTATTATTTAGAGATTCCTCCCTGCTAAATACTTCTATTCTTGGTAGTGTGGATGCAAAAAAGCACCCGGATAAATAGTCACTGTGTTGCTGGACTTGACAAGTATGGGATCTGTCACTAAGGGAGGAATCAGAAATGTTCCACTGAATTTGTATCAGGCATAATTTTTTAAATATAAACCTGATTTTTAAAAAGTCCATTTTCTCTGTATACACAGCAGCATTCATGTACATTGTCTTGAGACCTAAAGTATGAATAGAACTACATTTCAGTCTTTACCAACACGTCAGAAAGCCGTTTCTGTCCTGACCATTCACTTTAAAGATTATTGTGGCTTCCCCAAAAAAAGCAGTCATAGTTGAAGGGAAGGTATCACCCTGCTGCTTGCTTTCACCGGCATGTTCAGAGTAAATACGAACATGCTTACTCTGAAAACACTTACTGGTTCTTCATACATAATAAAATGAAGTGGGGCTGCTATGTGAATTTATTTCACAGGGATTAAGAGTTCAGACGAGCACAGGAATGCTGAGAGCAAGACCCTTTGAAGCCGTAATTTCTATGACTTTCTAACTGTAAAAATGAGAAGTGTGAAAAAGATTTCTAGGATACTCACAGCACTGTCATGTTTGTAAAAGCCCTCTGACTCATGCAAACAGCTTAAAGAATTGCAAATGTAGATTTCATGCCTAGGCACAGGCATAGAAGAGCCCTCAGTTCACATACGTTGTGGTATCTATGCAGAAACAAGAGTGCAGTTCTGATTTTTCTGAAAATCTGGCTCATGGTGGCCCTGATTCAGCAAAGCACTTAAGCATGTGCTTAAGTGCTTTGCTGAATCAGGGCCAAAATCATGTACGCTTGTCTCCTCCTCAGTTCAAGTTGTTCCCTGTGGTACATTCTTAAGTGCTTTGTCCTGTCTCGTTTTAAATGACTCAAGCACTGTCAGGGTGTTGTTTGATTTGATTGTTATCTTTGGCCGGCTGTCGTCATCTTTTCTCATTTGGGGGAGACTTCTGGGTCATTTTAGTAACATTTGTGCATGAAAAGAAGCAAAAGCTTGTGATAGGTGTGGTTATTCTTTTATACGATTAGACAAAAATGCAGTCAAATTGCATTTGAAATATTTAGGTGATGAGCACTCCCCACCAAGGAACTATCTTTTGCATTCTGCGTGATGGGGTGAAGCTTAAATAATTTATAACCATGTAAAAGAAAATATTGAAACTACAGGCTTTATTTCCAACTACTGGTCCTAGTGAAAAATACCAAATTGAAGTAGCTCCCTTTAGGAAGTTGAGCATTTGTGAATAACTGAAAAGCTGACAACGGTTAGAGAAGACATTTTGCACAACGGCAAAGGTGCTCAACATTTCAGTTTCTTCTTCCTGCTTTTGGGGAAAGTGACTTGATAGTAATACTGACTGACAGTGTAACGCTGCTGCTAGAGAAGGTAAATTCTGGATTTCAGAAGTTCAAATTTTTGTTACTAAGAGTGGTGGTGGTTGTTCTTGCTGCACAGTTATCCCTGAATCGGGGCCACCCTGCATTTGCATATCTACAAGCAAGATACTAAGGGCCAGTGCTAATCCTGAAAGTGTGTGCTATTCCACACGCTAATTCTGCAAATACATTAATGCACGCCAACAGGTGCTCTTTTTTTTTAGCTGTGCTTTTATGTGATGTTTGCTGTGATGAGACTATGCCTCAGCTGTATTTTTGGTGTGGAACACTTGCAGCAATCCTGAAGGACAACAGAGAAAAGAAAAGGAAGCGAAAGTGGTTTCAGCTTGGCTAGCTTCCAGTCTCGTGGCAAAGCATGGCCAGTTTCTCCTGGTGGTGGATTTTTTCCAATTATTTCTTGGTCTGAAAGTTTGTCACAAGCAACCCGAGCTTTGCTAAGCTCTGTGAGCCGTGCTGTGTTCACCAAACATTGTCAGTCTGTGCATGAACCAGTTGCTGCCTGTAATCAAATTCTTCTTGAAGTAATACAGTGATATACTCTGAACTATCTGAATTTTGTAGTTATCAAAGTATCTTTTTTATGGTTACTGAGCAACATGTATTAACCAGAGTGCACCCCATCTGATGTTTAGCAGATGTTACGGTGTGGCTGGAACCTCTTTGGTCCAGTAATGGAAGAATATGTTTTTGTTTTGTTTCTTTGGTGTTTAATTTTATTGAGGTTTTCTTTATACATACATAATCTGTGTGTACATATGTGGACATGCATATAAAATTGAATGCCTAGGGTAAGTAAGGAAAGAAAAATGGAGAATGGTTTCATTAAAAAAAAAAAAAAAAGGCAAAGGACATTACAGAGAAGGGACAGCAGTAGGACACCATAGCTGTCTCTAGACTGTGAGAATGAGAGTGGGAACGGAGGAAACTCTACATGTGGTTCCATGCTCTGCTTCCCTGATACCCTACTGAAACATGGGGAGAAAGACCTTCTGTGGTAAGTCCATCCAGCATGGTGCTCCTACCACTGACTTTATGTTAGAAAGGAAGAAGCCACATGGAGACAGGGGACATCTGCCTCGCACAGTTTCTGGTGCTTGGAGGTGCAATGAACGTCACATGTGTGTCACCATAATCTCACTGCTGTTGGGATTTGAGGTTGCTCAGCCTTTGACCTATTTTTGTTTTCCCCTTTGCCCACACATGAAGCACACAGGAAAGGAGCTGCACAGATCTGGCTCCCCGGTGCAAGGCTGGTAGGACCAGCCACTCCTTAATGAAAGGATTAAGGTTATAGTTTATTATGGGATTTGTGGGCATGACCACAGCATGTGAATGAGTTATGTCAGTGAGCTGCAATTCGAGATAAGAGATTACGAAGGGTGAGCAGAGAGGGGAGAGAAGACAATTGGTTGTATTTCTTGCAGGTAGAAAGACAGGACTTGGAAAGGGATTTGAGGTACGAAAGGGCAATGGCTTCACAGACAAGTTCAGAGCGTACATAAAATGGCAGAATCACAGAAAGTGTGGAAGTACTAACAACTGGCTAATTAAGCTATATGTTATTTGGGGTACTATATAAATAATCTTATATAACACAGTCACAGCAGTTTCCATTCTGTTTCCTTGTCCTCTGGGCCTAATTCCAGCTGAGAAGTGCCTGGAGCATACCACAGGTCCTTTGGAGTAGGCTCTTATTTATTATTACCTTATAACATTGCTCAAGTGTATTGCAGTAAATAATTTACTAGTGCTAGGACTTAGGTGGATTACATTTAATAAGGCAATAACTTCTGTTCCGAAAGTGCGGTTGCTGTGGATGACCTCAATAGATAGGGTGAAGGAGGTCACAGGGTAACGTAATACTGTAACTTCACAGAACACCAAGTATTGTTTTATGCCTTCAAATGCATCAACATTGTGCAAAAGAAAAGACTGGACGAACAATCTCAATTGTGTAATGCAGTGTTGGGGTATTATTTTTGTAAAGCAGCAGGAGCAGCTGGTAAGTACTAATGAAACAGAATTGAATTGAAAATTGTATCATTTCTCTGGCTTGGCATTAAGGAAGCGTCGTGGCCTTTGTGGTACAAAGGGTGGACATTCAGTTGCACGCTCAGCTTCAGTGAGTGAGCTCAATAGAAACTGGGTATCACATTAAAAACAGACCAGCATTTTCTAGCGAAATAGTGTACATTTATCAGTAAAGGATACACATACAGAAATTGGAATGAATCTCTTCAAGAAGCATTTACGGGTGATGCAAGTTTCTTGAATTGCTGATAGATGGTATCCCAGGGGCAAGGATCTAGGAAAGTGTGCTGCTTCTCATCGTCATCTTTTCTTTGGACAGAATACCAGCGTACAATATTAGTTCTTGTTGTTCAAAGTCAGCAACTTCTCCGTTTATCCAGTAATGGTAACTAAAACCATCTGAAAACCGGTTAGTGGCTAGCTGACTAGAACATGTCACGCTGGTAAACGCATGGGGCCAAATACCTCGGCTGTGATTGTCCGAATCTGTGGAAATATGCCTGGATTTGCTTCCACATACAAAGCAGAATCTTCAGAGATGTCTAGGTTGCAGTAAAAATGCCTGGTTACCAAGGTGACACTTGGTCCTGCTCCTTAAGTAATTGCTTTATCTTGATGTTTGCAGCTGAAGGTGCAAACTGAGAGCCAGCCGAGGAGCCGCAAATTTGCTTTTCACTGAGCAAAGAACCTCGGATCAGGCAGATCGTTTTCTAACTGATGTCACTTTGTCCAATCCTTGTACTCTTAGCAATTTCCAAATAGCTTATCTATCAAAATTGCAATAACTAGAGACACGTCTGTGGTTAAGTGGCTAGTGTAAACTCAAGATCAAAGAAATGTACCACCTCACATACCTGTTTACATTTAGGAAGATTTAAGTTGGAGTTCTCTGTTGATACTAAAAGCTGGAAAGGTCACTGTGTCACTTGTAAAAGTTTGACCCGTGTGCATTAAAGTAAAATATGATCGTTTTCACAAAAAAGTAACAAAAAGTCTCAAAGTCCAATTCTGCTGATCTTAGTAATATATCAAAAGTTGCATTAGCTTATGAACATTTCTGGCAGTGGAAGAGGATATAAAAATGATCTATTGAATACAGGCAGTTTTTATTCTCATGAAGTCAGTCTCAGGCTTACGTGAAAATCTCATTTCCATAGCAAGCTCAAGTCTTCTGAAACTGCTGGATTTTATTCCAAGCCCAGCATTTTCAGAATAGCTACACAGACTGAGCTACATTAAACTAACTCAGCAAAAGCATGTAGCGAAAGTAGTTAAAAGATGAAAACATGCTGTCAAGTTAAGTGATCTGAATGTTTAAAGAAGTAAGATACATTTAAAAAAAAGGGGGGGGGGAAGTAGAGATTTAACATAAACTGAAGCTAAGGTATTGTTTAGCTAATTGGTCGCATGTTAAATAGCAGTGTAAGAAGGGTGGGGTACAGTTGTAATCTGAGCAACATTCAGATCCAGTAGTAAATTTCCTCTTATTCTGGGATATTAATCTTCACTAATTACTGAGGACTCTTGTTTTTTCAGGTGCAATTGCTGGAATCGTGGATCAGCCAATGCAGAATTTTCAGCGAGTATCTGAGGCCCAAGCTTCAGCTGGGCATAAAGCCAGAGGGGTCATCTCGGGTGTGGGGAAAGGAATCATGGGCGTCTTCACAAAGCCTATCGGAGGGGCAGCTGAGCTCGTCTCCCAGACAGGTTACGGTGAGTTTCTCTATTTCCAGCATCTCCATTTAAATTGTAAAATGCTCTTCAGATAGAACCTGCTGTGTCTTACTTGTTCGGCTCAGTAGCTGTGTGACTTAGAGAAAGATTTAGAAATGTCATGACCAAATAGTTAAATAAATGTTGTGCTGGTTTTCTTAAAAGCCATCGTGTTGTGCTTCTCTCTTGTGTTACCGATCAGCACTGTACAGCCACAGAAACATGGAATGCAGAAAGCATGAAGTAATTCTTGGAATACAGTAGAATTAGTTTCAGAAACATATGTGCTTACAAAAGAGTTTTTTTAACATAAAAGTATTAGAGCAACGCTCTGTCCAATTAGAGCGTTATTTTGAGATTGCTTTGTTATGGCAAGGAAAGAATTGTGCTATCTCTACACAAAGAGACAGTTATGTTCCTGGGAGAAAGAAGTGACTCATGTAGTGGGAGCATCATCCCCTTTAAACTGGGGAGCTGTGAGAACACAGTCCCGTTTTTGGATACACGGACAACCTTTTAACAGCCAGGGGTGGGTTTTCCAGCTAGGCTGAGCACTTAGTGGCAGTGGTGGTGAATCCTTTCAGATTGATATGAATACTTCTCGATGACCAAAAACTGTAAAATATAAAAATAAAAATAGACTAGTTTCTTTGCTTCTAGTGTCAATCAAAGCTGTTGGTCTGGATATTTAAAAGATGGGAGGGGAGTCAGGGAAGGAGAGCAGGGAGACCTGTTGATACAAGGACAGCGTGTCAATAATTTTGCTTCACTAATTAAACCAGACAAATCTTGAAGATTGAAGCCTTTAATCACTAACAATATTTACGTTTCTGATCTGTTGGTTAGAATGCAAGTAGTTCTCCTAGGGCTTAAGTTTAGGATATTGTTTCTATGCTTCCCATTAAATTCAGAACTCATTCCTTGAAGCAGTCTATTTAAATAAATAAAGAAACATTTAATTATTACAGTTCTTTCAAGTTACCTTCATCTCGTTTGCAGGAGTGTAAATAATAACTGTTCTCCTGAATTACGCATCCCATAGGTGTAAAACCCATATTGGTAAAATCAGAAACTTGTGTCTGTCGTCAGCTACCTGTGTGTTGTTTTTGCTGCCCGTGTCGTTACTCTTTCTAGATTTAATTCTGCTGCAGTCTTTATCAAGGAACTTGTAAAGTTAAGCGACACTTCTTCATTGCAGATACTGTATACAAGACATCATGTTTTCCACGAGCATGTGACAGAAAGGGTTAGCCAGGAAAAAACATAAAAACTGTATCAGTAATAGCTGACAGTGCGTGAGAGGAAAACACACAAGAGTTCAAGTAACTCTTACCCACAACTGGATTGGAAGTGGGACCATGCCTCTTGGGGGGGGACTGAGGGGTGGGGGACCACACAGAAATAAACACATGTTCTCTCTTTCTCCATCTGTAAATAACATTTTCACTCACATAATGCTGAGAACCTCGGTAAGCCAACTGTTACAACTGGGATGCTGCTTTTAAGTATTACCATCAACATGTGTGCTAAAAATTAAAGCTATTTTTTCAGCGTTGATGTTTTGTTTAAGTTATTATCCATTGTGTAAAAAGGAATCTAAGTTATTGACATCCTTATGCAAAAATGCCTTTTGCTTCAATGGAATGCCTAATTAGACAAAAGAAAATGTCTTTATTTATTTAAAGAGTAACTTTACACCAAACTGCACAACACTAGTGCTTGCTGCGTAACCTACTTCCTGTCTGTCTCGTAAAAATTTTTCAAACTACTTAATTTGTGGATTTTTTGCAGCCCACTCACTCTTTCTGGTGATTATACCTCATCTTTAAAAGTTTACAAGCCATCTGAAAGCATACATACTGTATCATCTTCAGCTTTGGATAGTCTATTTAGAAACCTGTTTAACTGCTTCTTGTAGTCTCCATTCTGTGCTGGCACTAAGAAGAATTCACAATAAACCAGATGCCCCGGGAGATCTCATAAATGTATATGGATTTGTGTTTAACAGCTGGATTAAGTAACTGAACATTTAAATACAGTATCTAGGCAAACTTGCCTTCTAATTTGTACCAATTGTGACACGTATATGGAAGTATTTTAATATTAAGCAAGAAGGTTAAAAACGGTCTTGATTTTTTCTACATAAATCTTAAGCGATGCGTCCGATCTAACTCTAAGATGATGGCTCTCAGGAGTATTATGTTTCTCCTGATTGCAAGTGTATGGCTGATTCTGAGAACATGCAGTGGGGTTTTTTTTGTTTCTTGCTAATGCAAGATCACTGGGGTTAAGTGCACAACTCTTGCATTGTAATATTTAATGAATTATCTTGACTATAGCTTCCAAAGATGTGACATCATTTTGGATCTGCACTATTTTATGAACTGCTCTAAACAGATGACATCACTGCAACATGTAACTGTGTTGTAGAAAACAACTACTAAGAAACTTAAATTCTCTTACCACAGGTATTTTGCACGGAGCTGGACTTTCTCAGCTTCCCAAGCAGCGCTCTCATCCAAATGATCAACATGTTGAGCAGGCTCCAAATAGCCACGTCAAATATGTCTGGTAAAATTATTTAGACACTTGCTCATTTTTACATGCACATTGTTTATTAATAGGTTCTGGCCTTCGGTCAAGTTAACAGGCTGCTTCCCTAGGAAAGGCTGAGTTATGGCAGTTTGTTTGGGAACATTAAACACAAAGGTAGTGCATAGAAACCCAATCTGCAAATGATGGGCTGCTGATCTGCTTCCAGCTTTGGAACTACAGAGCTGATCTTTATTTAGTGGCATTCAGTGAGTTCTTATTTATCGTTGCACGAAGCCCAAGAAAAATACTGCACATCTCCAGAAACAGCTGTTAGTGAAGATAGCTTTATTTTCTGCACTGAATTTGTAAGCCATTTCTCAGGGTAATTTTTCTATTAGGATGGGAAATAGGCTGACCTAGTGCAGTTATTAGGCCAATTTTGCAGTGAATGATTAAGAAGTTTTGATAAGTAACAGTTTCACATTCATTCTCTAAATCTTAAGTCTTACATCTTTCAGTAATGGAGATTTGAAATATACTCCCTGGCTTAGTTTGTATTTGTACATGATAGCTACAGGCTTAAGTAAAAACATGAGCAATCAAAAGAAGTCAATCCAACACATAACACTGACTACTTTTCTTCTTCTTCTATTTTTCCTTTTTTTTTTCTTTTCTTTTTTTTTTTTTCCTTGGTAATGCAGGAAAATGCTGCAATCTCTAGGAAGGCCGGAGGTCCATATGGCCTTAGATGTCATGATTGTAAGTGGATCAGGCCAGCAGCATGAAGGCTGCTTGCTGCTTACCTCAGAGGTGCTCTTTGTGGTCAGCATCAGTGAAGACACGCAGCAGCAGGCATTCCCCGTGACTGAAATCGACTGTCTGGAAGACGATCTACAAAAAGACCTGCTGAAGGTGCAGCTAAAGCAACAGAGAGTGCCTTCTGATTTGGAGGTAAAGACTTGAGTATGATTTTCATTTGAAGATAACATTACACTGATGATGATGCTTTTGGCAACAGGCGTACTCACCTCTGGGTAGGGAGACCTGTCGTCTTGAACCTCACAGCTGACGGTGTCGCCCTTTGGGTGAAAGGGACATGTCTCCTCCCTTTTATTGATCATGACCCTTCGTATCTGTGACAGCAGTTTTCTGAGGGGAAGAAGTAGAGGAAGTCTGGGTTGTCGGTAGGCATCACCTCTTCTCTGAAGAGATTCTCATCTCTTCACTACACGTGCGTGAGGTGTTCGCTGTTTGGCAAGTCAGCGTTGCTGCCTGTGCCTACAAAGTCACAGTGAGAACAGTTCCTTTGATTCTGCTGTGAATTCTGGTTTAACAGTTCAGATGCGTGCTGCTTTCGGTGTCTTTCTTACCTTGCCACTTCTGATGCAGTGGTTTGCTCGGCTGCTAGCTGTATCTAGCTTAGATCTTCTGTATGCTAGCTTAGATCTTCCTGCTTCTGCAAAAGCTAACTTTAAAATGGATCAGTGCTTTTGCTGAGATTGGATGCACCGAGTGTTCGCCAGTAAGAGCATAAAACCTTCATCTTCATCTTGAAAGATCTCTAAGCCATTTGAATACTGAGGTTTTGGATGAATTATCTTCTTTTAATGGTAGAGGAATGTTATATTTTTACACTTTTGGGAAATAATGTTTTTATTGTATTAAATTCTTAAGTGGAATCATATGAGAGATCATTTCAAGAACAAACATGTGTGTCCCGGTTGTTTTGTTTATAAAAGTGCGTCAGGTAGTTCATAGACTGCTATACCAGAAATTTATCCGTTTCAAATATAAGAAAAGAACATGTAAAAGCCCGTGAAGTGTGAAGTGTGCCAAAACGTAGGGGAGGCTTCAGCACCTTCAGTAAATACCTAACTTTACTGAAGTCACTGAGGAGTTTTGCCGTTGATTCCAGCATAGCAAGGACTTCATCTGTGTCTTGACGGCACTTGGATTTTTCTGTGAAAGCTTTCTTTTAGTGCTGAATTCTCTATTTACATTTATTGTCTTTCCACTAACCTCAGTTTCACAGCGCACTGTTGACTGAAGTTGCCTTCTCTCACCACAGAGCTACATGAGGCATTACTTAAATTTTGATGCAAGTGGGCAAAGCTGAGCTTTTTTATTCCTGAGTGCTGAGTGCTTGCTGGAGGCGCACATCAGACTGAATCCAGACTATCCTGCTCAGTCCAGAGCTACTGTCCTGGAGGGAAGAGGAAGATAATTTGTTCTCCCTAAGGCATTTGATGCACTCAACCCATCCTAACCCTGATTTTAACACCAGCCCAGACCTTTTTTCGTTAGGCTGCCGTGCGATGGCTCTTGTCTCTGTATCTGGCTATCCACGGGTAAGGAGCAGGCTGCTGCTCTGGGGAGAGGGCTGCTTGCCCAAAGGCTGCTGCAAGAAGGTGATGAGGCAGAGGTGCTGCCTGTCTGGAAGAAGAGAAGGGAAGGGACAGGGAGCCTAATTCTAGTCCCCGCTGCTGCTGCAGCTGAGAATGTGCAGGACTTCTGGGCAAGTGGCTCCTGTACACGCAGAGCCCAACCCTACGTGGCAGGTGCGGAGTCCAGCGTTCCCACATACACTGTTTGGTACATGCCGTAAATGTGACCTGCTTTGGAGGTGCTGGACCAAATAACATGGTTGTTTCTGGAGTTCTGGATAGAAATATGGGAGTTCTACTCTGGTGGCATAGCAGTGCCAGGAGCTGTAAGCCTTGAGCCACTCCACCTCGGTACAGAATCTCTTTTGCTGATGCCAGCTCTTGAGAACACAGTGAAAATCTATGGCATGATAAAAGCGGTGAGGAGTGCCTGTGCCCCAGGTGGAGCAAAGTCAGGGACGGCAACACAGCAAAAGCTGAGTGATGTTGTACAAAACAGACCTGGCAAAATATTCCTTCAGAATGCAGGTGCTGATGCTGAAAATTTGTGTGAAAATTTAAAGAAATGTGTGATAAGGAGGAGCAGTTAAAAGTAAGGCAGTCAAGAGTAAGCAAGTTTAATGTTTTTTTTATGCTAAGGCAGCTACACAATACAAGACTACAAAAGCTTCATAAAGTTTTTGTAATTACCAGGACTTAAGTAATATTCTTTTGCAAGTAATGTTTATTAGTTTTTTGCCTTGCTGGATTGGGAAATTTCATACTTAGTGATTTCCTTTCTGCAGCTGAGCACGTCAGTTGTGTGGTGCTTGGGGTGCTTTGTGGTACAAAGGGTGGACATTCAGTTGCACGCTCAGCTTCAGTGAGTGAGCTCAATAGAAACTGGGTATCACATTAAAAACAGACCAGCATTTTCTAGCAAAATAGCGTACATTTATCAGTAAAGGATACACATACAGAAATTGGAATTAATTTCTTCAAGAAGCATTTACGGGTGATGCAAGCGGGGCACCGGTGCTGGTGGGAGCCAGAGCCTCCCCTTCGGCTCCCCAACAAGAGCTTCTAAAAACTCTGAACGTGATGAAGGAAAGGAACCTTTAGGAGCAGCAGCTGTGACTTGCAGGGGAGCTGCCTCAGGCCTACACCTAAAGAGACACGACTCATAAACATTAGTGGCAGGCCACCTTGTTGCACTGAAGATGTCCTCAGCTGAGGTGCAGGCACATCTGTACGTGTACATTAGTAAAGATGGCCAGAATTTTTAGCTGGAAAATGCCCAGTCAGGTCAACCAAAATATTACAGAGAGTTTAGCAAAATAGAGGTAATGTTACCAAATGTAAATTATGTTTATTTTTCTGATCAATTAGTCAAAGATCCTAGAAGTAATACATCAAATTGAAACATTTTGTTTCAGCATTATAAAAATCCACTTTTTTGTCTTACTGCTCAGAAAAATAATTGCCAAAAGTTTTGTTTTAGCTCTGTCCGAAACAGTTTCTCCCCTTCCCTCTCCTCAGCTTCTTGGAACTGTTAGGAAACAAAACATGAGTTATTCTACAGCTGTAATCACCAGAGATATTATAGAGCATATTTTGACTCCTTCAGCAATAGGTTTGCCTGATGGTTTGTTCATCTCACAATATATAACTTAATCCATCTGGCTAGGAAGAGCCTGGATGGATTCTTGAAAACTCCAGCACTGACAACATTGTTATTGAAAGGGAAGCATTAATTGTACTTGGATCATCTTCCAAAGTAATTGAGACACTGCTTGCTTCCAGACACATCAAACTCAAAAGGCCTGCTCTTCCAGCTGTTCTTGGTGTAGCTCGTAACATCAACATGACAGGAAAATATTGAAGGACCCTGGAATCTCAGATATTCCAGAATTTCTTTGTGATGATCTGCAACAGGGTTTTCATGATAGTGCTACATGTTATCATCTCTGGAGCTGAAAACCAGTCTCTGGATTTTATAAAACAGTGAAAAAAAAAACTTAAAGAACCAGATCTTAGTCGGTGCGCACAAAGCAGCCCATCAGTGCCACGTACACATCTGGACTGCACAACAAAGGTGCTGGTAGCTACCATAGAGTCAGAACTGCTGAAGGCTTAGTCTTTATAAGCCGTAATGGGAGGTGTTTTAGGACAATTCTGGAGTTCTTAACCCAAAAGTATGGCCTCCTAGCATGAAAGGACATGGTATCTTTAAGATGCCTCTAGCAGGTGCATTAAGCAGCCCTTGATTAAGGTTTGATTCATTGAATGGTCTGGCTATTAACACTGTAGTTGTTCAAAGCAGTGGGTTAAGACACTCAGTGACAGTTTTAGGTCCCATGTAGGAAAAAACATACAATAACAGCAATTCCAAGTTTCTGTTGTCTTGGCAATATAAGCTAGACTGAAACTGGCTGGAGAAGCACATGGTTGCAGATGAAGTCATCTGGAAGCAGGCAGGGTCCCAGTTACTTTGGAAGACCATCCAAGTGCAGTTAATATTTCCTCCTGAATAATTAAGCTGTATCTGTGGGATATAGCCTGGGGCTGGATGACGAGTAGGTGGGTGAGATGCCAGCACCCTTTCCATCTCCTTTGATCACTTGGGTCCTTTGGTCAGTGTGGAGGCAGAGCTATAACCAGCGTCCCCTGGCTTTCCCTCCCTAGAAGCAGACATCAGGAAAAAGCGTGGAGCCACCTACGTGCAAGATTTACCCCATAACTTAAAATCTGGTTTACATAGGTGGTACATTAACGTATTTCTCTCCTTTTGAGTGGCAAAACAGATTGACTGCTGAGGTTCTTTTTCTGTGCCACCAGACTGACAACACAGTAGAGACACCATTCTCTACTGTTAGCTCTGCTGCAGCAACCTGCCTTCTGCTTTTTTTCCCTCCCTTTAAGGTCATCCATGGAAACCATGCTCTCCTCTGCCTATTTCCTCATTTCTGTTGTTTCTAGGCATAGACCCCAACCTTGAGTCTCTAGGTTTGTTCATGCAGCCTGCTTGCTTTAGCATTTTTTGTGGTGATGATTGAAAACAGGAGTGTTTCTACTTGCTGAGCAGCAAATCCATCTCCAAAGGCACAGTAAAAAACCAGAGGGGAATGTTTTGATGTGGGTGTGACATATGTCACTGTCTATCAATCATATTAATTCTTTCTTCAAATAAGCAGTGTGTTGTTTAAAATGAGCCTTGCAGTCCAGAGATGTGACAAGATCTTGATCGTGAATGTTACATTGAATCCAATGGCACTCTTTCAAAATATCATCACAGGTAGTGAGGCGTGTGTAGAAATCCCTGACAGACAGTCAGAAGAGAGCAGTCTTTGAATCCGCAGAGCAACGTCAGACAAGCAAAGACATTTTAAACCCTACAAAAATGAAACTGGTCGGCAGTTCTCCAAGTGTAGACAAGGAAGCCTCAGAGCCTAGCCCTAGGACAGCTTCTGCCTTTTCGTTCATTGTCATATTTTGGAAATAACTTCTATTTTGAATGACTTTGCTAGTGCTATCACTTGTAGCATCCATGGTGGCATTTCTGAGATGTGTCTTTTTGACTCCATGCAACTAGCTGCATGCCTGCCTTCTCAAGCAAGACATAGTCATCTTCAATTTCTTCTTCAGATAAAGGGCACAGCAGAGTGATCTTCCAAAGCCAGATTTGCCCATGGCTTTTCATCTAATAACCTTATCTAGTTAGAACCATATGGTAGATGCCACCTTTCTGTTGACAGTTACTTGTTTTACTGTATTTTTTTCCACTAGAGGTAGGTTACTTCATCGCTTTAAGCTCTTGCCTAGAGCCTTGAACCTCTACATATTTCAGCCTGTAAAGAGGCATTTGTTCAGAGCAGTCCTTCCAACTCATGGTGGTGGAAAAGGCAGTTTGTGTAGACACCTTAATTTTTTCTCCAAAAACCACACACCCAAACCATCTTTAGTTTATGTTTTAAACAAAAAAATATTTTGTTTAAAAAAAATGCAGTTGTGTGTGTCGTCTGACCCAGAATAGCTTTTTTGGTTACCAGAAGCAGATGGATATATCCTGTCATAGAACATTCACCTGGAAGTAGCTTCTAGTCTTTATTTTAAATCAAATACATTAAGGACTTAACTGCCCAGATACAGCTATGGGCTCTCTTTAATCTTATTTTGTGAGAAAATGTTTTTGCTAATTAGAATAGCTAACTGATGAGCACAGCCAAGAGCTACTGGCATTTTTCTAAAAGGGTTTCAGATGCTTTTCCTGTCTACAAAGAAGTGATCTGTTGTAAAGACCTACTTTTGACCAAGGTGTCCAGTCCTGAAATCCTGAAGAGATACTGCTTAGATTTTCTATGGCAGAGTTAAGAGCTTCTCAGAAGTGTCCAAAAGAGCAAGGGAGAGGACTAATCGACCAAGCATTAAACTATGGGAGATCACTGTTTATTGAAACGTCCGTTAAACTATTGTAAGAAAGATCCCGGGGGGGGGGAGATTTTTAACTACAGAAAGTAATGTGGAAGTTATTGCCCTTACTACCAAATTCCATTACAGTCAGTTACTCAGTAACTATTTTATCTTCTCCAATTTCAGGCAGATGGAGCTAGAGAGAGACTATCAGAACAGCAGTACAACCGCCTTGTGGACTACGTCACAAAGACATCTTACCACCTCGCTCCCAGCACCTCCACAGTGCCAGCGTTGCAAACTGTGGCTACGGAACACCTTCCAACCGCAACAAAAACGTATCAATATGTAGTTGATCCAAATTTTGCCCAAGTATTCATTAGCAAATTCACCATGGTGAAAAATAAAGCCTTGAGGAAAGGATTTAATTAATAGTTATTTGTGGTGAGTATAGTAATACCGTTTTGAAAGTAATGCTTTCTTTGCAGTAACCTACATCAAGTCGAGATGCATATAATTTTTGAGGAAGTAGGAGATGATAACAAAGCCCAATAGCTTTTCTAATCTTGACAACATTCCTGCATTCCAGCCAAAATACTAGTGCTGGAAGGAAAGTGTTCTAGCAAATGAATACAGTGAAAAGGAACAGCCTTGGACTATAGCTCAATCAAAATCCTTTTTCTTTTCAATAACCAAAAATCAGAGAGTAAGGAAAAATTGCATGCAGACATTTTCACCACACACACAAAATGCGCATCAATACCTACTGTATCATATTTAAGGATCTGCTAGTTTCTGTTATAAACCAGGTTTATAACTCAGCTGTAAAAACTTGCTCAGGCTGAGCCTTTCCCCCCACAGACACGCTCCCCCCCAACACGTACATCCTGAGGCAAAACATTTTCCCCCACTAAATCTGAAAAACCCACTTGTGGCTGTTTTAAGTTACTAGTGACAGCTGGGGTTTAGCACCACTTTAACCTTAAAATAGCTTCTTTATTTGACTGAAGTTTTGCAGGACATTAGTCCTTCATGTAAACTAGTGCCTTTGTGTGGTTTGGAGAACAAAACATGAACTACAATGTGAATTTATTTTTAAAACTGTCTGTATACAGAAACTTTATTTTATCCACCATCAAATTTTCAGAAGGATGTTCAATGTATATATGACATTGTACATTGTCTGGTCATTAGCTGGAAGCCAGTAACATGCAGTTGAAAAATTTAAGAAACAGAGCTTAGTCTCCTTAAAAATCTACCAAAAATCTATGAGCTCAATGTAACGTAGCTGTGCGGGTGCCAAGTATAGCCTGCTGATCTGTACCACCACACAGTATGTGGTCACTTAAGCCCTAATTCACTTTATGCTTATCATCTTTGAACAGATAAACCCAGGGATATTTAAAAACGTGGCCTTTCAAATAAGTGCTAAGCAAAATGAGGTGGGTTTTGGTGGTTTTTTTCAAGTTAATTGAAAAGCCTGGACCCACGGGCACCAATTATATTAATAGTTAATGATGCCAACACAATACACTTATGAATATAATGTTAAACACATCAAGACACAGAGAAAGCTTATTTGTCTTATTTTTCAGATGTTTTACAGTTTGTAGTAGACAAGAAATTACTGTCTCTGGGGAGTTAGACTACTTTATAAACCAAACGTGGCTATGGCAGTTTTGTTTTAAGAAACAAAAGCTTACCTGGTTTTCAACTATGCGTGTTACTTTTCTCCCCTTTTCCATGTACTTACGGACACGAGTTTTGTCTGGGGAATCCTGAACATGGTTGGAATAGGAGACAAGAACTGGAATAAAGTCTGATCATCATTTGGAGCAGATACATATGCTTTCTAGTTAGTAACTTCTATGCATACTTGATATGACCAAATGCACAGTAAATAAGAATGTAGTAACCGCAATGTTTTTCTTGTGAGTTTGGTTTTGTTAAATGGTATTTCTAAAAGCTGTGTCTCTTGTGTACTGAAAATACAGAAGCCTGGGATTGCACTGTCCTTTTCCGACTGTGAAATAAGCCCATCCGTTATCAACATTTCATAGAGTGATTTAATAACTTAGTCACTGTTTAAATTAACACTATTTAAAAAAATGTATATGTATATACACAAACATGCTTCATTCCTGAATATTTTATGGAAATAGTTTAATAGTTATAATTTTGCATATTGGTGGATAAATTGTAATATAATGAAATTGTTTAAAGATAATAAAGCTATTCCTGTAATACTTGGTTTTGTGAGCTATTTGGTCATTCGGTTACAAGAGAATCAACAGGTCCCCATGTACAACAGCAAGACAGATGTACAGGTGATGCAGACCCCATGACACTCCAGTTGTTCACTGGACTTTTGTCGTGTACCAGAAAATGCAATAGATCATGGCAACACTTTGGAAGTAAAAACTGATGATCAGCTTGCTGAAAAGTTGTAGTCACAAAAGCATAACTAAACAAAACAGCACTCTAGTCACCATTTGAATTAAGACTAATCTGTTCATTATATATGTAGTACACAAACCAGCCAAGAGGATGCAAACATACCTGTAAAAAATGCGGGAAGGCAGCAGTTTAATTTCTAAGACTTTGTAGACTGCAGCCATTGTTTGAGATACATTTGTGTTTTTCCTGAATTATATTCTCCTGAAATAAACACTTGCTTAAATTACACTCTTCTTCAGTGAATTAAGCTAGCATCTTTACTGCATTAGGCAGGTTCTTTCTCCCCCTTCTGACCACATGTATGGAAACAGTGTGGAGACGGCACATAAATCAGCCTCTCCTACATATGAGCTGTGTGAACTATGAAAACAAAGTTGTCCAAAGAGCAGCTGCCTGTACTTAGCTGCCGAAGCACTCCAGTGCGTACTCTTAAAACATGCCTACGCTCATAATGCTCTTTAGACCTGGAGAGCTCACAACTTCAGATCTATCTTTTTAGTTTGCTTCCAGAACAATCAATCATTCCTCAAACACTCGAGAATAAAGCCAGCCAGCCAAAAATTTGAAGGCATAGTCAAGCTTATGCACAGCAAAACCTTTCCCAAAGTAGTTTAGGTCAAACAATTCTTTTTTATATAGCATTTCATACATAAATACAGCAAAAAAACCTTTACAGAGGGTAGGGATGGTCTCAGAGCAGACAAGCATGTTTTTCAGCTCCACATCGCTTACAAACAGCATGCCAGACCCTATCACAAGCAGCTGATGAGGGTCTCACACACAGCGGTCTTCTTTTTGTACTATGCCAAGTCCCACTCCCAATTGTTTGTAAAATGGAATTAACTGAACTCTTGCTGGCCAAGGCAGAAAAAGAAAAGAAGGAGAGAAAATAAAAAAAGGAAAATGAGGAAACTGGATGGGTTGGTACCCATTTCAGACAAGGGTTAGCCCTTCTGCCTACTACGTTAGGTACCCAGCATTGCCCTCCCTGCCCACTGCAAAGGAGAGCAAGCTACGGGCTGGCTGGCATTGCCCACTGAAGGGAAGCACTTGCTTTGCATCCTTTGTGAAACCGTAACACACACAACAAGCAACAATTATAACCCGCAGACTCTCAAAAGCACAGATGAAAAGAAAAGCGAAAGACATCTTTGCCATATGGTTAAAAAAAGCTATCGTCACTCACAAAACTCATTTCTTTAAATCATTATGGGCTGGTAATTGAAGGAACACAGACTACAACAATACCTGCTCTCTGCTATAGCGGTTCAGAAGAAACTTAGAATTAAAAGTAAAGTAATTCATAGCAACTGGGAAGAAAGTAAGGGGGCTAGAGCTGCAAGAGAAGTCAGGTCTATTAGCCTGCACACCTAGCAGTAGCAAGTCTCCTTGCCCCTGAAGCTGTCAGTATGACTGACGACCCCTGGCTATTTAAACCTGCAGACAAGCCTGAGAAAAAGCTGGTCAGTACTTAATGACGTACAGTGTTTATACTGTACATTGGGAAGATAAACAGGTATCATTTGCTATCGTTAAGCTCTGGTTTACATTTACAGGAGCAGGAATATTTTGCTTACTAGATGGTTTCCCCTGCACCTCTATTGAATTCCTTCTTCGCTTCAAGGAAACACTGCCTATATGGAAAGTTTAGAGACAATCCCACGTTGTGCTATACTAGTGTTCTGGATCAAATGCATTACTTCTTTGCATGCCCTGCTTTAGTCCAAACGTTGCTCACAGATACCTATTAAGTGTTATCATTAATGAGCCATTTAAAATAGTAAGTTACTCCAAACAGCATTTGAACTGAAGACCTTCAAATACAACACAGATGGCTTAATTTGTCATGCTGCTTCATACCAGCCTTCCCTCCTTTTCACACAACCAGCCTGGGCTCCTCTCCTGGTACCCACGTTCAGCAATCAAGAGCTACAGTCCTGGTACCGTCTTCAACCTGGGCAAGCGGCAATGTGCACGCTGCACTCTGAATGACGAGTCTCCTGGCAGAAGACAGAGCATCAGGTCTTGGACTACACAGCATGTAGCAGAGATCAAAACTATGCTTAGCTGACTACTTCCAGATATTAAAAAGATTGTATGTGTCTAAAAGCAGCACACAAAGATTTTTCATTACTGTAACACCCTAAAGTAAGTATTTCTTCTTTTATTTGGTCTGGTTTTACCCTCTCTCCCCTTGTACATCAAATATATATGAACATACCTGCAGTTCAGAGTCCATGTTCCAATCAAAGTAACATACCACGTATAAGAGCGGGCATTTGCAGTCTGTAAGTCTTGATGTTTGATGTAACAGTTCACTGCTGTAAGAAGGCAATACAGTGATGGCAGTAGAAAAAGATAGGAAGGTTGGCTAGTATATTTCCAGAATTCCTATCCAAATTCTTTCACCTCAAGGTCAGTTCACCTTGTGAAGCCAGAGGTAACACCAACCCTTCCAGAAATCCAGCCTCTCCCTTCCTGTAACAACGATCCTCTTGCAAATTCCCACCAGCAGCTGGGACAACCTAGCTGTAACTGCTTAGGGATATACTTGGTGATCAAATGTGGAATTTGGCCAAAACAGAGATGCAAATAATTCCTGGGGGAAAGAAAACTTGACTTGGTAATCTTGAGCAATTTATGAAGACTTACCACCACTCTTCCCAGCATCTGAGCATTTAAGCATTTCAACATTAAAGACAACAACTAAGCGCCACTGACATATGTATTTTATTTATTGAGTTACATTAGAGCATGCCATGCACCGAAGTGCATTACACTTTACCATTCAGTGAACAAATAAGGTTCGGTCATCAAGTCTCCTTAGACTGGAGGGGATCTGCAAGATTAAAAAAAGAAAAATACTAAGTTATGTTGGACAAACTTCACGCTCTAAGTAAACATATTAGTATGTATGAATGCAAAGCAATAGAGAGAAATGTTTATGTGGTGGTTTAGTCTAGAGGAATTCCCCCTGTTATTTCCTGATGCTTTAAGATTCACACACCCTTCATGTGGCAAACAGAAGTGAAACATGGAACAAATCAAGAGCTGGAACAATACTGCACAGCACATCAGATTCACTGTACATGCTGCACTGATAACTGAATCAATCTTGCTAAGGGCCTGAAAGAGAAAGGAATGCAGCTTTCAGACAGGAGCCAGAGAGGAAACAAGTGGTGTAGGCAACCTACCAAGGAAGGAAGAAAACCAAATTCAAATTGCTTCTCCCCATTACCTTGAACACAATCCAAGACCAGCTCTGCTCCATGACAACAGTCTTGCAAGTGGTTAGCACCAAACTCTTAGCTTGCCTCTTTATTACTGAGCACACAGCAGAGGTACAATACTCCTTGAATTTATACTTGCACTTAGTTTCCATTACCAGTGTCACCACACAAAGGCCACGACAAGTAGACGAAACAGTGTAAATTCACCCTCGGGTACCAAGTTGCCTGCATGCCCAGCAGAAACAAACTCGTGGAGAATGCCAAGCTAACAAACACCCTAACCGAGGAATTCCCCTCCCTGCCTACCCTACCCTCTCCCTAATCTTCGGGCCAAATACTGATTTCGGAATGAGTGTTCAATGACATTAAAACACTGTATTCACTGCCACGTACAGAATATATTCCAATAAAACAGGAGATGTAATGCATGCATGACTGCACCCTTTAGGTAACTATACCAAAAAAAGCATCAAATTCAACCTCCATCCAGCTTCCACAGCTAAGATCTAGACTACTGAGGCAAATGAAAATGTCTTCCATCTGTTCTGTGTACTTGTTCTTTTCAAAGTCTTTCCAGAACACTTGAAACACTGGCATTTTCTCCTTCTGCTTAAGTATTCCTGTGCAGGCACTAAAAAAAGCCCACCTCTTTCTACTACGAAGGAGTGAAAAATTTAAGTTGTTACATAAATAAGCTAAGGAATAAGAAGCATCAGCAATTCAAACAAAATCACATTTAAAGATCTGTCTTTCACATTTTCTTTTGAGCTGGCGTAATTAAAGGATGGAATAGATGTTTAGGAAACATTTAATTTTAACAGGTGCACACAATGTGTAACTATTTTTTTTTAAGCTGCAAATGAGAACATAAGTTAACCAAGAATGGAGCTCTATTTGCACTGAAAAAAATCCTGCTCATGATTCCAATTAAGTATTCAACATGCATCCTTGTTGACAGTGTTTGTTTCAAATGATTTTACCACCAGATGGTCTTTCAGAATACTCTGATGAAGGCCACCTGACTAAAGAATGCAATTCCAGTGTCTAAGAAAAGTTTGAAAGTGCCTATATATTAGCAATAGGACCAAACCAGAGGCAGAATTACCAAGATTAAAACCAGGTAAACTTATCATTTCATTATTTTTGTTGCAGTCATAGCTAAAGAACAGAAGTTTCCCTCTCTCACAAAAAAAAAAAAAAAAAAAAAAACCAACCCACACCAAAAAACAGAGAAACTGCCAAATTTTTTTTCTTTTCTTTTTAAATTTGTTACAAGAGCTGGAGCTCTGCATTTTTTATGTAATTGTGTTATGCAGAAACCAGATAGTTATAGATAGTCACACAAGAGAATTAAGCATTAATAGTGTTAAGTACAAATCTTTTACTCAATCTTGCTTCTTTACACAAAGAGGCTGAGAAAATCCAGCTGGCCAGGATAATTAGAGCCACAGATTATCACAATAATGATCACAATATGAAAACATTCCAAAAGAATGAAAA
The DNA here is from genome assembly GCF_017639655.2 of Falco naumanni. NCBI lineage: Eukaryota > Metazoa > Chordata > Aves > Falconiformes > Falconidae > Falco > Falco naumanni. The sequence continues at coordinate 93,435,548 of NC_054056.1, forward strand.
AGCTATCATTCTAGATTAGTTTAAATTCATTTTAAGAGAAACAGAGAACTCGGTGTAAGAGATTTGGATCAAAAAAGGGGGAGGAATTCTTTATTGAGTTGTCTCATCATAAGCTTGTGCTGTTCAGTGGGTGTGCTTATTAATAACTACGACAAGTTTGAAATCAAGACTTTTTTCTCCTGGTATTATGACAAGTAAGGGAGAACAAAGTTTGGTAGTCTTCAAACAAATGGCAGTGTTAAGTGTTAGGAAAAACAGTGTTGTGAACAAAGTTCAATTCAAGCTTAATTCAGCCTGGCAAAAATCTGAGTATTAGTATACAGAACTGCACACCACTACAATTTATATATATGTTTATGTATGTATGTACGTAAATATATTTCCCCTCATGACTACTTATCTTCCTCCTCTCACTACTTCAAGAGACAAAAGGATATGTGCAAACAGTCTCTGTTTCTTACATTAAGATGCATGCTATGAGAGAGAAACAGCCTCTCCATTTTCTCATTCACTGTACCACCACAAGACATAAGCAGTAGATATAGATCGCCTGAAGCTAAGCAGTTCAAGATGTGACAGCATCAATGTAACAGTGGTATCAGGCAAGTCTTGTAGTTTAGCTTTGTCTCCTCTGCATGGCTGCGTGAGGAGGGAAAGGCCTGGCATCACTCTGTGCAAGTCTCCTATATCACACAATTAAACAAGTTACCCAAAAGGTACTCAGGAACTTTCTACTCTGCCCTTCCTCTCCACTCCCTAGTTCCCCTATTTCTTCAAGGTTTTATTACCCAGTGGTCTCTCAAAGGCAGTTTGGATCTTTTTTCTTTGGGAGCACCTTTCTATTCGATCAAAAAGGAAAAGCCTCCAAACAGAAGCACAGTGTTTCACTGAAACAAATTTACTCTTGTTCTAATGCAGAGTAGCTTACTACTAAGGTGCCTTACCATCATTTGGGTGGTGCAGACTCAAACACACCAGCTGCTCTCATGGCTTCAAAGTCCTTCATGGGATCATAGTTTTTATAGAACTCTGCATAAGCTCGCTTTCGGGGTTCAGCAACTCCAAACTGGAAAGTAACACAGAGAAAATTAAAGCTTGCAAAGCTTTACAAACACATTTTCTATCACTGCTATGATTTGTGTCAGTGGCTGTCACTCTAAAAATCCTTCAGCTCAAATTACTAACATATTACTTTGTTACTGTTGAAATCCACAGTTCAGGCTACCTGACCATTGGTCAGAAAAAACAATGTCTGAAGTAAAACCTTAAAAAGAAAGCCCATTACAAGACAGCACATCACTCCTTTAAGATCCAGAAACACTCCACCTATACTGACACTTAAGTGTCCAATGCCCTCCCTGCTAATAGTTTTAGATGTAAAAACATGCCGGTATGGCAATTTTTGTGCCTGCAGGCAGCTGCAAAATTGTAACTCCAGATGATACGGCATCCTAAAACAATGCATTACATTTCAGCTACACTGTAGGTCAACTACAGAAGTCTGGTAAAATTTTACAAGAGTGCTAAGCCACCCTTACAGCTCACCAACATAAAAAGACACAATCCTGACTCCTTGGATACTGAAGCGCAGGGGTATACTCAAAAAGCCCCCCAAAATGTGCAGGAAAGTCCACGGTGGTTTTCTCCAACAGTTTCTAACATCTAACAAAGTAAATCACTACTTAGATCCATGTTACTTGTTTTAAATATCGTCTTCTGCCTTACTAGTGTATTAATATGGGGTGCCAAATAAGATATAAATCCACAGATTGTTAATAAAATAATACTGTCAGTCTGACCAGACAAACTTGCCTACCTCTTAACAGATGTGTTAAGTAATGTTGAGCTTTAACTGTGCAAGCTTATTGTTTCTGATAGACATTTGTTGATCTCTGAGAAGTTTAAGTCCGCTGTGATGTTTCTGTGATGAACAGCCTGAAATTAAGTTATTTGCTAGTCACTTTTATCAAAGGCTTCCTGAGTACTCAAATGCTGCAAATGGTATAAGAATGAGTCCAATGGACAAACCAAGATCCAGTTCTTCCACAGAAATTCAAACTCTGTTGCTTGCTTTGTGTATGAGATCCGAGAATTACTTAGTAAAGGTGCTCAAGAACAACTACCACTCTTTTTATCAGAAGTGTCTTAAGGACCACAAAAAACAAACCCCAATCTGTAAGTGGGCTTTTTTGGAAATGTAATGCTCCATTTCCACACTCTTCAAAAGAGAGGCTAAAAGGACCATACTAGTCTTCCCCACACTAACATCTTCAGTGTGAAGGCTGGGTTTTCCTAAGTGTTTATGAGCAACTTTTCTGGGATCAGTCTAGAGATAAAGCAAAGACTTTTGACAACTCTCTCAAGCCTCAGATACTGTGACAGAGAGAAACACAGACTATCTAGAGTTAACATACATCAACCATGCAAATGATCAAGAGCAGTCTAGGACTAGGACACTCGAGGTTAAGTTGTCACGAATTGCGTGATCTTCATCACAACAGCTTAAAGCATCAGGTTATTTGTATCGTTTCTTCAAATGAAGATTAGGAAGATTTATTTATGTTCTGGAAACATGCTTACAAAAATAACTACTAAAGCTTTCTGATGAACAGCTCAACCAAATCTCAACAAAAAAATATTATGAATTCTTAAAACACTCTAATGAGTCCAGTTTATAACTGAATGACTATGGGGCTCACCTTGTATAAAGCTGCACATCCCACAGACACAAAGAATGCCCCAAACAGGTGAAACTTCATCCGCCTGGCCAACAGGCGACGCATTTGTGGCTTAGGCAACAATGCAGATGACATGGTGATATTTCCTAGAAGAAAGGAGGAAAAAAAAATAGGAGAAAAACAGAATTGTGGGACAAGAAGCTCTACTTAAATAATTTTCTGTAACTCTATCCCAGAAAATTATGGGTTTTATATTGTGTAATAATAATCTTCACAACATAAGCAACAGCACTCCTCTATTTGACTTTTCAATGAGACGATTTAAGGGACAACATTCAAGGACAACCTATTTATGACGTGAATCTAAGTAAGTTTTAATACTCCTTACATCCAGTACTCACGGAATCAAGAGTGGCCTTTGCTTTTCATACTAAATCCTTCCCTCCCCGCAGGGGTCGACCATTTCAGGCCTGCTGTCCTGGTGTTTACCTCAGAAGACATTCAGAACATTGATGACCTTTTATTCATTTCTAAGGAAAAGCACATGCCTCTTGACCTGGTCTGGGGTTGTTTTTTTTTTTTTTCAAACTGCAAACCCTACTGCATTAAAGGATGTTTTTCTGTCGGGTAAGGTTTTACTGGGGCTGAAGCCGCGGCTCTCTCTGAACAGAGGCTGAAGGCTCACCCAGGCAGGAGCAGCCCCGGGCAGCGCTGCCCTCTGCGCCGCCTCCTGCGCCCACAGGGCCGCGCAGCAGGAGCGGAGACCTGGCGGCGGCCCAGCTGTCCCCAAGGGCCTTGGTCCCCACAGGCCTTGGTGCTGACCGCAGCCCGCTCTCCTCTCACGTTTAGGAGGAACCACCACCGCCAGGCCCCTCTCCGGCCACGGCGAAAGCTGCCGCGGCCAGGCTGAGCCGAGCCCCGAGCAGGTCCCCCCTCACAGCAGGCGCGGCCGCCCCCTGCCCCCCAGCAGCGCGCCCGACGCAGCGCCCGTCCCCGCCGCCCTCAGGGACGCGCAGAGGTCACGGGCAGCCGCCGCGGGGCCGGGGCCGCGGCCGAGGAGAGCGGCGGCCGGCAGCCCCCGGGGTGGTGGGCAGCGGGGACCCGGCCGCAGAAGCAGGGAGCGGCAGCGCGGCCTCACCTCAGCGCGGGCCCACCAACGTCCTTCCGCCCCGCCGGCCGGGCGCCCTCCCCTCTGCGGCCCCGGCAGCCCGCATGCGCGGGAGGCGGCCGCCCGGGTACGGCGAGCGGCTCAGCCCAAACACGGCAGCGCGCGCGGGGCGGGCCCCGTGTGGCGCGGAGCGGGAGTCAGCGAGGGGGGGGCGCCGCCGCCGCCGCCTGAAGGGCGCCCGGGGAGATGCTGCGGTGCCGGCCGGAGGGCTCGGCCGCCGCCTCAGGCCCGCCGGGCACCGAGCGCCCCGCAGAGCAGAGGCGGGCCGAGCCGGGCGCCGCCGCCGCGCTCCCGCCCGCCGAGAGCCCCCCGGCACTGCGGGCGCTCGCTGCCCGCCGCAAGCCCGGCAGGCCGGGCCTTCTGCCCTTGCCGCGCACGTCGGGCGCTTTCCCACATTTTCAGAGCAGCCATCAAACCCAAACAGCCATAATACCAGAATACGTGAAATAATAACCTACATGGGTCACCAAGAGTGATTGGCCAAGTCCAGAAACAAGCCATCTGTAATCCTTTGTAGGTATCCCTCTGCCGGCTTTCCTACCTTTCTTGGAAATGAGGTGCATGTGTGCTTTGCCCATGGCTTCCACCTAATCACCACCTGCATGTGGTATTGTCGTTTTTATTCCTGGGGACCCTCTGTGGGATTTACACTAAATGCTATAAATTCCTGCCTTGAAAAAAATGAAGCCTCTCCTGTGCAGCAAGGTATTCATTCCACCCTTGCGCTCCCTTGCCAAAGCCAGCAGATCCCAATACCAAATGACAGAGGAGATGGCCCCTTAAAACTGAAGAGAAGTTGCTTTTCCTTCGGTGGGATTAAAGAAGAGGAAAGTGACGGTAGAAACTTGCAGAGAAAAATCATACAGCTGTAGCTACGAGCTGGGAGAATGTTCTTCGCAACAGCAGTCTCAATAGATGTGATTTGGACAAGGTTCCTCAAATTGAAGAAAAGTTTGTTACAATAGTTGAGACCAAAATGAAAAATGTCTGTCCGAGAGTTTTTCCCATGTGGATTCACACAAAAAGCCAAATGTTAATGATGTCATGAGAAAAGAATGACAAGATGTGTCTATAACGGGGTTGTGGGGGATCTTGGGAAATACGTGGGTCCACAAGGGTGCTGCTGTTCCTGAGGTGAGCTCATCCAGTCATTCGGTGAGACCAGGAAGGAAATGGCAGGGAGAGTTGTCTAGGGGACCTTAAAAAGCTCGGCTCAACTTGCCCTTTTATTACACAATGTCAGAAAAAGAGGATACGAAATCAATTGGAATAAAAGCAGAGTGGGTTTCGTGGCTACTATCATATATAAATTATATATGAGGAATTTTCCTATAAGCACCAGTCTTGGTGAGACAGAATGTTTTGGTGGATGGACCTCGGTCTGCAAATAAAGAAATCTTGATTGCAGTTTTCAATAGCTTACTTCATGGCTGGCCAGATCATCAAATTCTTTTCTGTGTGACCAGTTTCCCCATGTGCCTGAGGTACGGCTGGCTAGGCGTCTTTCTATTATAGCTAAGATGCTAAACAAAGTGCTAATTGTTATTATTACTTTGTGTCATTACTGTGGAATATACAGCCAACTCCTTATTGTACTGTATAAAGAGCAGTTTGGGACTGTGCAGATGAGGGATAAAAAAGGATATAGGATACACTAGAGGAAGAGCCGTGGAAGGAGGGCGGAGATAATCAGCTCCGTTAAGTCAGTGCTCAGAGTTGCTTCCTACCACTCCGGTTTCTGAGTGGATTATAAGACTGAATGCAGTTTTGGCCTTGAGTGGACCCCATGTATCCAAATGCATCAAAGCAAAGAACCCTTCTAAAAAGACAGAGGCATGATACAGAGACAACAGCAGTTATTTCCTTCCCAGTACACCCAGTCCCTGAGGTTTCTGGCACCTGCTCCAGTTGTCTTTTGGACATGAATATTAGGACTGTTTGCTCAAAAGGTGTCACAGTTACCAAACTAGAATCTGCGGTCCTCTTTTCCTCTCCAAAATACTGCAGTGCCAGCAACAATTGAGCTTTCCTCATGGTGTCCCTGAAAGGAATCATCTTTTGAGGAGTGATGGAAGGCATTAATGCTAAATCATTTCTTCCTTGTGCTCCACTGAAATTTAAAATAAAATCTACCTCTGACTGTACTGAGAGAAAATTCAGGCAGTATATCCTTGTATTTTCCACTGAGAGTGCCAGCTGTGATACTTAGGATTGTACTTTCTGTGGTGTGGACTGGAGCCGACTCGGAACAGGACTGTGACAATCAAGTGATTTTGCACATGCCACAAAAAGTCTTTAGATAATCATAATCTGGATCAAATTAGAACCAAAAATCTACTGGAAAAAGATCACATGGGACATCAGCAATCCCCTGAGCTGGCTGCATTCCTCAATAGTTTGATTTATTATAAAATCTACCTCTCTATCACAAAAGAAAAAAAATTCAAACAGTGCTATGTGCCACATATGAAAATGCATACATCTGTGCTCCTCCTCCCATTTCTGTGCAAGAAATTAACTAATCAAATACTCTCTTACCACGGCTGCATTGACATCAACCAATGGTGCTATGGAACAAAGAAAGATATTGTGGCACAAGAAGTTATTTAACAGATTTGGAATGGCAGCTGTACAAAAAATGAGGGTGAATCAATGATTCCTAAATGGAAAATGCAAAAACTAGTAGGGGCAAGAAAAATATTTTTGTACTTCCAACAGGGCATTATAAACAAATGAGAGAAAAAAAAAGCAAAAGTTCAAATCGGAATAAATGGAGTGGACAGGGATTTCACAAGCGTTTGTTGATTTTATGCATGCTTCTGAAATAGAAAAACCTCAAAAAAAAAAGCAATTTCTTAGGTTTTTTTCAACTTCTAAAGAGACAGATTTTGGTATTTTTATACACATCAAATAGTGATATAATTATGTGAATGATGCTGTGTTGGTACCATCACGAGTTCTATTGTTAACAGAGAGATTTGGCTACTTCCCAAGTTCCCGACTTGCAGGTAAGACATGGCTAATGTGCATTCAGGCCCAAGAACTAGAAAACACACCAGGTTCAACAGCGTAGACATTAACATTCATGTGATGCTTTTTTCTCCCTATTTTTTTTTTCTGGAATATGTTTCTGTATTAATTGTTCTCACTCTGAGGTCCTCCAGGTTCAGAGGGCCTATCTGAAACAATCACCCTGCTTCTTTTAACAGGAAAACCTTGTTTAGATAAATAGCTTTTTAAACAAGTAACACTCCATGTATGTGTCATTCTTACCTAAAAGTTTAACTTAGACAAGTCTAACTTCATCATTTGTTGCCAGAAATGTTCTACATTATCATCTGATTTCTTAGGAAAAAACAAAAACCCACCCACAGAAGCACCTCTTTCCAGTCCCTTTTCATTGCTCAAAGCCCTTTACATGATGCCAGGATTCTTCTCTCTTTTGTGGTTTTAAATGTCATGTAGCCTGTCTGCAATGGAAATAAAGTCATCAAAACCAATGTTTTTATGTCATTCCTTTACTCCTCTGTATTTGCATAGAAGTCCCTTACTCTGAGAGAGTTTTTTCATTCCTCGTCCTTGTTTTTCCAGGAACCTGTAGAGTTAAACCACTTTTACAGACAAATACTCCAATCTACAGTTTAACCAATCAGTGCATGAAATTCTTACATGTAATTCAGTCTCTACAGTCCCTACAGTCACATCCAGCAACTGACAGCCCATCGGATGTAGGCCACAAGCATTCCTAGCTTGGGTTCAGCTCCAGAAAGTGTCCAAGGTAAGAACAGCATGGGAGCAGAGATCCTCCTTTTGAAAATGAAAGCAAGGACCGCAACACAAGGACAAAAGACAAAGTTTTCACACTCCTTTTCAAAGCACAGCTTGGTTGATGCACTGTGACATGGTTTAGTTCCACACAAGGTAAAATTCTCTGCCTCCAAACACCATATAACGTATGGAAGCTATCATATGGCAGACAATGTCTGCATGACCTGCCCAGCAATACTGGTGACAATCCTGTACACGCAAGCACCTGGTACATTTACCCGTACTTTGATCATGCATGCGTTACAGTAAGTCTGAGCAGAAGATTCATGGGTACCCTTTGGTAGTCCAATGCCATGGAAACAAGAAGCGTTCTTCATACCTTAGTAGGGTTTAGACCAGACCTTTTGTTATCTTCTGTTTTTTCCTAGATGTGACCAGTGATCCTCTGACTTCTAGGAAATTAGACAGTGGCCAACTACTGCTGTTCATACAACTGTAATTTGGCTCAAGGAACTAATTCTCACAGAAAATGACAGACCAACTTACCTGTGGGTATAAAACAGTGGCTCTGAAGTGGGAAAGCCTCCTTCAAATAAAAGATCAGACTCACTCTCCACAAGGCGCTACATTTGGCCCCTTCCTTGGTTAGGTTCAACATGCTTGCTCAGGGCAGCTCTTGGCTTGGTGTGCTCCTCTCAGAGGAGCGAGCTGTGTAGAGAGGAGAAGAGGCCTTGCTCAGGTTAGGGACTGCACCCCAAGAGAGTGACACCTAAAACTTTGGAGCTGTAAGATTTAACCTAGAGACATCTATGCCTTTTATTTGATTTACCCAGTACAATACAGAGCTCATTCTGACAAAAAAGACTGGCCCAGGTTATGTGTAAAGTGCCACTTTTGCAATTGTTTCCTGTGGCAAGTTTTTAGACTTTTTCTCATAGGTTTCTAAACCTCTCTTTTTAGACTGTTTTAATTCATGTTGAGGTGGTGATGTGGTAAGTGTTCCAAAATGTTGCCAAGTTTTGTTTTCTGGTCTTAAATGACTGTCTAGAAGGAGAGGGGAGTGTTGCTTTCAGACTTGTGTCATCATACTGCAGTCACATCAACCAGATTGCGTCTGTATATGAAAAGAGAGTTCCAAACACAATTGAAAACAAAAATACAATAACAAGTACCCCAGAGATTATGTATTTCTTGACCTCTTTATGACCTGATTAACAAATTGTGAGCCTGAAAGTTTGTCAGTTGTTTCCAAGTACATCACCTGGTATAATAAAATATATCCCCTCTTCCTAAAAAATGCCATTGCTTTTGTTGATTTTAGTGTTGGAAGAACCTATCCATTTAGAATTGGTATGTTGTGCAATGACTTCATAGCTTTTGTTTGATATTTGGTGGTGCTGCAAATACAATGGATTTTCTTTACAATCATAACTTTACCAACACTTGAGGTCCCAGCAGTCAGGGAGCCTCTGTCTACAGAATCCCCCGTGGAGCTAAAATCCATGTTAGACTGTGGTCCCAGGTTTGAAAGGTGGGGCATGGTCAAATGTGTGAGGCTTCCAGAAAGTAGTCAAATCATCTGTTTGTGTTTTTTTAACAAACTTGTTATTCGCATAAACTTTTAAAAATATGTATACTTAAACCAGCCTGTTTTAACTTTACTGTTTTATTTGAAATAATCTAATTAGGAAATTGTGGATCTCGGGTTTCTACTGCATTGAAATTTTTGAGCTTCATGATTAACAAAACTGGCAATAGATAACAGCGTAAGCAACCTTAGTTAAATATATTTTGATTAAATGAGTTCAGGATACATTTTCCTAAGACAAATTTGGCCATGTTCAATATGGCATTACATGTAAATGTCTGGAAAAATTGCAGCGTTTTTCCAAGCAGGAGGCATGAGATTACTATAATCCATAGCCTCCACCACAGTATTAATTAGCATGGCTCACTAACCAGGGACGTAATATTTGTAAATGAAACTCTAGAAGGGCATCAGTAAGGAACAGGATGTTGAAGCCAAATGGAAAACATGAACCAATAAAAAGGCTGAACTAGCTAGAAGTGCAAGCTCAGCCTTTGAAGTTAGTTCAAGTACTGCATGCTTTAATTTTGGTGTAATCTTATGATGGGGGTACAAACAAGAACTCAGAAACAGATTTTGTAACATTTGGCCCAATTGTAGATGAATCAGTTTGTTGATGGTTACCAACAATTGCACAGCCAGAGAAGCTGTGGTCTTTGTTAAATTAGATTGAATAATTGGCTTCAGTGGGAGTTTCGGGTGCAGAGCAAATGAAGTGTCACGGCCCTTGACTCTCGTAAGATTCCTTAGCAGAGGCTAAGCTTTTGTATTCAGAAAACCTGAATATGGATTCAGAGAAAATAAGTCCCTCAAGAGTTCATCTACTCACTCCCCTGCCCCAATATGGGTCTTAATATACTTCGTCATTCCTGGCAGATGTGCATATCTTATCTGTTTTTAGAACCCCTCTGATGACAGTAAGGTTACCAAAAGCTCTCAGGGCAGTTTGTTTCCAATGCTTAACTATCGTCTCAGAATACAATCTGTGATTAGTACTATATATTACCTTGGCAAGCCCAACTAAGCTTATATATTTCTGTGCTTTGGTTTTTTTCACTTTGGTTTTTTTTTAATATAATTTCATGTGGAGCTCAGTGACAAAGCCGTACTTTCCTGGTGTTTCACAGAAAAAAATAAAAAAAAAATTTAAAAAAAACAAGAAAAAGAAAAAAGAACAAGAAAAAGAAAAAAGAACAAGAACAAGAAAAGAACAAGAAAAAGAAAAAGATTGCTATTTTCATCCTTTGAACAGCTTTCTGAAGGCCTACTATTGCCAGGTGTTGAGCACCACTGAAGACATGAATTAAGAGAACGAGTTCAACAAATCTGAGGATCAGGCAGACAGGAGTTAAGATGATCTTTGAACTGGAAGGTCATAACTGGAAGATGAACACCATCATACACATTCCTTTTTTAGATCAGGCATTCAGTTCATTAGCTTGAAAATTGTAAATCATTTATCGTAGTCTTTAGTGAATGGCCCAACACATGCTATTAATTACTTTCTCATTTGGGAGAAAAAACACAGAGAAAGTTAATTTTTTTCTTGCATATGCTTTCTAGAGGAAAAAGAACTCCCAAAAAGTGCATTTATTTTCTCCTTCCAACAACTGTGCAGACCTCTGGAAAGAGCCGTGTTCCACCACAAAGCAAGTGTAATGGCTCTGTCCCCTCAAATGCAAGTAAGTACAAACGCAAATGTTTTAATGAAATGTAAAGACCTTCATTTCAAAAAAATACACAGAAGAAAATGGTTAGAATATTGTATTAGGAAAAAGGTGGTATATACCAAACTTATGCTCTATGTGATTTTAACAGTAAAACAGTTTACCAAACAGGGTAATATTATGCATATATGTGTGTAGTGTATATATTATTGCATACAAGCACACACAAATCCATGAAGTATAGATTTTACAGATATGTATACATGGCTGCGCACACATATATACACACAGAAAACTGTAAAGGTATAAATTACTCTCGAGGTGTGACAGATTCAGTTGCCAAAGTACCTTTTCCAGAAATGAGTGGTATTCAAAAATATCAGGGTATGAGGTTTACAAAATCAGCACAGATCAGTTGGGTCTCACATCTGGGATGAAATTCATCAAGATGCCTACAAGTGAAAAGTACGAAGAATGCTATAAGCTTGTTGATTGCATTTACTGAGCCATAGGCACTATGGCCTATTATAATGAGTATTTCCAATTAAATCTCTGTATTTACTGACTTTGACAGATGGGGAATATTGCATAAGATATTGTGTCCCTGTGCATTCCTTGACTGTGATGCTGTGTTTTTTTCTTGCTCGCCTTGTCATTTGTTTCATTTAACTTTCTCATTAATGGCACAATTGCACTGCTTTGTTCAAAAATCCTTTTCTGAGAAGTGAGGATTACTTTCTTTTTAAACTTCCTGCCAACAAAAGATTTCCAAATGCATATGGTACAGAGGAATCATAGACAAGATTTTTTTAGGGGAAAAAGAAGTATCTAAAATTAAAAGCACAAATCCACTTACTACATTTCCACTTTTCCTTTGACATGAAATGAAATCTTAACGTGAGAAATGCACACAGTTCATCAGCATACTCTGAACAAATACATAATTAACATGTGGAATAAGCAATACTGTTGTCAACGCTTTCACATATGTTACCATGAAACTAAAATATTTTAATTAGTAGAGAAATAGTGGAAAATCCAAGTAAATGCAGCCTGTGCTTGACATATAAATTAGCTTGGCTCAATGAATATTAAAAGTAAGAGAATCTCATCTATACCTTGACTACCCTTACCATACTAGGACAGTTCAGTGGGTCCTGCATAATTCCAATCTGCTCCAGTGCACTGATAAATTATTACTTGGCAGAGAAGTATCCATCGTGGCCATTGTGCAAATGCTTTGCTAAATCGCTAGTAGAAATCAAAATGTGTGAGTTCATTAGCAGGCAGGTAGAAAGTGTAGACTTTGGTGTTTTGTATTAATCCAATGTACTGGACCGACCGAACCTTATTTGAAGGCTACATAATAAGAGGAAAAATAAAAAACTATATAGCAAAACCATGTGGCTTCTGATTTGGGAACTACAATTTAGCTTATTAGACATGGACCTGTTCCAAAAGTGCACATTCAAACAATCATGCTTGAAGGAGTTAGAAACACAGATGTGAATTATAACTCGCTGAAATCCTGGGAATGCTCCAAATCAGGCCATTAGAGGTAGGTTTGAACTGTGGGTACAGATCCAGATCTAAAATTTTTGTTCAAACCTGTCTTTCCCTAACATTTTTACAGCAACTACTGAATGTATTAAAACCAGCAATGTTCCATAATCTTAAAAAAATATACCAGTTAACCCCATCTTAGCTGTATTCAGACACAATTCACAATGACTGATTAAAAGCATTTCTATGAAAAGGCAGTAACAAAAATCATCAGTTTAATGTAACGGGACAGTTTAAACAGGTCAAATTCAAGCTGGATTACTGCAGCTCTGTTTGCCCCAGAGAACTGCACAATGATCAGTTTGGCCCCATATTTAACATCAGAAACATAAATAATTTAAGGATTTTCTTTTCCGAGTTTGCGACAGAACCTTGAAACATCTGGTCTCTTTTCAATCATTTTTACACACACACAAGCTGAAGTCAACAGTTTTGGCTGGCGCAATAGTGTTGGGTGGGATTGAGGCTAGCCATTTCACAAGCATACAAGGGGCAGAGGACAGAAGATGTCCCCAGATCTGTAATACTTTATAGGACTAAAGGCACGGAAGGAGCAATGAAGGGACACTTGCCATTTTTCAGAACTCTCAACAGCAGGAAACTGAGAGTCCCACATTTATGAAAATACCCAGCTCACTGATGCTTTTATCTGTAGACTTCATTCATGCAGGTTTTTTCTTTTTTTAAGTCAAACATATTTGCAAAGTGAGTGACAATGATCCTTCTCATGTAAGACGTAGAAGGTGTGGCACAAAGCAGTCTGGCCCTGACCACCCAGTACTGCATAACAAGAAAACCAATGACAGAAACTGGGTCTGCTGAATCTGGTCTACTGCTGTGCCTGCAAAGCACCTGTCTTTGTTGCTGATCTCAGTGCCTGAGGATTAGATACTAGATATGCACACCTTGAAAGAGACAAAAAAACTCCACAGCTCAGAGTCTAAGAATGTTCCTCATTAACAGGACTTTCAGAAACAGCCACTAAAAAGAGATCATGAGATGTACAGAAGCCATCGCAGAGCAGCATTATACAGACACAAATGAGAAGGAATTGTGACCCTTTTTAAATGGCCTGGTGACCACCACTGCCACTTGTGTAAACTATTGTTAGGTGTGCACCTTAGTAACATAATCAAGCACTACATATTTTCAGGAATTCATCTCACAGTCTGGTGCTTTGTGTCATGCAATAGCAGCAGAGAAGTCAAAGTGAAATGTATAAAGCCATTTCTGAAGTGCATAGTCACAGCTAGTGTTGACATCAAAAGTATCTGCGTGAGCAACTTCAGGACCACACCCTCAACGATAATAAGATGTTTTAATAAACATGACAGGTCTGAGGAGAGAAAAGTGAAATACCCAGTAATATCATCTAAGTGTAAATATTTACAAATCCGAATGATGGCTTAAAAACGTTCCAAAGTAGTCCCAATATGTTGCATTACTTGGGAGTGAACAACAAAAGTAAGTCTGAATGAATATGTTTGGATTGTTTATTTTGAACACCGCTAAAGTGTAAATCTATCCAGAGGAGTTTCTGGGTTTGTAGGTATCTGAAAACAGAATTGTTTTTATTATCTGTAGCAGCAAACTCCACAAAGAACTGTTGTTCTGCTATAGACTTCTGAAAGTGGCAAAGTATATGTAGTTAAAATAAACAAGGAATGAAGTTTTAGTTGTCTAAAGGGAGAGGTGCTGGGGTTGTTTTTTAAACTTTAAAACAGTTCTTTAAAACTGCTGAGCTCACACAGGTGGCAGATGAGCAACTTGAGAGAGGACAGATCTCAAGAGCAAGATAAAAAGGCAACAGCAGAGCAAGCTTTCTGAGGTTATTAGGTCTCTACACCTGTTCAGTTTTCAGGCTCCCTGCTGGAACTGGCAATAATCATTACTTGGTCTCTCGGAGTGAGATTAAAACCACTATTCCATTTCAGATATAGCACTAAATAGCATTTATGGTGAATCTACCATTGGATCCAATTAGATTCAGTAACCCAGAAATGAAAGGTTGCCTGTCTCCTAATATATTACCTGTCCAATTGCTCAATATTTCTTTAAAATTAACATATAAAATGGGCATAATGATATGACATGTATTTCTAGCATTATTAATACATGTGATCCTCCTCAGTTGCATGCTAAAGACATGGCATTTAAATGACTGTACATATGTGTATATACACACATACATACATGCATATATATTTCAGTTAACATGGAGACAGAACAGCAAACTGGATTGAGGGTTATCATCAGTTTGTAGAACGTTGAGTCGATAGAGCCAGCTTGCAAAATTCTACTCATCGAAGTACACAAAGTTCTTTTTGTTTGTTTGTTTTTGATAGCCGTGTATGGTATTAATCATAGCAACTGTCTGGGACAGTAGTTTTTGCATGGGGGCTGGTAAATTTTCATTAACAATTTGGCAGAGCTGGAACATATTCACAAGGACTTTTATCATCTGTGACAAATATCTGGATAATATTTTTCATTTTAGAAGTAATCCAAATACGATTCAAGTCAAAGCTACCCGCATAAGATAAGCATTGTCTATGTGTTATTTAACTGTCTCAGAATGCCATGAAATCAAGAATACAACAAAACAGAAACTGACTGCTGCACTCCAGCATTTGGTTGCGTGCACTGTACTGACCACAGCAGTAGAAGGTGGCCTTTCACATGTTTTTTAGACTGACATACATCACTGCATTTATGGCATTTCATGATTCTTCTTTGCCTTTCACATTAATGAGTGGTAGGCCACACAGTACCACATGTGCTCTGCTCGCTACAAGATGCTACATTCCACCATCCCCAGATGTACTGAGCATTAAAGTTTACTGCATCTGTGAAGTTTGGGAAAATGTGAAAAACAGGGACAAGAATTTTATGGTTTACCCCCTTGTGGCTTCCACCCAAGACATCCTTCTCAGGTAATGTCACACGAGCAAACCACCCAAACATAAAAGGAATGGAGATAAGCACGAAGCAAACTGAACGGTGGGGAAAGTAGGAACTGAACCAATGATCTCCCTTGCTCCTTCTGTGAGGATATATGAGCAGGGCAGCTATATCCATGAAAGAGTGTCTTTCTGCCCTGACAGCCTGTCTGAAGCAACTGCTGATGGAAATCCCATACAACTCTTGGTCATTGTGTCAAGAGTGAAAAGGAAAAAGATTATTAGTTGTCCTTACCTGCCAGTCCACACTGAGGAGGAAGGCACTCATGAATGGTCCTTAGCAGTATTATCTAAGAGCTCCAAGTGAAGAACCTTTGCTTCTGACAACTGGGACAGGGCTACATGGCTTGTTCTCCTTGTCCAAGAGGTTGGGAGGGTTAGCAGAAGACAAAAAATCCCATCCCTAAATCTGGGGTAGTCCTCAGGAACTCATCAAGCTGGAGCTCACTGATCTGCCTTTCTCTTACACGCGTTACACACACATAGAGAAGAATGGAGCCAACAACTTTGTGGCTGGGGACTGGTGTTTAAAGTGGTCTGAAAAATGTTGAGGGGTCTACCATCAGCCTGTCCCCTGCCTAGCAGTTAATTCTGTCCCTGCCCCCTCTTAACTCCCCAATTAATCTTTTGGCCTTAACCGCAACACATCAACTCTGCCCCAACTCTTTCTAAAACTCTTCAAATTGTAAAAAGAAACAAGAAAATAGGGAGAGCTACACAAAGGCAATGAGCTCCTGCAACCTTCCAGTGAGTAATGCCTTGGGAAGAATGACGTTTTACTGAAGTTCTCAATCACATCTGTGTCTCAATGTATTTTAAGCCTTTCTTGTGGATCAAAACTCAGAAAAGAGGCAGAAGGTGTACTTTGGACCAGGAATTAGACTGGATTGGGAGCAAACCACGAGAGCATCTGATTTTATGGTAGCTCAGACACATGAGTTATCCCTGACGAATAGAAGTTGTGTGAATTGCAGTACTGAGGGCATAGTGTGCCAGGACATAATGTTTCAGGACTGTCAGTTCAATGCAGATTATAATTCTAAAAATTACTTATTCATTAGATCAGGCACCGAAGGACTGGGTTTGATCATAAGATCTTTAGGACCAAGACCACCTAGTTGTTTCAGTCCAATCTTACTCTGATTTGAGCCTCAAGGTGTACTATTAACCAAATAAGTAACACAAGACTCAGTATCACAATCATGTTGATATGGAACACATTTGAAGATGTTTATTTTCTACCCTTGACTAATGTCCCGTGGTTGTTAATAATATTCCAGGTTGTTACCTTTGCTCTGGAAACATAAGGACAAACATTGCATCCACATTATTTTTTGTGTCTCCTGCTCACCTCCACTGAATGTCTCTTCATGCCCTTCCTCAGAGAGATTTTATCTGCCTGCAAAAGTTAACACAATGTCATCGCTCTGTTGTAGCCAGTTGAAATAGCCAGAACAGTTCTCCAATAAATACATCAAAAAGAGAGAAACAAAGAGTGGTTGGGTTGGCCCTCACTAGCAGCCAGTCTTCCACTCACTCCCCACCCTCCAGCAGGACAAGGGGAGGAAAAAGGAAAAACAGGAAAGAGAAAGCCTGTGGGTGAAGCTAAAGACAGGGAGCTTGCTGACCAATTACTGTTACAGGCTAAACTGGGGAAAATAATTTATTGCCAATTACAATAAATCATTACTGACTTAGGTAGTGGGAAACCAAAAACAAGAAAAAGAAGAAACCAACATTTACACACTTAGAGTAAATGCACCCCCTTTCCCAGGTTCAAGTTGACCCCAAGCACCTCTTCTCCCCTCCTTATTATCACGACAGGTTTCACTCTGTCCCTTTGGTGAGGCACTGGGAAGTCTCTTCTTCCTTCTCACTCTTTTCCACTGCTGCAACATGGGTCCTCCATGGGCTGCAGGGAATATCTGCTCCACCACAGAGCACCTCTTCCTCCTCACCCTCCTCTGCCTCCTGTGGCCTGGGTGTTCCCTGTGTTGTTTTTCACTCTTTTTATTTTCTCTTCCTCCCTCTGGCTTTCCTTGCTCTTAAATATGTTTCTCCAGAGTGCCAGCATCATGGCTGCGGGGCTCACCTGTGCCCTGAGGCAGGTACATTGGAGCCGGCTGTGCCTGGCATGGGGCAGCCCCGGCCACTCCTCACAGGGGCCGCTGCCAGCGCCTGGGCATTTGTACCCCATACACAAAGTGTTACCTCCTCTGTAACAAAGTGGAGAGAAGCTGTCCCATGAAGAGCAGCAGCGGTCTTTTGTAGATGTCTCACCCCACCAGCGGTGATCAGATCAGTGCAGAGAACGCGGCTGAGGAGAACTGCCAGAGGGTGTCATGGCGGAAGAAGAGGAAACCACTCGAAAGCAGTGGCACCACTTGAGTTTTTGGGAGGGACTGGGCAAGGCAGACAAATTTCCAGAGTGGGCTGCAACTGAAGGTGGTGGGAGAGACCTCTCAAACCGCTCAAGGCCTTTACTTCCTCATTGCATTAGCCTGTGACACAGCCTGATGCCTGGCAGAAATGCGACTCGCAGGTTTGGGGTAACAGGGAGGGCCAGGAGCTGCTGGGCCACAGCAGGGACTGCTGGTGCCTTGTGGGCCCTCTGAGCACTGGGGCCTGCTGGGGGCCTCTGAGCCACGGAGCAGGGCCAAAGCCTCGGTGCAGGGAGTCCCCACAGGGATACAGCTGCCTGCGAAGCACAGGAAGGCATACATGTGTGAAGGATAGTAACACCTGCAGAGGTGCACAAGGGCAGAGACAACTGGATGACTTTAGCTGCAACTAGAGGAGGTGATAAGGAGGCAGAAAGAGAACATGAGGGAAGACCAAGGAATGCTACAGTTTTCTCTGAAGCCACCTGCAGAAAACCCTGCCACAGGAGTGTGTTCAGATACTGAGAAGTTTAGGAGGATTCGTAAAGGCAGGACACCAACTTGCCTAAAACAGCAGTGTTGCAGTATAGAATTAGAAGCAGAAGGAGGAGCAGAAAAGGAAGGGGAGCAACAGTCCAAGTTCTATCACTTTTTTAAGTCCATCTAATTTCAGCAAAGGCTTAAAGAAATAAAACAAAACCTCCAGGGGACTCTTCCATCTGCGAATTCAAGCTTTGAAGCAAAATCTGAGGGGTTTTGTCTTTATCAGATCTCTTTGCTGTCACACTTATTTTTCCCATTCTAATATTTAATTGGCTTCGGCAGAGATGATCTATTGCTAGTTCTGTGTCAGGCCCTTGCCAGTAACTCCATGGGGTTTGAGCTTCCTCCAGTCATCTCATGCTCCTATTTAAAATATTTTAACTGGAAAGCTTAGATAAATGCATTTCAAAGATGACCGTTTTGCAACAAAATTCCATCTGGTCAACGTTAGGTCCACTAACCATGGTGGGAGTGAAAAATAAACTTGCCTTCATGTTGAGGCTGTACAGCTTCAGGTAAACATGATTGGAGTAACTTGCTACTAATGAGCATCAGCACTGACAGCAGGAAAAATAGCTTTTAAGAATCCAAATTTCAACGCACACTTGTTGGCCGTTCAGTACTCACTTTCTGTTTGTTAGGAAGATTTGAGTGTTTCTCCAAAATCACACTACTCTTTGGAGAAATGGTGGATTTCTCAGAGTTTCCAGGCTTCAGAAAGGACATAGATGAGGTACCTGCATATGGAAAGAAAATTATAATGACGGGAAGCTGAAGGGGTTTAATATTACATAGTGCTATTGCTAGCCCTACTGCTAAATGGAGTCACTTAATGAACAAACAGGTCATAATGTCCTTGGGGAAGACCTAAGAGGATATTCACAGCTGAAACAAGGATGAAGCAATGCCTCTTACATCCCCTGAAACTGAAAAACTGGTGAGAACGAAAGTTTCATCTCTCTGGTTATATGTAAGTTGATGAAGCACAAGAAACCAGGGAGGTGAAATGTGTATGGCAGGGGTCCTCAAACTATGGCCCGTGGGCCAGATACGGCCCCCCAGGGTCCTCAATCCAGTCCCCGGTATTTACAGAACCCCCCCGCCCCCCCGCGGGGGGTTGGGGGGAAACCAAGCAGCCGCAGATGACTGCCTGCCACTGCATCCGCACACCGGCCCCGTTTAAAAAGTTTGAGGACCCCTGGTGTATGTGAACCAAATACAGTTGCCATGTCACTGCAGAATGAAGAAATGGCCATATTCCTCTCTGCAGTGGGACCTGGGCAGTAAAGGCAATTCTGATTCCCTGCAACTTTCCCTTTCTTAGAAACCTTATAATTCAGAAGAATGGTACAAAGAGCAACTCACTTGCAGACAGCATAAGGAAGGCAGAGGTTTATGTATGCAACTCCAAAGCAGAGAAAACAAAATCCTTATACTGAGAGAATGTCACCTAAACTATAAACTTGTCTTCCTAAAGTACAGAACTTGGTAACAACCTGTAAGGAATGATGATGATGAGGTTTTCTCTAGATCTTCCTGCATTTTAAGGAGTATTCTCTCCTCCTCCAAGGCTTCTATGTACTTGGAATAGGACCAGGAAGCCTGCAAGAACCATTAAAAACCATCAGCCTCCAGACCATGCTGCTAGCAGCTCCTGATCCATTTCAACAGTGAGACAAACCCCTTGTTTATGTTATATCCCTGTTATTAAATAATCACAATTATTAAGAAAAGGATTTTTTTTCATTACAATATTGGAATAATGGGAAAAATAGTATTGCTGCAAATAAGCAAATCTCAAAACACCATGAAATGCAGTTTAAGCAAGTTCGACAGATGTGATATTTACATTCATTTATTCTCCATCCCTTGCCTGAGTCCTATTCTCTCTCCCTTTGTCTTCAAAACCTAAATACAACAGACCTTTCCCCTCCCAAAATATTACTGTTTTGTGCTACTGAGGACTCGATTTTATCTCTCTGCCACATCCTTCCAGTGTGTCCTTTCTCAAATCATCAAAGCTGTCATTAGCCTCACAGTTTTTTCTGCCTGCCCTCTCAGGCAGAACGCTGCTACGGTTACAGGCAGATCAACAGGAGGTGTCATCCTCTTCTTTTCTAAGGAACAAATGTTGCTTTTTGTAATGCAACAACCACAGTTTGCATTCCATGTAAATTTTAGGTCACTCTCCCAAATCAGTATGGGAACTATACTTTTATTTGGGCTTTTTTTTTTTCCCTACAACGTGAGAAGTTTGGGGCCAATTTGTCATGTCACGACTCATGACTTCTAGCATCTTCCTAAAGCAGAAAGGGGCTTGGAGAAGAAACTGCTATGTAAAAGATGCTTGCTCTCTCTGCAATTACCTGCCTCTTTTTGAGGGCTTAGGCATATGGTATTGATATACTGGCTCACTCAACCTGCCTTTTTTTTTTTTTTTTTTAATAAGTATGAACAAAAGTTAAAAGGTCCATTTAAGGGATAAAAGTGTAAGCTTTACTATGCCATTTAAACTGCATTTTCATATTTCAGTGGTATTTTAGGCTGCCTGCTTCTATGTTCTTCTCATTGCTAATGCAATGTCATGGGAAGAGCTCTATGGAATACAAGCAGTGGCTGAAGTGTGATTTACTCTTGCATCATCTGACATAGTTCTGATTATGTGGTTGCATAGATTCCCCATTATGTTATGGCAGTGTCAACTCAGCTATGAATGACCCCTTGATATGCCCAAGGTGGCATGTCTGTTCTTCCTGTTTCTCTAATAAAACTGTTACCTTTTCACTAGAGATCTGATGCATCAGGAGAGTTGTTCTGGAAGAAGTACTGAAGAGCTATTTTCTGCCAGTTTTTCTATTGAAATACCTAGATTTTCTAAATTAGTTCAGCTTCAGTTTTTGACATATGAGCAGAACAGATCTCAAATTCTTTCTGGATATGAATTTCACAAGTAATGAAAAGCTTCTTATTCCAGAATTGAACTTCCTTTTCTTCTATTTACATTTAAATAAAGATTCTTTTAAAATCTACACACCTAAAGAGCTTAATATGTTGTTATATATTAATACTACTGAGAATCTAAATCTGAAAAAATAAATAAATAAAGGAAAAAATCACCTGTAAGGTAGGTAAACTTATAACAGCAAAGTTAATTGTGGAAGAATGAAAATTTATTGAAGAACCATGTGACAGTAGTCTTCAAAACCAAACTCCACCTTCCCATTCTCCCAAGATCATTTTATCTCTCTTGAATTATGATATCTGTAGGAACATGTTTATTACTCACCTGCCACCCATATCCATCTGAAAATGATGCAGGTCCTCTCTCCACACTGATGTTATCTACAAAAGCACTGCCTGATAGACCAATGAGTTTTGTTCCCACTTCTTTACCCTGCCAATAATAAGAACTCATAATTAGATGTAAACAATAGTTACTGAGCTAAAGTAAAAACCAAAGTCTGAGGGATTAAAAATTGCCATTGGAAACAAGATAGTGTCATACGCAGTAACATTTTGTAATGCACGGTTTCATAATTCATCACATTGGGAATAATAAAAAATAGCAAAAGATACTGCTTTTTTAAGGCTTTTTTTTGTTTTGCCTAATCAAAGTTTCCTGACCTCTACACTCCTGCAGACTGTCCTCCTTTCAGATTCAATACCTGCTCCAAAATATAGCTAAGTGAGAGGGCAGATCTGCAACAGAACGTATTTCAAGGACAGAGAGGCCATTGTGACCCTCTAATTAGGCCTCACATATAAATGTAGAACACAGGATTTGTCATGATTAATTCCAGCTTGATCCAGTAGCTGTGAATGAACTACAGTATACATGTTAGGAGAAGAGGCAATCTGATTTAAAACATTTACAGTGAAGGACAAGGTGTTGTAACCCTTGGTAAACTGCACTGGTGATTAACTTTGTCATTTTCATGTTGCTTTAGTGTTTTACTAAGGCTGCACCTTTGCACATCTTGTCTGATGATCCCAAGACTCTTTCTGAACATCAATCAATGTTCATAATTAACCTCACATAATTAACCCCACAACATCTCCATAAGGTGGGTAATATAACCCTGTCATGTTGCAAATGAGAAAGTGAGAATTAGAGGTCAAATGGTTCCTAAAGTCACTCAGAAAGTCCCTGAAAGATCTGGAAAAGGATCAGAATATCTTACTTCCTTGTTTCCAAAGTGCCTTTTCCTTCCTCGTCATCCCCACTTTCCTATGAACCCATCATCTATAAGTGACTTTTGGGTATAGAACTGTGCAGGCAGTGTGATGTTTATCTCTTCTCCAAGAAGCAGGCTTACTAAATTCTGTGGTATGCTCAACTGAGGGAGCCGGGATGCCAAAGCAAATACAGAATTAGTGTGTGTACTAATATACTACAGTTTACGTTTGCTAGCTTTCTCAATGAGTATGGTGCATTAAGTGAGGTCTTCAATAATGTCTTCTCATAATAAATTAGGCAATGTCATATCCCATGACATTACACCACTTACTAATAAATAAACTTAATGCTAAGATGCTTAAAGAGAGATGAGGGAAACATGGAAAAGGAAAATTAATGCTTATGGCTTTACCTTTCTCTGCTAAGGGCGTGGAAAGAGTAAGTACAGGTCTACAGTGTAAATTAAAACTATTTTGTATGCTTGAAAGCAAAAAATCCAAAATCTATTTTGGAGATAAAATGCAACTGTATATACAACAAATTACAAATACTGGCATAAAGGCAATCTGAAAAATGTGACTAATGATGTCTTTAAAAATATGTGGCATGTGCATCTAGCGTTAGCGAATAAATCCCCAGATGGGCCAGAGATAAGCCCATATAGCTGCGCCACACTAAGGGCAAATGTGTGAAAACAGAGAAGCAAACCATGCTTTCCCAAGGCAACATCTTCTAAAGCAACTATTTCAGTTCAATAGTGAAGCAATCACATTATATTGAATGTTCAAGCTTACATTACCCTGTACCTTCCCATCCCTGCCTTCCAGACACTAAGCTTAAAAGAGGTCTTAGCATTGTACAGTGCTTGCATGGTGTCCCTTGCTGTCAGCCACTCCTCCCCTGTACTGTCCATTGCCAGGAAGCCTTTGATAGGATTTGCTCCAAAAATAACAAATAGGCACACACAAAAAATACTGAGATAGTCAAATAATACAAAGTCATGCAGTCAAAACCTCCTTATCTGCCTATTTTTTCCAATATACTACATAAAAATCCAACTCTTCTCCAGTCAGTTCAGAAAGTGAGGTGAGCCCAGGTAGATTGGGCATCCCAGGCAAAAATTTGGGAGGAAGGAGAAAGTAAAATTCCTCCCCCAAGACCATGATTGTTCCATTTGACATAAACCCCAAATGGCAACTGATTTGTGGTGGCAGGGGGGAAACACATATAAGAAAAAACCAAAAAATTCTAACCCTCGCCAGAGCTTTCCACTCCTTCAATGTGAGCCTGGTGGGGCAGAGGAGCATAGACATTATTTTAAACGCCAAGAAATCTTCACCTTATACAAGCTGCCAACTTGTATATATATATAATATATATATATATATATATATAATATATAATGTATATATGTATATATATAATTCAGGGATACTGAATCATTTGTCACCGAGGGGACAGAAATCTCAGACAAGAGAGCAGGGAATGGCAAATTCTTTAAACATTAATAGAAGGGGGA
Source organism: Falco naumanni (assembly GCF_017639655.2). NCBI lineage: Eukaryota > Metazoa > Chordata > Aves > Falconiformes > Falconidae > Falco > Falco naumanni. Next base: position 93,459,560 of record NC_054056.1, read on the forward strand.
AAGGGCTTCACAAACTTATCTGTTCCACTTATTCTTTCAATAAATTTTAAAAGGCAATTGGTTCACTGATAATTTTTTGTGAGAAATATAGTCTGCAAACTGTTTAATGATCTGCATTCTCTGCCTGTCATTTTCTAAAATTTCTTACCCTATTTCCCAGCTTAGAAGAGTAATTCACCTTTCCCATTTGTTCTCCATAAAAGCTAGGCTTTTGCCCTCCTGGCCAACATTTGCTCTTTACTTCCTTGATCTTAATCAGAAATCTTATAGACAGGCAACAAACAGATGGAAAAAATAAGTCTGTGAAAACACAGAAGTGCATTACTTTGAAATATTGCATTCTTGCACTGTAAGTATTGCCAATGGCCTTGCCAGATATATCTGTATGGAGGCAACGTGCTTTGGAGAAAGGAACATGAGTTCTTGGATTTTAGACTTGACTTGACATTGGTGTGTGGCCTTGAGTAATGCTTCACTGGTCCTCAGTTTTCATGTGTCTAAAACAGGACAACAATTTGTACATGTTCTTATGAGCATATATGTCTTTATCTGTCCAGGTACTCATATGGTTTTCATCATGAGTAACATCCGAACACATTTGTACACAGTATTTAAAATATGTAAAGAGCTTTTAATGCTACTTCTGATAGTTTGCATGTCCGATGATTTCTCTGCCCTTAAAGGAATGTTCTCTCCTCAAAGCTGGCTGAACAATCACATTTCGTAAAAAATAAACTTTTATTAAGCCTATAATCAATAGAAAAAGTCCAATATATTTTAATAATAAAATTCCAAGAAAAACAACTTTACAAGCAAGCATTCCGCTGTAGAGGTCACAGTTCTGTTAATGTACTGAAACTGTCTGGAAACTCATTGTGAACAGTCTAACAATTTCACTGTCAAAGCTGAGAAACACTCAAGAAAAGACAAAGACTACACAAAGCAATTAGAACATAAATATTTTTTAAAATAATGTGCAGACTTTTCAAATGCTCCTTCTGAAAAACAGATAGGAAATCTGGTTTTGTTTTGCTCTGTTTTGCTTTCAATAGTGACCCAGAACTGTAAATTCTAAAATAGGACAGTACATACTGAAAGTGCAAACAGGTCAGCAGTTACCCATTGTACACATGGACTGTACATAGATTACTCTTTTTTTAATTCAGCCCTCTTTTTTGCTGTTCTCTTGGCACAAAAGATGACTAAAATACATTTTCCCCCTGCTTAATGAAAGGAGTATTCCGTTGACTCATCTGCTTCAAGTTAAACATATGTATATGCATCAACAGGATTGGGAGCTAATTGCCCTAGGACCAGGTTCCATGTAAAGCTGGAATTCTAACAACAGGATTTCGGTAGCTTTGGATCCGGCTAAGAAAGGGTTGTTTGAATTCACGAATGTTTGCTTATGAAGGAGTTTTTATGCAGTTTGTCAGCTGCCACGTGAAACTTTGTGAGCCTTACCTCTGCTGTTTTGCCTTCTTTCTTTCGCATCTTTTTTTCCTTTTTTCTCTCCAAGGCAAGTAGAATTTTGTCACTAGCCAAATTGCTTCGAAACTTACAAAATTTTGGCCAAAATTTAAACAGAAGAGCAAAAATACTCATCTGCACAGAAAGAAAAGAAAGTTGGTCTTGACTGTATTAAGAAAACCAAGTTTACTGTAAAACGAAATGTAGTTTACCATGACAATGAAATAACTATTTCTTTTTGAATACACAGCCTTGTTCCTCCCACGTACTGTGTCCTGACATTTCAGCCCAGCTTTGCTCGGCACATGCTTTTCATCAGTGTGTTTATTACTGGTGAGAAATCTTCCTAAAACACAGTTAAAAGGCACTTTCTTTTTTTATATTTCCCTAAACAATTGTTTGCATTAATGAAAACATCCATCATTTTTTACAAGTACTCTTGATAAAATATACACCAGTAGAATTGCTTTTGCACCACTGTTCTGTTCAAGTATTTCAAATATTCTGTTCATTAGGGAGAGAGCTTTTTTCCTTCCTTAAGAGAAAGGAAATACTTTTTTGCCTCTGGAAAGGCTCTTAAACCACATTACAGATCTATGAGCAAATCTTGGATAATTTTTAAATGATATAATCTCTCACAGGGTCGTTTTTGAACTAGAGTAAGAAAAACAATTTTAGAAAAGCAAACAGAGGGGTTCAGTGAATTCTGTTGCTGCACGTACTAAGGCTTACAGTTTTCAATTTATTTAGATGTTTAATTCTCATTGAGAAACTTGGCTTCAAACGAGCCGAGCATGCTCAGCACCTCACTTGCTTCTGGCTCAACAGACTTGAAAGTGACATGTGAGTCACTGTCATGTTCCAGTCACAGCTTTTGGGCCAAGTTCTTCCCTTGGTTTTGTGCCACATTTCTGGAGTTCACTGGGTTTTACACAGGCTGTATTTCTCTTAGGACCTATATGAACCCTTTTCTCTGACAAACCATTCATCTTTTGTGATCCAAACACTTTATGGACTCACAGTCAATGTTTAAAGGTGTTGACAGCAATTTTATAGGAAAAGAACTAGCTTTCTTGGGTTTAGAAGGTAAGACAGAGAAGACAGTAACAAGGAATTAGAAAACAGTCTGTAGTAAAGGTTCACAAATTGCTGTTCTGTCTGATGAGTACAAAGATCAGAGAGAAAATTATCTACAGCCATTTAATACAGACTTTCTGTAACAGAAGCGAAAGCCGTTCTGTAAGTTAAGCTGTCCTTGTGCTTTACTCACATCTGCTTTTTTATCATAAACTACAAAAATATACAAACTTTCTAAGTGCAGATTACTTCTCTGACATTAATCAAGGTGTAAAGAACAAGCAACTAGAAACATAGACAGAATTAATTTCTACTGCCAGAATTCCTAACACAGACCTGGGTAACACCTTTCCAAGATCAGCTAGCTGTCAGACATAGTCCAGTTACTGAGCAGTAAATATCTGAAGCTCCTCTGTCATCTCCACCATTCAATCTTCATTGAAAGGCATAACTATAGCATTCTCCTTCATGCCCAGCCTTACATACAGAGTCCAAATTGTCACATAAGCCTGTCCTTAAAAACTGGGCACACAGACTCTAGCCAGACCTATTAACAGATATTCTCCCAGCTTCTTACCTGTGCCTCTCTAAAAATGTAAGGTCCTAGTTCTTTCCTGTGCTCCAAAATCTTTTTTGCTTGTTCAGTTGGGATGTCAATCTGCAAAGCTGGGGGTATGGTGGAATTAATAAAGCAGTCAATAATAGCTGTGATCTTTTTCTGGATTGTGGCATCATCACAATGAGAATGGCACAAGTCCTGAAAGATGAAAAATAGCATTTTCAGTCAATGGAGAGACGCAAGACCCTTTACAGGGGCCCAGTGATCAAAGAGTAAAAGTCATACAAAAATAATTATACAATAAATTCCTTCAGTATGTAGGACAAAATTCTTATTGCAAATGTGCATGGTCAAAGACATAGTTAAGACATGAATGGAACTTCTGGTTTGCAAATGCAGATGTGTAACAAACATTGCTTTTAGGGGATAACCTCTGCCTGCACATTCTGATGGAACAGGTTAGTTTTATCCTGCATTCAGTCTAAGTACGTTACTGGCAAACAGGAGGTATATGTGAAAAGAAAAACACACCTACAGGTGTGAAATGCACTGATTTTCCCAATGAGCCTGCTATGACTAGCATAGCCATGGTACCAAGACAAAGAAATGCTCTAAATACTCCAAGAAAAGGGGGCAGTTATTTAGAGGGTATGGAGTATCATGACCAGGAACGCTGGTGCAAGAGGGGACAATTTCAGCTACCAGTAAATCATTGAAATCTTCTAATTTCACCATTCAGTAAGATTTTCTAGTTTCCCAAAACCTCAGTATTTGAAATAACTCTGTGAGGGACAGAATACAAAACAAACCTGAATTTACAAGGGTGAGATCCCAAAGGACCACTGAGGGTTTTCCACTTTTTTTATGTGATCCTGTTGTTCTTGTAAAACCTGTTATTACTGTGTTTTCACACTCTGAGAATGCTACCATTGGACTTTGATGGGAAGGAAAAATCATTCGAAGAACTTCCCTCAAACGCTTTGAAACACAAACTTTCCATCTATACATAAACACCAGGAAATGTCTATAACACTAGGAGGTTGTCACATATATCTACTAGAGTCACAATAAACACTCAGAGAATTTTCAGAAAAAGAGATCTCTAAATGAAGAATATGCATTTAGTTTTGGTATAGGAGGCTGGATATTCACTTTGTGAAGAAATTAAATACAAGGCTTTTCACCAGAAATGTGGTATGTGAAAGAGCTGGCTTGTTTGATTATGAATGCTTTTTAGTTTTGTGAAGGAAAAAAAAGAATGATAACAGCTACAATGAGGAAAGTAAGGCAATACAAAAACATACTCAATATATCCTAAGAATATATTATGGCTTCCTTTGCTGATCTAGCATAGAAGAAAAAGCACAGAGCTGTAGTAAGAGGGAAGACAAACAAGCCATATGATATGAAGAGAGATGAGACATGAGCATAGAGGAACAGATGGAAATGATCCACAGAGTTAGATTTCCTGATATTTGTTTAAAATAAATTTATTATTTTTTTTTATTCTCCCAAGATGTGCTGCCACCCTGACGGGTTATAAGGAGCAATGCAGTCATTGACTCCTAAAGGGAGTTCTGTCTAAACTGAGTGCATGACAGGGCTCAGACAACACAAGTATGCACTGTGCAAAGTGCTGCCCACGTCCTTGGCAATATTCCTCCGGTTCAGCCTGACCCACAGCGCTCCTACTACTCCAGCCCTTTGCTTCTATAAAGAGCATCAACTGCCAACCGTGACAAATTGCATGCTTGTAGAAATACGGTCAGATTGTACTTTTTCTTGATAAGACGACAAATAAAATTAACATAAATGGGGGAATTGGGGAGGGGGGGGGGGGGGGGCAGACACGACACCACAAAAATAAAACAATGAAGGCTTTCTTCGGAGAGCAGATCCACAAAGAAAACAGTCTAATCTACACTCCACATTAAGCTGCAGAAAGTTTACGTGTCCTCCACCATGCAGCAATGAAAAGTCACAAGTCTGAAAATCGTCAAATATTTTAAGAAGGATTTATGTGATGGAACTTCAGGTGCCTTCATTTCCAGTTTCTAGTCTAAGCTAGTCACTCTGTAACCCAGAGAGAGACAACAGCACCCGCAGTGAGCATTTTGGCTGATGATTCCCTGCTTGAAGATCGAAGCCTCTGTGAAGAGGAGCGATTCCCTCCTGGAAACAAAGAAGCTTCAGCTTCTAAAGCAGACCCCAAATTCAAATGCATAAAATTAAACAGTGAAAATATACCCGCATGCCTGCAGAGGATCTCCAAGTGCTACTGAAGCATCAACTGTATTTACCTCCTAATTCTTGAGATTGTTAGCTAACCTCATTCTCCCTGCCTGCCATGTGCACCTAGGCTACATTTAGGAGCCCAGGAGAGGCTCTGCACTCCAGTAGCACTTTTGCATCAGTAATGTCCCAGAGACAAAAGGAATGAGGAACAAGTGAATGATCCCTGGTGCTCCTGCATTCAGTCTAGGGTGCTACTAGGGGGCTGCAGTGTGATTCAAAAGGCTCACTCCAGAAGTCTCCCATTGTGTTTCACCCCACACAGCAGCAATTTCACATGTATGTATCTGGGAGAGAGGCAATCCCTGCTGACCTTCCCCATCACGTTTCACCTTGGCCACATGCTCAGCTGCAGTCAAATGTGAGTGCACAGAGTGCAAGGGAGCTAGGGGTCTGCATTATACATACAGTTTTTTTGGGTAGATACTATCTTTACATCTGTATATTTGACAGAATTTAAAAGTTTTCTCTGATTTTTGAGGGATTAACAACTTTGGCAACAATCCCATTATTTAACAGTGTGTAACTATAAAGACAGAATGAACATTTTAATGCTTGCATATTTTCTACTGCTCAACAGATGTATACCAAAATCTGAGCATTAGCTAGTTGGTAGTGTCCCTTTAGAGACTCAGAAGAATGTTACAGTTTGCAGAAGCCTGAGGAAATACAGGGATAATACATTCAAGTCCTTAAAAATAGCTACCCTTAAGAAGTGAGGATTTTCGTTGCAGAAAAAAATAGTTTAAACAGTGAAAGAGCTTTTGCTATGAAAAAGGAAATTCTTAAGAGATATTCTTGTTTAAATTCTCCTAATATGCAGTAATGGATGCATTTGCTTACAAATTCAATGATACTCCCCTTGCTCCATTTTACCACCATACCTTATACTTCTGTACTTCTTGCCAAAAGAGCACTCCATTCTCCAGTAGGTCTCCTTTCAGTGACACAAAGTGTTGAAATTGATTTGCTGTCACTGGATTCAACAGCGCTTTGCGGAAAGCAATTATTTCACTAGATGAAGAAACCCGCTTATTGTCCACATGCTGTTGAAAGAAGAAATAAATGCACCAAATAAACTTTGTTTCAAAAAGCAATAACAAAAGCATTAGTTAGCATAAACTGTCTGATTCTTATCTTTGCACTGACCCTAACTTTCAATAGTTTATGAGTTTATGACATGGATACAATAGAATGTGGCAAGGTTTCATTTCTTTCTCTCCTTTTTTCTTTTTCTTTTCTTTTTTTTTTCCAGTTTGGTTTGGGCAACATTTTTTGGAAGACGTGATGGGAGAGGAAATGACTGACAATGATTTAGACCATATGACTACATACTATAAAGTATGGAAACAGCTATTGTTATTGATTATGGCAACAGGCTACTTTTCTAGAGAACAGTTTGAGTTTTGTGCAAACAAACAACAAAGAAAAAGGAACAGACAAACCACATAGCTTAAAGTTGTAAAATGCTTCTGACAGGGAACTCACCAACAAAATGAGCTTTGAAATGTGTTGCCATGATCACCAACAGAAGCCAGAGAGTTTGCTCTCTGCGGAATAAAGCTACCAATAGTAAAACACACTTTAAAGGCATCAAGGCGTTTTGGAAATCCTCATGCTGCAAAGCACAGAGCGGTAGGCAGCCAGGAAAGGGTGGAGAAATAAAGATGGCTTATGCAGGGATAGTTTGTCTGAAATTAAGTTCAGGCTGGCCTGCCTTCCTGAACAAACAGTTATTGTGCTGCCACTGAGGAGCAAGCCAAACGACTCCTTTTTGTTATCAGATAGATGAATGAAAACTGTCTTCTAACAGTGGTATAAAACTCTTGAAGTCGTCAAGGGATGGAGTGCTGTTCAATGGTCAGCATGGGGCAGAAACATTTGTAGTTGTTGCAGACAGTCCTGGAAATCTAACCTGATTCTAAGATGAAGGTCTTTCTGCAGCTTCTCTTAAAAACAGGGGTTAGGCTTAATGTCCTACCATAGAGCCTACCCTTGCAAGAGGGTGGGTGGTGGCTGTCCAAAAGGTCCTCTGGTTAAAATAAAGTCAGCTGAACTTAGACAGAAAGGTGGGATCTTCTCAGCCCTCCTCCAATTCTCCAAACATATTCTATCCCCTGTGACCAGGGTTTAGACAACTTGTGGGAAAAATTACTTCTGGGGCATATTCATGAAGGGAAGAACAAAACATTGCTCCCGTCCCTATACTAATATACGAACACTGCTTATTTTATGGGTCAACAATCTTGAAGCAGAACATGGAAAATAACCATCTTCCCGACAAACAGACAAAGGGAGAACTCAGTTAACAGAACCCACATGCACTTTGGATCCCTTTCGAGCTAATGGTTTGCATGGATAATTGGTGACCGGGTCTCCAGTTTGATTTCAACAGACAATAAAAGTTCAACTGAATAAATGTACACAACTTGTATGTTGGCAATCACAAAGAGTTCACTGCTCTTCAAAAGGAAAAAACTGGCAAACATCTGATGAAATGTATTATTATAAAGGTTTAAGATGTTTAAAATTGATATTATCTCAGTGCTGTAAGATTAAAATACAATTCTAAATGAAACAGATACTGTGAGATATGATTAAACCTGCCCACTCCACTGCATACTTCACATTCCCTTTTGTGTCTGCACGTAATCCACTTGCAATAATAAATAAACTACCAGATGCTGGAATGAACAGCTTGTCCCAATAAGTCCACTGCATGCAAAATACAGATAAAAGTGAATTAAAGGTACAATATCAGTTTGAGGAGGGTTAAGAGTGCTCCAAAGCCCAGAACAAGATACGTTGTTTTCAAGTGTGACCTTTCCAGCCAGGAAGGGCGAGAAATTTACCGTGAACATCCAGCAGGGAGCTAAAATCACCAGTAATGTGAGTAATCAGTCCATTACAGCAAATACAATCATGCCTGCTTTTGACAGCATTACATTTGGGCCTCACACTGTTAGCAGGGAAACTGTGAAGGATGTGCAAGGTCCAAACAAAAAAGACAGTGACACCGCACACAAAAGAGACATAATAAACTTCACTTGCCTTCCACATCCTAGCTGTCTTCTCCTGTTTTTGGTGTGAAAGATCTTCAGTTATGTCCTTTACCTACATTTGAACAAAAGATTATTATTGTATTTTTTAACAATTCTTGTTTTATGCTCAGCCTTCTAATGACCAAGACCACAGTGGTAAATAGCTGATATGTCTTTGTATACATTTTTATATCTGAAACTTGTTGTGGACCCACTCTGAATGACATCCCTTCAGCTATAAATGAGCACATGCTCATTAAGACCGGGGAGTTAGAGAAGACAAGAAGCAATAGCAGCAGACTGTGCTTTCCCACTAGTTTACCTTACCCATCATGTTTTGAGGGATCACTTATATTAGGAACAAATTTGGGGCTTTTTTTTTTTTTAATGAAATGTTTTCAGTTCCTTTGGACAGCTGTATCAGAAATATAGTCTTGATCCTGCAGCGTCTTTGTAGCAAAAATACACCTCAAATCAAGGGCAGATTTTCTGAATAAGGACTACATAGCATGCCCACAGTGTTTGGTCACTGTGAAATATGAAGCCAAGTGGAGAATGTCATCTGGTTTCATTTCTTCTAAAATACTTTCTTCAAAGGACCTTTTCATCCTCTGAATTTGCAATAAGAAAGAGAAAAGAGCAGTCAGACATAAATGGAGTTAGGAAAAGCTCATTAGAAGTATGTATATCCTCTAAACTGTATATTAGTGTTGAATGCAGCATTTTCCAAACTGCGTGGGCTGCTCTCCCTGCCAGTACAGTGCAGCAGGTGCAAGAAGAGGCATGAGCTAGCTTCCAGACCTGGAAGCAACTTAGCCTTATTGCATGGTCTTGTGCCATGCCTTGTAAAGAAGGCAGAGTTCAGCTAAAAACACAGAGGGTTAGGAAATTTTGTTTTAATCACATAATCGTTATTAAAATTAAAATTTGTCTTGCCAGAACCTATACTTGTCAGATTGCTTAGTGCTCTGAATCAATGAAAAGGATCCAGATCATATGCACTTGTGGCAACACTTCTGACAATGTTCTTGATGCTAAAAGGATCATGGAAAACAAGTTTTACGAATCAATGCAGTGTGCATATGTGTCTGCTTGGTGAAACTGTAAAGTTTCCCTCTGCTGTGTAATTCACATTTCAGAGCTGTTGTGGAAGTGCAAAAAAAACAAGTCTATTTGCCCCTACACAGATCCCAGCTACAGAGGCACTCTCATAAAAGGCAGATGTTAGCTGCTCTGCCCATTCCCCAGTCTTTCTAATGAACCAGCAGGAGTGAAAGGCTCCTCGTTCCCACTTTTCTGGCAACTTTCTGAAGTAACCAATTGGTCTAAGGCTTGCAGCAGTTAACCTCCCCACTCAGCAGAATTTCACAAGTCCTGGAGTCATTTCTACAGGCAGTGCAGCTCCAGATGGGAGAATATGGGCAGTGTAAGAGAGAGAATACAGCGTGGGAAGCCCATTCATTTGCTTGTGTTCTTGTCCCCTTGGGCAAATCCTTTACACAAAGCAGCAGTTCTTCTGTGTGCAAGTGTATGACTAGGACAAAATGGCATACAGAGAGTGCTGCACTACAGCAAAGATTAGTTTACTCCCCTGGCAGCCTGGCTGGCAGTGGAGCTAACGCCAGTTCCTTCAGATTTAGGATCTAACTACTGTCAGCTAGACTAAGCCTTCAGAGGAACTGCCTTCACAATTAGCGAGTTAAATGCTTCAACCTGTACATGCTACAGCGTCTCTTTCAATGTAAACTGAATGTGAGCTGTGGACTGCTTTTCCTCTGAACCATTTTATCTGAATGGCAAATTATGAGCCAAAGAAAAACAATGCCAGGATGTGTTGCTTTGTTAAAAAATTACCTTTGCTTGTCTCTCCACCCCGTGGTGTTCATCTGCCAGGAACAATGGCAGCCATTGTTTTTCTAATCTCTCCTGGACACATTGCTGAATTTCTAGCAGAACCGCTGCCGAAAGTCGATCGTGAAGGATTTGTCCCCATCCTCCACCTGAATGCATTAGCTAAGCAATCCAAATACAACAACACATGACATAAACTTTTGTGTATACCAAAAGTCCTTTATCTCTCTACATCCTTGATTTAGCAAAGCATGAGCTTAACTGTAAGCAAAGCATTTAATGCATGCTTACCCAAGGCTCACATGTACTTTTCATAAAAGGGAACAGATTACAATTGTCCCTACCTATAATAGAATACAGGCTCCAGCAAATAATACCCGAGCTTGACCAAGTAAATTTCCTGAAGTATAAAGATAGATCGGAGTACCACAGCTCAGACTTGCTGTCTGTGGCTTTACTGACATACTAAAATAGAAAGCTGAGACAAGTTACTCTGCCTGAAAGCCATTTTTACACTTTTTCTGAGCTGTGTTGTGCAAGCTCTGGCTGTGGCCTCAGATCTGGGTTTAAGAGAGATGTTCTGTAAAGAGAGGGGAGGAAGAGCCTGAACAGGAAGGAAGGGACCCCCACAACCAGAACAGAACCAGATGTCTGGCCAAAAATATTGGTAAGATTTGAGGAGATGGCTTGGGGAAAAGCTGGAGGAAAGCTTCTTATGGACTTTTATCTCAATCACATTCAGTGTGATTGTTCATAATGAACACTTTTGCAGCTGATACCTGCTCTTGTTTTTCTCTGGTAGCTGGGCTGTTGGGTCCGAAGAAGTAACTTTTGTTTAAGTACTTGTTTTTAATGTCCTTAGATTTTTCCTCCCTTTTTTCTTTATCCTTGTGGAGCATCTTTCTGAACTGTTCAATATCTAGCCAGCACATGAGATCCATGCTACAAACAAATTTAAACAGAATGTTATTTTAATAGTGAGTTAATTTCATCAACATTCTAGGGAGTTACTAGTTTAACCACAAGCCACCAAAGTGTTCAAGTCCTAAATACCAGGTCAGATTGGACTGAAATGTTATGTCATTTTTTTCTTTGCCGGTACCATCTGGTGAGGTTGTGGCACTTGCTGAACAGGCTGATCAAACACACATCTTAGGAGTCTCATTTAGGGTGCCTTCTGGGCTACCCTGAAAGGAGTAATCTCCTCAATGTGCCACTGCTAAATCCAGCAGGGACTGTGAACCAGACCCATAGTGCAGAGCTCTCAGGCAGAAAGAAAAATTAAACAGATGAGAATCTGAAGCAGTACTGAGGCTGTGAGCCACCAAGAGACGAGTCGACACCTCCTGTTCTGCTTCCTCATCACATTGCCTGAGAAAAGAGCAGGGGTGACAGCCGGGAACATCAGCCCCAGAAATCATCCCCTTCCTGCCCCATGTAGGCAGAGAAAAACTATGTATGGTAAATCTTGTGTCTAGGGTGGTTTGTGGGCTACATTTTCAAAAATTACTGATTCTACTACTTATTTCATTATTCCCAGTAATGACAAATAATCTCCATGTGCAATTCTTGATCTATGTATTGTTCATAGTCTTTTGAGTGTATACTATCAATTTGTTTTAATAGGATATATATTGGTTTTGTTCTTTAAAACAGAGGGCAGAATAAGTGACATACCTACAATTTCAGTTTAATTTGTATGACTGTTTTCTGATAGTATCTTACTAGCTGAAGTTTTGTGAGTATTTTAATGAGGATGTTCAATGTATTTGCAGCAGGAAGTATGAAACATTAAATTCAGACAATTCTGTTTCACTTTTCCATTCAGCTAACTGGCTTTTCCAAAGCATTAATCTATGAGTAAAACTTTTGAAAGCATCCGACTGATTTAAGAACAGATGTCCCCCTTTCAAAAGTATTTTGAGACCCTTACAGACCTAAGTTCTATCGAGAATGAAATTCTTTCATTTACTAGTTCCTCACAACATGAATAAGTTCACCCAAATGCAAACAATCCAAGTTACAGTTACTGTGGTTTATGGAGTTACTTCTTGGCATCTGCTTATGACAACTGATCAAATATGTCCCTTATTTAAATGCGAAATATATAATCTTAAACTGTGTTAGGTTAAACTGTTTACAGTGATGGCTTATCCTAGCACACTCTACTTTTCCTTTTCAACAGATCAGGAGCATGTGCATATTCAGTTAGTCTGGCAAGACTAACAAGTGGTAACCCACTAACCCAAAGTAACACAAATTGTCCTGCAATTGTGTGAATATACCCTATATAATTTTTTAATATATTAATTAATGGAACTTTGTTTAGTTTACCAGAATTTGTGCGTAGGTACTCATCAGCCTTCCCAAAACTTGGGTCACTTACAATTGGGCAATAAGAGAACCATAAATTTTAATGGAAAAGGCAAATGACACATTTGTTGTTGTTTGCTGAAATTTTCCAGACTGCGTTAGTTCTAGGATCCCTTCAGCTTATAGCACCATTAAGGATTTTTACTATAGCATGCCAGCTGGACTTCAGAGTTACTAGGTCTGGACCCAGCTCTAAAACACTGTTTTGTGAGACTTTTTCAAATGTTTTTCCTCATGATTAATTTTTACAAAAGAAGATTTCTATGTAAGTTAAAAATTTCTCTGCCTGGCTCTATCACTTAATATGATACTTGTCCATGATTAACAGAGAGGCCAGAAGTCCCAGATGCAGTTCAGCACACCTGTCCAGGACCCCATCCTAGCCAGTGACCTGTTGTGATTCCTACTGTTTCCCCAGTTAGAGAGGAACTCTAGACCAGCAGTCTCCAAAGTGGGGTGTGTGCACCCCAGGAGGTATGTGAGACAGTTCATTAGGGGGCAGGAAGAAAATATTAGAACTTCAGCATCACATGAATATACTTTATTAAAAAATAAATATGCATATATTAAGGGTTCATGCTCTTTACTGATGGGATGCATGACCAGAAAAGTTTGGAGACCATTGGTCTAGACAACTCAGAAGTCACTTGACCATAGACACCCACCGCATGAGAATCTCTATCTGAACTTATTACCTACAGTCTTTTTGTAGTCAGTGAGCAGATATAGCCGTCCTTAGAAATGATCCATCCAAACTGGTTTTAGATGTTACCTTCAGAATTAGAAGAATTGTGTCCAGAAGCATGTATTTCTCTCTCTGACTACAAAGAGAACCTATGATGATAAGCAGAAGTGATGACACTGAGTCTTGGCCAGAGGAATCCTGTGCTAGATACCCATCTCTGGACACTTTTAAAAAAGCTGACCAATATCCAAGCTAATGTAATAGCAGTGCTTGACTAGAAGCAATAGGCAATATGCAAAACATCAGCTCATGGGAACCTAGATTAAAGGAAGGAAATGACAATTTAAGGACTTGATAGCAGTTACTTAAAAAGTATATTTGCCTTTTCCTAAAACAGGATAGAGATTAGTGTGGGGCTTGTGGGGGGTGATGGTGGGGGGTGGCAGCAGCTGGGGGTTGGCAAACTGACATTTACTTCTGCTGGAACTTCTGTTTAGATCTTCATTTCTAAACAAATGGGCTCACTTTTTCAAAAACCCTACATGAACTGTATCTGCTACAAGATGATACCTTATTCTGTTCAGATCAGTGCAAACACACAGCTGCAGTTACTTTCACAACTGTGGGAATAACATGGCTGTCTTCTATTTGTACATTTTTATAACATCTAGCTTTAATCTTTAAAATGTACTAAATTAGATCTGTACTAAAAAAGATAATTTTTTATTTATTATAGGCTAATTGCTCTACTCAGGGGTTTGCCACTAATCAAAGCAGAAACTGAAAGCAGAACTGTAATACAAACATGTTATGACAAGAGAATATTTACCCCCAAAATGTTAAGACAATTGAGTTGCCTGAACAATGTGCATGTGGATTTCATAAATATACAAACACATTCTTTAAAACAACTAAATCTTGTGAACATTTAGATAGCCAGGATCCCCAGCAAAAATTTCTTCTGAACTTAGAAATGGGTAAAATAATAATAACAAAGAAACGTACCCTGCAGAATGCTCATTAAGAAAAGCCCAGAACTGTTCTAACTTCATTTTGTCGTGGATCAGGTCAGATAGATTAGGACCTGTCGATTCTTTGTGAACTTGATGCAAGTGCTGATCTTCTTTGAGAGCATCAGGGTGGCATGGCAGACCCGTGTCAGCAACAGTACTCTGAGGGAAGAAATTATTTCCCTTGCATAACTGCTTTTTTCATCTCTGTATTTTGCTCAGTCTAGGAATCCTTGCATTAGACAACTTTCCTCTACAACAGTTTTTGATTGCTGAGAAAAAAAATGAAGGCTCCAGCTCTTAAACAGCTTTAGTTCTATGTTTGCTTTAAACATACCAGTGTGTGTGGGTTCCATAATCAAATAAATCAATATATACCTGTAATTTACTTGAAATTGATATATTTACTCGAGAATAAGGCCCCAAAATACATTCCACAGACTTTAGTGAAAACTATCTCATTGACTGCAATTATACAGTGGTCTGATATTGATGTAACTGACAGAAGACCTGTATTCGTAATTAAAAAAAGGCTGTTAATCATTCCCCAAAATGAATGGTAGAAATCAGACTACTTGCCTCTCCAGACTGGGATTTGGTCAGTCTTTCATTGCTGATACTCAAAGTGTTAACCCCCTCTGATAGAAAGCATTTGTTTTTGTTAGTAGGTACTTGTCTTACCTCATCCTTCTTGGAACCACTCTCTTGATGCAAAGCCTGGAGCTTTCTAAAGTACACAGAGTCCAACTGTCGAGTTTCTTCCACCAGCTCCACCTAATAAAAATAATATCTTATGTCATCCCTACAGTACACATTATAGAAAGATGGAGAACTGGTCAGGCACTTTGCCAGTGACAGTGGACAGAAAAGAATACGTTTGCCAGTAATGAGGCTGATATTTAAAAGACACTAGAAGTCACATCCTTGTGACAAACAATTCAGTTAAAAGTTCTGGTAGAATAAAATTATAACGTAGATTAATTTAATGTAGATCTCCACAAATCACCACTAAATAACTATATCTTTAAGAAAAGAACTTTGTGTTTTAAAAATTACTCAATTATATTGTGTATATATTATATTGTGTATATTGTGTCAGACTTACCTGGTGGCCTATACCAGCAAATAGTGTGTCAAAGTGCCACTGAGAAACACAAAAAGGTCTTAAAACAATGACTCTCAGTGAGAAGTGTGAAAAAGATAGAGTGCCACAGACTTCCAGAAATGGAAACTTAAGATGTTATAATATCTAAGCAATGAAGGTGAAAGCTTTCAGACTTTCAGCCTTGGCCCCTTCCTTAGTTTTATACCAGGTAATGCCTTAAAATAATAAATTGTGCATGATTAGAATTCATGAAGTATTGGCATTTTTAAACTAAATTAGAAGCCGTTTATACATAACTAGAGCTGTTCTCCAGGTTATGTGCAAACATTTGGTAACTGCATAACGGACCAACGGTTTGGTGACCCTCTTGGCTGACTAAACCATTCAAATGCGGGTTATAGGATATTTAGCAAAATTGAGTCAATGTGTTATACCGATTAGCACATCCATTACAAAGATTAGAAAGCTGTGGTTTTATTATACAAGAGTTGATGTGCAAGGGAGAGAAGAGAGTTTTTAGATTAATATTCATTACGCTTTTGTCTAAATGTGAATACCACACTAATCACCGTGTTATCTGAATGCCTTCAGGCTCAGTGTAACTTTATTCCACTGTTTTAAAGTGCTTTTGGGTATTCTTTCCTTTAAAAGAATAAGTAGTTTAAAAGTAAATAGGAAAATAATTCAGAACATTTTTCATAAAGTTTAAACAGAAAGCAGACAGAGACAGGATGAGAGTCAACAATAAAAAGGAACTCCCGTTTTCATGTTTCGTTTAAAAATAAAAATATAGATACATACTGACCACGTCCCAAATAAACAATTTTGGACTCACCTAATTCTTGATAAAATATCTTGTTTCATTATGGGCCAAATATATCTTGCTGTATGGTAGAACAAAGGGGAAGAGTAGAGCCAGGGACTGAACAAAATACAAAGCAGACCTTGTCTCCTGTGCTGGGAAGGAGTGCGTCTAAGCATCAGGCTGCGCCTAGTACAAAGAGACTCGAGTGCCTCCTAGAACAGGTCGTTTTATGTCTGTGTATTATAACTCTTCACAAACACATGTATTGTGCAGTCAAAAGGATTAAGTTCTGGTTTTTCGTGCCCTGATTAAGAGGTTTGTGCTATTAGGGCACCGAGAAGTCTGCACGTAACTACACTTGCAAAGCAAAGCATCATCTAAACCGAAAAGGTAATAGATCATCCCTCCGTTAACTCAAGGAGGTATAAAATGACACGTGCACTAACTTAAAGCAAAAGTTTATATTTTCAGTTCTCACTCTGGAGGAATTCTTCCATCACTAGAAGCAATGAAAACACTTACTCAGAGAGTGGTCAAAAGCAGAGTCCTTTTTTATACAAAAATGATGTATACTAATAATCGATTGAGTCAATGACTTGACTTAGTGGGGACTGGCAATATATATTAGACAACTAGTACTGATAATACACATGGAAAATATAGATTTATGAAAGACTGTACTGTAAAACTAGCCTGAAAGTAAATAACATTTCAGATTAATGAAAGCAGTGGTCAATTGCACAGTATTCTGCAGGTCATAAGCAATTACAGCTGAAATAGCTTAGGAAAAAAAATTTATCAGAAAGCTTAGAAAAGATGCTGAAAAACAAAAATATTATTTTGCAGATGTGTTTGGATTAGTATGTTTCATTTTAGTAAGGTTTTTTTCAATGTTCAAACTTTCAAAATTTCTTAAGGAAATTAAGTTATCACAGGATGAGAAGGAAAGTCCCCTTGTGAATTAATTAGAAGATAGAAAATAAAAAATAAAGAAATAAATTATGGGGTGGGGTTCCTATTGGAGTCTCACGGGGATCTGTGCTGAGGTTGGTTTTTTAAACATTTAGAAATTATCTGGAAAAGCGGTGAGTGAGGATACAACAAAGTTTGCAAAATGATTCCACAGAGCAAAAAAATAAATTGACTGTGAAGAACTGCAGGATTTCAGGACACTTTAGCATCCGCATGATAAAAGGGCAGCTGAATTCAAGGACAATAAACATTAGGTCATTCCAGTGAGCTCCAAATTAGGGCTTTCCATTAGTTGTTACTAGTAAAGAGATCTTGGAATCCTTGCAGTTGGCTATTAGCTTACATTTGGCACATCCACTCAAAGTTCACCAGGAGTCAAAAGACAATTAGAAGCATAGGAACAATTAGGAAAGGAACAAAGAGCAAAACAGAAAACACAATTCTGATTCTGCCGCTGGGTAATCCTTAGTGCATCCCAGATCTCAAGTACTGCTTGTATCGCATCAAAATATAAAATAACAGATACAGATGGGGATGATAAGTGTAACTAAGGTATGGAACACCTTCTGTAAGAGGAGAGGTCAAATAGTCCAGGATTCCTGAGTTTCAAAGAAATGTAATTGAAGTTGGACACAACCAAAACACGTAAAAGAATAACAACATTGAGAATATGACAAGTTCCTCATGACATGCCAAACTGGCGTACCAGGTTAAATAACCGGCGTACCAGGTTAAATTATCAGGGAGGAGTCTGCAAATGAACTAAGGTAAGCTCTTCTTTTTTCTCCTATTGCATGATTAAACCATGGAACCTACTACTACAGTGAGGCTGAAGATGTGAAATGACTCAAGACACATTCACATAAACCCATGGGGGGAAAAATCATCAAAGACTATTAAACACAAAAAGTCTGGATAAGAGCTCTGCTTCATTAGTCTTCTCAGTTGCAAGGTGCTGAAGCTGGCAATACTGCTGAATGTTTTTTTCTGTTCTATATTCTTAAATGTTTTATACTGGCCACCACCTAAAAGGCTTAGAAAACTGTTCTCAACTTTGATTTTAGGCATCTGTTCTCCTAGTTGTTCATACATGCATGCATAATATCGTAAGAAAAATACATTGTACTACAGAACTTCCCCATTTAAAAATGTTTTGCAGGGGGCAGTGCATGCATGTTCTCATTACATGCTGACAGAAGTATCAGCAGTAAGTGATGATATTTCCTGTAAAAATGGAGAAGCTTCATCTAAGGTCATAGTGGAGAAAAACAGGAACAAGAACTAACTTCCTGCGCTCCACCTCCTGATTCCCCATTGTAAGTTTCTCCTTCCATATCCAAGAGAGAGATGTTAAAGACTTGGAATTAGAAGTCTGATTACAACTGGTAACTTGCAGATAAGTTTACGAAGAGCGTAAAGCCACAGCATCCACCACTGCCTCCATCATTTCTTGTTCTTATTTGTCAAAAACAGAGTCAGGACTGCAGCCATCTCCTCCAATGTGCATGAGCCTGCAGGGGCTTTCTGGGATTAGAACTAAGTACACCACTGAGCCACCTACTTCAGGAAGCCTGCAGGGCACAGTTAGTCCTTACACAGCAGGGCAGCTACCTAAAAAGTATTGGGGGTACATACAGCTGGGTCACCATATCACATTTCCTCTTATGCTAAGCAGTAGCTGCATTTTCATTGTAAACACTAAGAAATACTCGATACAATTAATACGGACCTAGTATCACTGCACTGACACTCTAGAAACACAGCTTATTTTGTACTTATCATTAAAAACATAGAAGGCTTGTGGGCAATCTATCGTAAGAAAATTACTTTTTATCAATTATAAGATTGCAGATCCATGACACTTCCGGAGTGAAAGGGAAAATTTTGCCATAGCAAGATGCATTCCTCCCTCATTCACAGACCAAGAGGTCTACTGAAGCCTGACCTTCTTTTCAGATGGCAAGTCTGCTCACAGGAAGCTCAGTCTATTCCACACATTAGCTTAGAAAGGGGTGAGCAAAACATCCCATAATACTCCCTTCCTGACTATAAATGTAACAGGGTTGCATACGAAGGCTCTTGTAATTTTATTCCCTGACATAAAATTTTTTCACAGTATCATCCAGATCAGTTACCTTTCCATAAGTATATTTGTCTGCTTCCACCATCTTCGTCCATGGCTCTAGCAGAACAGTGAGGATATACTCTTCTGCTGGGTCAAAAAGATCCTCAAAAGCTGGGTCAATTTTCTGATAAATCATGTTTTTCTTACTCTGATGAAGTCCAATGTCCATACTGGCAGATGGGGCAATGTAAGTTGCATAAAGGAACTACAATAAAACAGAAGAAAACTGTTTCTTAGCTGTCATCCGTTCCAATGGTCACAGTCTGTTGAAGGAAAGAATGAATGCATATTTGTCCCCACTGCCCTGCTGTATATTCTGAATGTATATCTAATTACACCTGCCTTGTTTTACCAATAATACTATTTCGTCCAAAATTCAGTTATTGCCATAACTGACCTCCCTACTATTTTTACTCCTACTTGTTAAATTGGTTAGATCACAAAATAATGCTTAATGTAATTTTTGCTTGGAGGTATGTGGTTTATTCTTAATTAAATTCAGATAACCGCAATCAGTATAGCAACTGCACTATTCATGAAGTTGTATTGTTGTTTTGCAGAACGTGTGCTGGGTCAGCTTGTGAGGGGTTTTTACTTCTTCTGAATAGATGGGAATTTGTAAATTTAAAGTTAAAATTAATGAAAAATTATAAGATTTATGGAGATTCTCTTCCACAGTTCTTCAATATTAGTGAAGCTCCATCATGCTACAGGATCCATAACAGGAGATACCACTGCACAACTGAGGTCTAAATCCTCAGCAAAGCAAGGATTACCATCTGCTTTTTTATGAAGCACATAGTTTGACATTTAACATGTACAAACAGAAGAAAACTGAACCTGGAGAATGCTTCCTTCTCACTAGCAGCTCATTCTTGAAGTATAATTTTTTTTATTTATTTCAGATGAATTTTTTTTCCAAATAGTCCCCTAAGTCAAATTCTTGGGTTTTTAATGTTTCATAAATTGCTATGAAAAAAAAAAAAACCCCACATTGAAAAATCAGAGAAAAACACTTTCTTCCAGGAATATCTTGTAAGAAGATATGCCAGAATATCTTTCGAATACATCATGATTCTGACTGCAGCGATGAACTCAAGTGGAAAAGGATGCTTATGTAATAAATTTCATATACATGTAAGTGTTTTCTCTTCATATTGTCAAAGTCTAGTTTTCAAATACATGGACAGGGGATCAGATTAGTAGCATAAATCAGAATTTCTCTTTAGGATGGCACTGGAGAGCCCGTCTTCACTATTTATTATCACACAGTTTTGATAATGAAGGATGCAGGTTTCTGATAATTCTCATTTTCCGTGTGTTGCTAAAATCCAGCTGTAACTAGCAGATGTACAAAGCAGTAAAAAATAAGAAAATAATACATCTACTCTGTGTTCAAACACTAATAAAACACTGTTGGGTTTAAATTTCAAACACAGTAGGAGAATATTTGAGTACATTAAATAATTATGTTTCTGTTTGTTTTGAATGAAATTCTGATTTATTAGACTCTTTCTTTCAAGCAGCAACAGTACCAGCCTACATCCCGATTGTTTTGCACCTTAAAAATTTGAAACAGACCCTTTAGACTCCCCTGATATCAGGACGCTGAGGAATACAGGGCTATGATGGCTGGCATCCATCCCCCAGTCAGAATGTGTTGCGACTACTATATTTACCGTCTGTGCAGGTTTCCATCCCCTTTCTACACAGATCTAATCGCTGAAAGCAAAGATGGTTTGTGGCTATTGTGGCCCATATTATCAGTGCAGTAAAGACCTCCAGGTGTAAGGGTAAGGTCAGAGAATGAGGACATCTACAGGAAGAGTCCTAGCTGAAGAACAAGACCACACTTATCCTAAATTATGCCCTTCTCAGCAAATCCCCAAATAAATTTAGATTTAACACAGTATTAATTAGATTCATAGTGATTTCAAAAGTTGGAAGTTATTTTGAAGAACCCTAACACTACTAAATTTTCAGTTACATCATGTTCTAGTCTGATCCAAATCATTTAACGTATAAAACAGCCAAATTAGAAAGGACCAGTCCAATGACAGGGAAATGTGGCATTTTTTAAAAGAGACATTTTAAAGAGGGGGTTAACAATTGTATTCGTCACTAGGGCTACATTGCTCCACCTGCTATGACTCATAAAACCACACAGGGTGTGAGTATATCAGTGAAAGGGGTCCAAGATAGGTCCTCAATAGTGTAACAGACATTTAACCTGATTTCTTAAATGACTGCTCATTTTTAGCATAGTTTTAATAATAAAGCTGAAACAAACACTCCACAAGTTTACTGGGAGGAACTCTTCTTTCCCCCATGATTTCATATGAAATGGGTTAAATTGCATATATTTGCTACTCTTCTTCAGAGCTGACAAAAAATATCAGCCTACAGAGTCAGAAATTGCTCAGACTAAGGAAACTTTGGCCAAACACTATTGACAAGCTGCTCACATAAACCCTGTCTTTATATATTGCCATATCTGCTTTACCTGCAGAAGTACCCCCAGTCCTGTATAATTTCACATGCAAACCTGCAACATAGTAAAGACAGACCTTTTTTTTCAAGAAAAAATAGTTAGGGCTGGTATGAAGCAGAATTTTAGAGTTGGTTAAGCTACCTATAAGAGTGCACTTTTCCAGACTCAAAGGACCAGCCAGACCCATAGTGCTGTAATCAGGATGGCCTCTTCAGTTTTGAAGGACAGAGATTTACAGTGTCTGAGGATCTGGCATGATGCCATCTTTTTGCTTAAATTCTTGTAAGAATCCATTGCTATGGGATTTGACTCACCAAGTAGAAAGTATCACAAAGTGAGAAACTGAATGCATGCACTTGCTGATAGGGGAGAAATGAAAAGGAGCTTTCATCCCCATCTCCCTTGCTTGAGGGTTCAGGTGCATCTGTAGATCTGCACTGATATGAATGCAAGGACTGCAGGAAAATCAAGTATTATAGACATGCTAAAAAGGCAGAAAAGTGTCAGTGTTCACAACCTTCAACAGTGGGCAATGAAGTTAGTAAGGTATAGGGGGAAAATACATTTTATCCTTTGAAAAAGAATATTCATAGCCTTTTTTGACTCCCATGTCATGGAATTCTTGTGGTTTTCTGAATCTCAGTGGAACAGTGAAACTTGCATTTGCTAATCTCCTAAAGTATAAACAGGAAAAAATAGATTAAACGAACTTAAACGTTATTAGATTCATACAAAAATTTTAAGCGCGTGACATCAAGTGCACATCATAATTTATTTGATGTTTTGTTCTTTTTGCAAAACACAAAGAATTTTCCTACCTGCCAGCTACACATTTTTCTATAAATCTATTAGAATAAGTGATGGATTGAACCCAAAACCCTGTCTGGAAATCTGGTCAGAGTTTGCGTCTTGAAATTACATATAATGGCACAAATCTGAAGATACAAAATGCTTAGGAAATTCAGATTAAGACCTTGGCCTCATTTATGACTTTCCAAATCAGGGATTGTTCCGGCCTTGGGTTTTGGTGTGAATTTATCCCCAGATGAGGCAGCTTTGGTAAGCAATCTCAGAATGACTACAACAAACACAAAAACATTTAAGTCCAAGTGCTTGAGTGCTTATATTGCTGCCCAAAAGTATAGATATTGCTCTGATCCAAATGAGGGCCTTGTGCAGCTGCTTGACAGAATCGTATGTTGAAAGAATACAATGCACTGGTTGGTCTTTAAACAGAAAGGCTAAATTGCCTTAACCCCCATCATCACTTTCCACTAACATAAATCTTGTGTCTGACCCTAAAAGTTCACAGTGATGGTAACTCCCTTTATCTAAATTGATTCTAGTGTTAAAATACTGTACTTCCTATAACTGTATTAAATTTTCTAACTCTAAATAGCTATTTTTTTATTGAAAACTATGATATGTGTTTCTTTATTGCTTTTCTTTCCCAATTTATTTTACACTTCTGTGTGTAAGTTTATAGTGAATAACCATATATGTTCCTGGATGATTACCAGTATTCATCATTGTTCTTATCCATCAGATTTCATTCTCATCATAATTTCTTTGCTTGGATGAATTTATATACACCTTGGAATGCATTTCCTTACTCTATCATAAAGCTGAAATAAAAATGCCTGACAAATGAAACAATGAGTAGCAGATAGACAGCAATCCAGGTTTGCTCTTGTTTCTAACAGGAAGCAGGCAGAACATGTACAGAATACTCTGGATGTCTCTTTCTGTAATAAATACTAAAATATATATGACAATGTGTTGTGTGAATCTGATCCACATTCTCTTAGGAGTATCTTATTGTGCCAAAGGTGAGTGCAGAATTTGGGAAGGCATCTCTTCCATAAGCAGATCCTGTAGATTGGTTGCAGCTTGACTCTTTACCGTGTTCCAACGAAAACAAGAACAATTTTTGTGTAGCCTTAAAAGGCAAGCTTGAGAATGATACCAAATGTTGCAGCACATGTGTTGATTTGTTATGTTACATTTCAGCTGTTAGTTATGCTAATGGAACAGTTTCATGTATTTCGTTTTGATGTATTTACTTTAATGGCTATGTGTATGTAGTGCTCCACAATTGCCTGGTAATACTGATTGTACAATGTTCTGCTGTCACCACCAGGCCGGCACTGGAAATAAGATAAGTAAAAAAGACCGGAGCCTTAGTTTTCAGCCATGCAACCACTGCAGGAAGAGTGTAAGAGTGTAAGTGAAATGAAACCAAATTGAAAACCATCATGGACCGCAACCTAAGATTTGTCATGCAACAAAACATATAGGAAAATGAATACACAGTCTAGATGTGATTAACTTGCAAGCCTGTTGTGAGCAGGGTCCCTAGCCACACACAGGCCTGGGCAGATACAGGAGACAGTCAGTCTTAGTGGAGTACAGTCAGTTGGTCTCAGCCTCAGGCTGTAAGTAGAGCTGGAGAGGAAAACAACTAAATAAGGTAGCAGTTCAAGTCGGCCAACATGTGACAAGAGAGAAGGAGTCGTCCATGCCTTGGACCCTGCTTGGAGTTTCTGTACAAACAACGCGGATTCAGGTGAGAATTCTGGACGAGTATGCAAAATTCTGTCACTTGTCCCAGTAAAACCTCCGTGCAGGAAAAGAAGAAAAGTTCAAGGAAGTCCAGATGCTCAGTAACATAAGCTGTACAAAGATATTATTCTCCACTGCTCTCTACAGATACTTGTTCCAATGACATATGAAGTAGCTTTGCTCTATTACAGCATATATTGAAATATGCAGATAGGATATACTCCTACACAAAGTTTGCAGAGAAAAAACCAGACCAACATTTCACAAAGTGGTTTTAAAAGTTGCTTGGTGTACTTCTAATGATATCACATGACTGCAGCCTCCTTCCCTGGCAGTATGGGACTATTTTGTACTCAGTGACAGCCATCAGCACCTATGGGCTGTGGTGAACCAGTTGACTTTTGGTTTATTCCCTGACTTAAAGTGTATGCTCAATTAAGAATGCTCATCTGTAGGAAATATCAGTGCTGCTTGACAGTAAATGAGGCTCTAAAGATCAAATGGGGGTGGGGGGTGGGGTTGACAACTGTGAAGAGAGCATAATGGTACCCTGAAAATCAGAAAAACAGGACTGCAAACTGAAAGACCTATTTTCATGACTAAGGTCATTATCTGAGGTCTGGACTGTGAGACCTGCAAGTCTAATCCACATGAGAGATGGAAGGAAAGGTGCAGCGCAAGCAATTACATGATTTAGAAAAAATATTATCTCTGATGTTAACATTAAGCAGACAGTTTCCAAATACGACAGAGTAGCAAAGGGGAGAGTAGGTAAACTGAGTATAATAGATAAGACTGGGAACAGACAGCAGAGCCTAGAACTCAAACTATGCATGTTTAACATTTAAATCAAGAAATTCCATGGAAACACTCCAAAGAGCTTCTTTTATTGTCCACAACTCAGATTTACTTCAGCATGAGTTGTCAAGATTTGGAAACTTTTCTAATTTCTATCTTCTTTTCAGTCTATACAATGAATAAATGTAATTGTGAAGGGAATGAACAAATATATTTGTGAAGGGAAAACACACTATTTACAACTTACTTGAGCTTGCTTGCGTATTTTACAAGGGTGAAGAGTTTCTTGGTAGAATAGCTGATGATAAGCCTGTAGGTCAAACCAAAAGTACACACTGTTCTTCCACAACTAGAGATGAAAAATATTGTAAGTTATTGCTACCCAAAAATCACAGCTTTATAAAAGGCTGACTTTCCAATGCAAGTAATTATTTAGCTCCTTGGGGTCATCATAAATCAAGCTCAATTTAAGATGGATTTAATCTTCTGTTGCATATTGGCAGAAGGACAACATATTTAATAGCATCGTCACTGTGATACTATATCTTTTATTGTATCCTTTATGCATCATTGGCCATTAAAATTGTTAATATTGTAGTTAACATTTGAAGAGTAACCACATTTCAACGGCATAAAGCCAGCACTAAATAAGAAATGCTGATAATGGACACACAGAATTTGTGCCATGGTGTAATAGCATTTTGCAACAATAACCAAAACAATTAAATATTGTGTACTTGACATGTTACTGGGGCTATCATTACATTTTTATTACATGCATTTCTGAGGCACAGAGGCTTGGCCTCATTTCATAAATTCAAACAAACATCAAAAGACCTTTCAGGAGAAGGAGTCTAGATCTTTCCCCTAGTTCTTTGTTTTAATCATGTACTTATGGGGTTTTGATCTTAAAAATGCCCTGAAAACCCCATCACTGGACAGTAAAGTGCTCCAAAAAGACAGGGGCAAGGAACTTTGCTTCACAAACTGTAGCCTGCCAGATCTGGCATATGAGTGAAACAGGCTCCACAGCTGTAGACAAAACCTTAAGTAAATTTTCAAAGGAGCCTGGCACCTGCAAAGGCTAGAGGACATGTGGGTGAGTGCCTATCTCTGATGAAAAACTAAGTTACTTTTGTTTAGATATCTATCTATACACATTTAACACTTTTAGCTGAAGGTATCCAGCTTTGGAAACATTGGCTCTTGCATTCTAGTAGCCAAAGACATTTCTAGCTACTGCTGCTGGATTCTGCGGTGTGCCAGCGGTGAAACAGATGTCCATCTTGATTGCATTCACATCTCCCCTAAAGACTCAATTTTTCTGCAAAGCCACTAAACACTGACTCAGATTCATAACTTGTTCCAACCAATCCTCAATTCACACCCAGCAATGAATGATGGATCTGCTGACTGCAGAGAAGAAATAGTGCTATGTTTCTCAGAAATCCAAGAAGCTTCATGGAAGCAGAAGAACGTTTTTAAAACGTTGGAGATTTTGGACATCACTAACCCAACAAGTAAGAAGGAGGCAGATTATCATGAGTAATAGCTTAGCAAATTTTCCATCTTTTTAAAAGATGTTTTTGTGGGTTAAGGCCTCATTTTTTCTGCCAAGTTAAAGGCTAGTTTTTAAAAATGATTAGTCTTTTTTTATCCCTGATGGTACAATCAGATTTCCAATAGGTTTGAGACAGTTAAGATCTGACAGCTTGGTTAAGACCTGTCATTAGTATGAATATACACATGAACAGTTTATTATTGTTGAGGGATTGGAGTCTCACAAGTAATAAGTCATCCAGTCATCAATCTTTCTTTCTCCTTTTTTTTTTTTTTTTTTTTTCCAGTCTGACTGCCCTCTAAAACTTGGCATTCAGTCAATTGTGGACTAAATTATCACAGGGTAGGAAAATGCTCATACCTTATTCCCTGACTTCTCACAGAAGTGTGTGAAGTAGTAGCCTGCTCTGTTCTCCAAATAAAGAGACTGCAGCATGCTTTCCATTCTTGATCCCCTTAAGACAACACTGCCAGCAGCACTTTTCCCCTGGACAAAAAAAGTATAGTTATACAGCAAGAAACAAGAGGCTTTCATTATTTTCAAATGTCAGTACATTACAATGGAGGGCCATGCAGTGTGTTCAATTAGTATCTTCATCCCAAGAAACTAGGCTCCATTTTCTACTACATATGCAATTGATCATAGCTCTCCATACCATTTTCCCACTAAATATTCACATCCAATGGAGTAAGTCTGATGAGGGAAGGCATGTAGAGCAGCAAAATGGCCATAACATCCCCTAGGTGGTTCCTCAATACTTCAAACAGAAAAACAAACCTGGTCTTAATTCTATCATTAACCCTTTAGCTGTGAATCCAGGGATTTCCAATGATACTAAACCATATCACTGAGCTGTCAAAAGTTGTCTCAGCTCAGCCTATTATGTTTTGAATTAAGAGAAGTTAACAGGTGGTTATTTGGTAAAGCTTCAAAACAATTAACTAGCATGGAACAAAAGATATGTCTCCTGGGGTTACACCACATCAGCAACAAAATCATGAGCATTTTAGGGGGCAAGAAATCCATGCGCTTTACTGTGGCTAGCTCCTGGAGTGTTCAAGGAAGAGTACATCCATTTTGACAACACTCACAGGGTAGCCAGAGGAGGTTGCAAAGGTAAATTAGCTTCTGATTATCACAAGAGAGAAACTTTGGCTGACTTGCTGTCTCTTATAGTAGAAGTGAGAGCAGATGAGTGTGGTGGCTAACAACCAGCTTCTTTCCAAACAGTAACAGGGATGGAGAAGCCAGAATTCTAAGGCAGAGTAGGAAGATCCCCCTCCCCCATATGAAGTTAAACTATGAATCCCTGCATTCCCTTTTGCATCATATTTGTGATGTCAAATGTTGGGCCCTGACTGTAGGTTCCAGTCTAGCCCTGTAAGTGTAAATGGGTAGCATTGTCCTCCCTCAGCCAGAGGGAAACTTTGAAAATATATGATGAAGGTGTATAAAAACAAATAGTTCACGGTGGCAAATTTCCCCTAAATGCAAAGACTAGCTTTTTCTTCTGTCAAAATTAACAAAGAAGTAAAATTATTGCAGTGAAGTAATAAACAAAGTATGATTTTGTTGTGAAAAACAATCAATCGTGCTCAAATGATCAGCAGACTCCATGCATGTGTAAACAGGCCCAGATTTCATAGTATGTTGGGATTTTTTAGTTGTGAGGCCATGGGTATCAATACCTCCATGAAAGAGCAGGCTGTTTTGAGACCATTCCACAAACATGAAAGGTTTTGGATATATTTTAAATTGCCAGATCTTGACATCTCACATGTTCAATTTGTCAGCAATTTAACAGTTATTGAGCAAAGGCTCTTCTGTGCAGTCTGTCCTTCCTGAGGCTTGCTGGATTGAGAGCCTGCTTAGCAGGCAATAATTCAACAAAGAAAAGAATAAAGTACACAAGCAATAAAGAGGAATTGTACAAGTGATGCATTTTCCCCTTATGAGTTTTACTATTTTAATGACTTTCTAGGGTAGATTCAGTTTTCACTGTAAGTCTGGTATACATTCCTATGCAACAATTCCACTGAAACATTTATCCAGTACATTTTCCATAATAGCCTACTGAACACATGGTCACCATGGAGAAGATCAACAGTTTCCAGTGAAAATAAACCTCTGTATGTGTGATGATTTCCTATCAAATAGTGACAGATACCACACAGAAAATGTTGATATTCTAATTATACCTCTGCATAAGGCATTGACATTCACATAATCAAACCAATTTCTCCCCATCATTGACTACTTCCCCTTTAATATTACAGAACAAAGTGTTTTAACCCGTGAGTCAAGACAACTAATATTTTCAAGTAGTACTTACAGGGAGGAGCTCAGCATAGGTGTATTTTCTACGACTCTGGTATTTTGAGTCTTCGGTGTCATCCAAAGCTATGCACTGAATCATGTCTCTGCTCACTGACTTTGGCCTGGATCCACAAACAAACAAAACCTTCAATACATATTTAAGAAAAAACTAGGACTGCTGATAAAATAAACAACAATGAAGGGTCATGAGAGAGGCAGAATGACATAGTGAATAGTAGAGGAAAAAGTACATGGAGTTCAAATTTATAATAAATACAAAAATGTAGAGGAATACTTTTTCATGTGGCCCTGTGGAAATTACTGACACAGAATATTTTTGAGGGCAAGCACTGGAATGAGTTAAAAGAAAATTAATGTATGTAGAGAATATCAACTTTACACAAGAGAGTGTAAAACACTTGTATTTGGAGAAATAATTTTTTTTCTGTTGTGGCACAAACAAACAAGAAACTAATCAACCAGGGAGGAATTCTCCATGCGTGCGATCTGTACCATAACTGTGCTTCACTAAGCAGATGATTCTATTAAAGTATTCATTAAAACAGTAAGATCTAAAAATGTTTCATAAATATTCAAAGTATGTTGGTGTGCAGAAAGATGTACAAGGGATTTTTGTACTTACCACTTTCTACTACTAGAAATGTCATCCTTTCGGGGGCTTTGACTTGATGGCAGGGTAGGTGATAATCTTGATGATCTCTTTGAAGAGAAATTTGGCATAGCTAGTTTTAATGAAGTTGTTGGTGATTTTGTTCTACTTTTCTAAAAGGCATAACAGCAAAATAAGGCAATTCTGATCATTTTTCCACCTTTGTGTTTTCTTAATGTTCTTATTAACTACTCAAAAACATTCAAGGGCTTTCAGAACTGTTTTTCCTTGTCAATCACAATATGTAAAACCACAAATTGCAAAAAGCTTCTCTGAATATCTTGCAAGATCTTTCAGCATACCTTAATATCCACTATATCTTAAAAATTATGTTTTTAATGGGTAGAAATATGCTACATGCATTTCTACAGAATTACAGAGGATGTCAGGTGAAGAACATGTGAACGTGTTTTGTGAATCTTTCCTAAGATGAAGTAGCTCACTGTAAGGCAGATACACTCATTCAGACTGGGAAAGAAAGGGGGCATTCTGCCACACCATCACTGACTTATTTTGAACAGCATCATGCTTTGACTTTTTGGAGACAACAGTTGCATTCAGAGTGTCCTCAGAAATTCACCCAGACTTGCTGCTCATTCTAAGCTCTTGCAAGCACAGTGCAGCTGGAAGACTCCAAAGTCCAGATTTCTCACAGAAGAATAAAGAAAAAAGCAGCAAGAAGAAATCCATCAGCTGATTCTGTGAGGTTCATAGGTGCCAGGTCATAGTTTTCTTCAAGGGCTGAACTCAACAGGGACTGGAAAACCTGCAGAGTTAGGATCCTGTCTGCCTGACCTGCAGCTAGTCCTGGGTCATTAGCACACCTTGTGAAGCCAGAACTAGTCTTTAAGAGGCAGCTGCTTCTGGCTCCCATTCCTGCTGTGATCAGCAGGAATCTGGCTCCTGAACCCAACTTCTTCTGAACAGGAAATCTATCCCACTGTTTTTCCTCCATTGCCTCCATGAATTAACTTTTTTACAAATAGAATCATAGTCTAAAACTATCCACCTCAAAGTAACAGAGATGTGTGTGAACAGATCTGTGGCATAGCCCACCCAGTTCTTGATACTGGAACCACAGTCTCGATTCACACTCTCCAAGTACCTTCTTCCCTGAGGCTTAACACTGCATTACTGGAAACCTGCAGTTTTTATTGCAGTTACCTCTCAAATTCAGACTTTCAAGGAGAAGAGTCAAAATTGAATTGGCCACCTGCAAGCTAGATGCTGTGAAAAGGTCTGCTTGTGTGGCTCATGGCCCTCTGAGAAGGCAAAAATCACATGTAGCTGATTGAAGGACTGTGGTGATAGAAAATGAGCAGAACTCTGCCCTTTCTACAAACATGAGGGGTAGATTCAGGATAACTGCAGTGAAGTTGTAAGGACTACTCTGTATTAAGATAAAGCTGATTGAAAGACAGAATCTGCACTGCTAGGTACTTATTTTGCAGTTCTGAGTATTTTGAACTAAAATATCTATCCAAAAGGCTTATTAAATAGCCAGGATGTAACTGAGAAGGTAATTTAACTCATTTTTTAGCAATCCATTGCATAAAATATAGTAATATTCTGTTGCATTTTTATATATAAACATCTGCAACAGACCAGCTTGCTAAATCTTGACACTCTAACAACAAAGTACCAAATTCTTGTTCCATTGAGTTCAAGGAGTTTCATCATTGTTTTTGATGGGACGAGGCTTTGGTTTTCAGTGTTGTGGTCCTACTTACCTGAGGAAGGGAAGGTGTTATGCTAGGCATGCAAGATTTAGGTGTAAATGGTAGAAGTGATACTATTTGTGGAAAAGGATCAATGTCCACCCTTGGTCTCTCTTGGTATGTGTGCCAGAGCTTCAGTTTTGCACTGGCAGTTTCTATTGCTGTTGAATGAGTGACACAAAATCTGGGACCCCTAGGGAAAAAAAAAAAAAAAAAGCTAATAAGTAGGACTTTCCCAAAACATGAAATACTGAGTGATTTGGTGGGGGGGGGGGGGGGGGGAGGTATTCTCCCCATGATGGTATTTATTGTATCAAGATTTACTGCATCAGAAGCACAAGGAGTGTTTTCTTCTGTCCTGCCAGTTGCAGGGAATGATGGTGCGTGTAATCGGAGGAATGCAGAGATCAACACCTGTCTCTGGGCCTGGTATCACCAGCTGAATTTTGGGGTTTTTTATCAAGGGCCAGTTTACACTGCACCAAGCCTGCTGGCAACAGACAGGGTTCACCTCAAAGCAGGAAAAGGATCCTCAGTCAGGAGTTAGCAGGGCTCATTGAGAGAGCTTTAAAATAGGTTTGAAGGGGGAAGGAAATAAACCCAGACTCGCTAGAGATGAGCCTGGGGGTGGCATGCCAGGGTTGGAGACAAGATCAATAGCACAACTGAAGTGCATCTACACCCATGCACGCAGCATGGGCAACAAACAGGAGGAGCTGAGAGCCATTGTGCAGCAGGAAAACTATGGCATAGTTTGGAAACACGGTGGGATGAGTTGCACGACTGGAGTGCTGCAGTGGATGGCTATAAACTCTTCAGAAGGGATAGGCAAGGAAGGAGAGGTAGCGGGGTAGTCCTGTATGTTAGGGGGTGTTTGATGGTCTAGAGCTTAATGATGGTAACAACAAAGTCAAATTGTATGGGTAAGGATCAGGGGGAGGGCCAACAAGGCAGATGTCATGGTGGGAGTCTGTTAGAGACCAGCTGGCCAGGATGAAGAAGCAGACAAAATATTATATAAGCAGCTGGGAGAAGCCTTGTAATCGCTAGCCCTTGTTCTCATGGAGGACTTCAATTTACTGGATGTCTGCTGAAGATACAACACAGTGGAGAGGAAATTGTCTCAGAGGTTCATGGAGTGTGTGGAAGACACCTGCCTGGCACAGCTGGTGAGTGAGCCAGCCAGGGGAGATGCCCCCCGCTGGACCTGCTCTTTGCGACCAGAGAAGGACTGGTAGGCGATGGTGGTGGTCAGAGGATGCCTTGGGCATAGCGATCATGAAGTGTTTTTCAATTCTTAGAGAGGTAAGGAGGTGGGTCAGTAGAACTGCTGCCTTGGACTTCCAGAGGGCAGACTTTGGCTTGTTTAGGAGCCTGGTTGACAGAGTCCCTTGGGAGGCAGCCCTGAAGGGTCTGGAGCACAGGTCTTATGAGGAGCAGCTGAGGGAACTGGGGTTGTTTAGTCTGGAGAGGAGGAGGCTCGGGGGGACCCTACCACTCTGTAGCTACCTGAAAGGAGGCTGTAGGCAGATGGGGGTGGGTCTCCCAGGTAACAAGCAACAGGACAAGAGGAAACAGCTTCAAGTTGCACCAGGGGAGGTTTAGATTGGATATTAGGAAAAATTTCTTCAGTGAAAGAGTGGTCAAGCATTGGAACAGGCTGCCCACCAGGGATGTGATGTAATCAACATCCCTGGAAGTGTTTAAAAAATGCATAGATGCGGTGCTTAGGGACATGGTTTAATGATGGACTTGGCAGTGCTGGGTTAATGGTTGGGCTTGATCTTAAAGGTCTTTTCCAGCCTAAGTGATACTATGATTCTAAGAGATGATGCTATATGCACCTAGAATTAAAAGTTAATCTTAAAGATATTTTTAGAAATTGCACTCTTCCAAACCTAAAAGCAAGCTACACATAAATAAACTTAGGTTGCAAATTCTGCACCATTACATAGTTGCCTTTTTATGAGTCTGCAGGAAGATATACCCCATCCATCCTACAGCAAAGAATAGGAAAGGATTTTAGGTCACAAGATATAGACCACAATTCTCATGAGGTTCTGCAGCAAAGTTCACAATTGCAGGCATTTGTTTATGCCTGCAATTTGTTGATCCCCCTTAGGGAGGAGACAAGACCTTCAAAACTTTAGGTTATGTTTTGGAAACACATTAGAATTTGTATTCTTGCTTAAGCTGTCAATATGTAAAAGGCATTTTATATGACAGACATTGAACAGTAAAGTTTCAGGGTCAAAATCCCTATAGATGTATATGCAGAACATCCTCAGAAACTTGAGAAGGGCAATCTAGGGAATAGGTTAGGACAGAATTGGCCTTCTGTGCCTGGAGGGGTTTCTCTACCCTGCAGCCTAAAGTTTAGTTGAATGGTATCCAAGGCAGCTATACATAAAGTAACTCAGATGCTCTGGCAGTAGAATAACAAGGGCTCAATAAGGCAGATTTACCCGGCTTCTCAGCAGATCGCAGTGTATTTTAGGCTCAGTTAAAAATTCAGAGGTAACATCTGCTACTATTTATGACATTGCTTCCTATAATTGCAATGAGATAAGTGAGATGAAACAAACCTAATATGCTTATCAGAGAAAAGGAAAATTTGTAAACAATAGATTCATGTTCATTTTTTCATACCAGTAAAGAAGTAGAGGTTTCAATACTTCAGGCTGAATCAGTCTTAAATGCCTTATATTCCACTGATCTCCATGCAGTAGATCAAGTCTGAGTAACACTTCTGAACCGAGGAAGAAGTCTCCACTGCTCAGCAGATAGAGTTTTTTCATCTTACTGAGCTGCCTTGAGTCAACAAAAATATTCACATAAACATGTATCAGATGCTATGCAGAAACCAGTACAGTTCATCCTACTGGTTAAACTGTTGTCATGCAACATGTTTTTAATTGCAAGTGGCAGAAGCCAAAACAATTTTTCCACAAATTAGAGACAGGTTGTGTATAAGGTAAAACGTACAGTACCTCAGAACAGACAATTTGAATCCGGCAGAGCCTTTGATTAAAGCAGTTTGTCATACTGAATGCCCTACTTGTGAATTTAAGTTCTTTTGTTCTTCTTTTCTTTGTGTTGCCATCTATTTTCAAAATCTCTTTCAAACAAAGCCTTAATACTACAGCAATTCTGACTTCATGTAAGCCTTGCAAACATGACTCTGCAAAAAGTTTTATCAGCTTCAGCAGTCATTCCTGAATTACCTTGTCAGAACACTCGTGATTAATTGTGTCTGTTCTATTCGAACATTACAGTTTATTAGGAAATCTCAAAACCTGCATTTTCTAGCTGGATTACAATTACGTATTAAAACAATGGGAATAACTGTTAAATAATGGAAGTACCTTTGCTGTCTTGCAGTGTCCTTAAAAGCCTTCAGTCTTTCAATATCCATCCAGAGCCACAAGTACCTCTCCCCAAGCGTTCCTTTAATTAACTTCTTGAATCTTTCAAACTCATGTCTGTTGCCAGTGTCATAAGTCCTGTGACTAATACACCAGGCAGCCCTGCTGTCTGCCCCATCACTTTCAGAACTTAATCTCAAGCTTACTTCTTCCATATCTTGTTCTCTTACAGCCCCCTTAGAGTCCGAGACAGTAAATGGAGAAGAACTTTGGGAAGAGAGTGACTCTGCAGTACCACAGGCATATACGTTATTTGCTAACTTGTGTTTAAATTCTTCAGGCTGTTTGTGGAAATCCACATCACCCTCAATGTCAGCAGCTGGCTGGTGGGTCAGTTCTGAAATGGATTCCTTCGCTACAAATTGAGTATAAGCTGGGATAAATTCTTCCGGTGTCTGAAAAGTTTTGCTTTCCTGTTCATTCTCTTCTTTTGTTGCATTGTCCCATTTTGGGTCTAGATAAACTCTTAACTGAGTGTGGGAGGGAGGTTCAGCAATGGCCACAGAAGAACCCCCCTCAGCCTCTCTGGATGTCTCCTTAATAATGTCGGCTTTTGCTGATACTGTCCTTGAAGGGGAAAGGAAACTCCATTGGTGGCATTCCTTAGACAGGGAACCTGCTTCTGCAATTAAATCAGAGAAGTTAATTGAACATCCTTTTGATTCAGGACTGTTCTCTTGCATATCACATTTCCAAGTTAAAAAAACGCAACGTCTTTATATTGTGCTGCTGCAGAACAATCAGACCATGTCATACTGCAGAGCAGGGAATAGCAGAGGTACTTCTGCTGTTGCTATCTGGCTAGAAACTCAGCCTCACGACTCAGAAACCCATTCCCTGTTTCATTCCAGCAGAGTTCAGGAACAACTCCCCCTGGAGCCAATTTTCTTGTTTACTCAGCTGAGCATCCCAGCTCCTCAGCACTTCTTAAACCACCTTGTTCTGCTGCAAGGCCTGGTTTCTTCCTGAGCATTTGGTCATAGTTTGATCAAAGTCACTGTATGCAGCAGGACTGTTTTTTGTTTAGGCCTGAGGAAGCTAGTAAGTGATAATTATTTGTCTACTTACGGTGATTATTGCAAAAGACTAAAACATCGAACAGACCTCTGTCAGTTGGGTAAAATCTTGACATACATAGAAGGACAACAAAGCAAATTATTATGTCAAGGGCTCTGTAAACATTTAACAATTCTGCAGTCTGGTCTGCCACCCAGAAATGAGTCCTTTCCATTTAGAGATGTTTCATAACTAACAAGTTCAGAACAGTAACTAGCCCTGGTCCTTTGGTCTACACTTCTCTACTTAATTCCTTTTATTCGACTCCTCATTATCCCCATCCTATTAAGCATGCCCTGCCATCCTGGTCTGTTGAGAAAAAAACTTACTCCTTTAACTTGCTCGAATATCTTTTCTACTTCTGCCAGACTTTCAGCAAATCAAATACTTCTGGAGCATGTTAGCAAAGATGACCTTGACTATACATACTGCTTAGCTAGGTTAATGCTGCTGTCACTGTACAAGTCAGCCCTGTAAAACTGCACAGAATAACTCAGATATTGTGAACAGCAGCAGAATCTAAGTGAAAGTAAGAAAAAAAAAAGTCATAGTTCAATTGTGGCTCAACATCTTCATATCAACCCAGTGTTTAAACTATAGAATTCTATATTTTATTAAAGCTAATATGTAGGCTTTCATACTCTGTTGTATCACTAAGACAAAACATTGTCAGTGAGGAGACTGCTACAATCTCTGCGCACATGCAGTACATAAGGCTGTAATACTAAAGGAGCTAAAGCCTTTTTAAGATCCATTAAAGTCATATTTGTAATGTCTACATAACGCTTTATGAAGGCCCAGGCAATAAATGACTGTGGCACTTGAACATTCCTTCCAACTTGTTCTCAAAATAAGCCACTTCCAGGGCTGGCCACTGTCACAGAGAGACACTTGGATTAGGAATATGGCATAGAGATTCCCTGCTCTGCACTTACATAATTTTGTGTATAAATACATATGGCACAATATGTTGACGTTAAAATAAATACCAGTGTGATTTAAAATATCTTTTCTTATTTCTAAAGTTATTTCAAATGTTTTCACTTGACAATCAAAATTATAGCTTCTTAACGGTTCTGTGAAACTAAACCATAAAGAATAATTTCATAAGACCTGAGGCAATTAGGGAGAGAGGTACACCGCTCTTGAGTAATCAAAAGCCAAGTGTCTCAGGGTTTTGCTCAAGATATTCATTGATAACCCTGATGCAACTGAAGCAGTGAGCAAGGAATTCAAATGGGATTGTCCAAGAAAATACCTTCAGCTATTGAACTCTTCATAATTGGCTCTGAAAAACTCAGCTGATGCCCTTTATTGCTTCTAGTGCCTGACCCCTACACCAGGTGAATACTGAGTCTAAAATGTTTTCGTTTATGAAAATGGGGGAGAACTAACATATGAGCTGAGTCTTCTCTATTCATCTTGCTATTGCCTACAGAGCAGGAGCAAGGCTATGCAATCAGGTATGTCCATATGTGCTTCTGTATGTTCTCTCAGTACCTTTGAAACCTGCTGAACAATTTCAGTTAAATTTGACAGACAGAAACGTCACAAGCAACCATGTTCTATAAGATTCATAAAAACTGGCAGCCAAAGGGCCTTTAAGTGCCCAACATAAATAACCTAAGAAAATGGCTGCAGTACAAATCATACATTATCAAATACCCAAAGAATCCAGACAAGAAAGTCTTTCAAAACATATCAAATGGGGGGGGGGGGGGGTGGTGGTGGTGGTGGTGGCAGCGAACCTCAGCTGAAACTTAGAGATATCTATAAGACAGAAATACGTGAGAAAAGAGGCTTCTACTACCACAACACTACTTGGCTACTAGCTCTAATTTTGATACAATGTTGTGTCTATGGAAAGAAACAAATCCCTGTCTGCAGCCTAAGGTTCCATGTGATACTCAGAAGGTAGTAAGTGGAGTTAGCAGCAATTCCTTGGAATGCCTTTTCTTTCCACCTAGTCAGAGTTATGTTATAAATACTACGGCTGAGCCCCTATTACTTACCCAGAAGGCTATGGTATTCACTTAATGAATCGTCTCTTTCATGCTGCCCAGGCAAACGCTGAATATCTTGAATTTGACTAGAAGCTACAGGATCCGTAAATGAATCTGTAGTTTTCGTGGATTCACTTTGTTGTGCTAATGTAAACCAATCCTTTGTCTGGGAAACTGTAGCCTAGGAAAAGAAATGTCATAGAATAATTCAAATTTCTCTATTTATTGCAGTGTTTCTGAGAGCAGAGGGCTTAGTGTCTATAGGCATTTTGTGCAGTCTGTGTAGATTTCTGTAGTTATAGCTCCCAGTGAAGAGAGCTGTATAACAGTTGCTGAGCATACTGTTAACGCTGTTTCTGTTTAAGCTTTATTACAATCCATTAACCTTCTTCTATAGTACAAAGAGCTTTGAAAATAAGGGATATTCAGAGAATCAGTTGTCCAATTACGTTATGATCTCAGTTACAATAATTTAACCCAATACTTTCAGTCTCTCTTGATGTTACACTCGCTAAACATGCTTATTTACCTGGCCAAGCGATATGTAGAACTTCTTCATAGTCAACAAGATGTCATCCTCCTCAGGAGGGGGAGAACTTGGGTCTTGCTTCCTTATCCAGGGATAGTAGTCACTATCTATAATGAAACTAATGCCAGTCTTGCTCCATTCTACCTGTGATATCAATTTAGCCAGCCTGAAATTAAATGTTGAGACAAGAAAATAGTTGATTTTAGCTTTTAATCAGATAAACAGTTGATTTTTCCCCAGAATAGGCAATAAAAAACATGATCAATCTAAAAATAAATTGTTAAAGAGAACTTAATGATCAGCTTTATTATTTCACCCTTCACCTGCTGTCACATACATAAATGCCAATGTTGTCACTCCATAGTCCACCAGCTTTACAGATGGTGGCCTGCTTTGCATTATCAAGCTTTACCAGTAAAACCGATTTCTGTCAGGATGACCTCGCATGTATCTATGCAGTTTCAAACCCTGCCCAGAAGCCCTTGAACATTTTAATCACTAAAATGGAAATATTCTCCCAGGTTGCAGAAGCCCTGTTTCACCACCAGGCACTTTATTTCCTGTTCCTGATACAAGCAATCTTCCAGCAGCAGTGCACAGCAGCAATCATACTAATTGAACTTTCAGATGATAACAAGACAGCTGGCACTATAATATTCAGCTGGCTGCTGTATGAGGACTTCATAGTACTGAAACGCATGCCAGTGCTACCTTGTGTTCGCATGAACCTCGCAGTGTTCAGGAAAGGCAGTCTTAGAACTGCAATGACTGGAGCAGAACTTAACTAAGAAAGCAGTACAAAACCAACCAAGGTGCATGTGAAGGGAAAAAGAAGCCTGTGCCTGAGCCTGCAACCATGAATGAATGCCCAGTTTTGTTTGTCCCCCATATTTGAGGGCAAATAGCATTTTGTTCTAGGGTTAGGCTGTCTTCACCTTTAAATGCAAGTTTTCCTTTTAGCATCTCAGTTTATCTAGATTCTGATTCAGGAAAGCACTTAAATCACTGATGTCAATGGAAATTAGGTCCGTGCTTCAAGTTAGTTTTATGTATTTGAGTATTTTACCAATATTCATAGGTAACTCTGCTTGATCAAAGAAATACTTTGCTATAGCAGAAGATCAAAGCTAGTGTTTCGTAAGGCTCAGATACTTGTAAAGCAGACTGCTACTAAAGGTAAAATAAAGCATTCTTTCATGGTTTGATTGTTCTTTGCGTGGTTTTCTCCTTGACTGTCCCAGACATTCCAGAGTTTAACAGAGATGGAGGAAAAGGGCGGTCTTTGGGATATTGAAAGTTAAAAATATTTTGAAATTTTTAATGTAGATATCTATACCCCAGTAATTAGTCTGTCGTGACAATCAGCAAACATGAGTTCTGTGAACCGCACTACCAGGCTGCCTCTTCTTTTAGGGCTTCTGAAACACACCACAACTATCAGCATCCAGACATAACCTTAAGAAATGTAGAGGCAGATCCTCCCAAAAAGTACAATAAATCTCCTGAACATCTGCTGAAAGGACATCTGGAAAAATATAGCAAGTGTGTAAATCATTTGACTATGCCACAGCATCCCACAAAGGGCCTTGCAAAAGGAAGTCTGACACTGGGCCCAAAGACACAAAACTAATAATTGAAATAAAAAGGACTGGCTGTTTTTTCCAAATAGATTTCATGGATTCCTAACTTCCACTTATATGGCTTACATATTGATAGAGAAAGATGTATTGCTACCATGATATCTCTGTGGAACAGACATTTAGAAATCAGTAAACCCCATCCTTACTCTCTTTGTAACAGTGTGATATAGTATATAATTCATGGTCAAGGAAAATTACAGAATTATGAGTGATAAAAGTCTTTATCCAGGTCGCTAGAATTCTAAAATTAAACAAACAGGACTAGAGGTGGGAGAAAACATGTTAAGAGTACTGTCAAGGTAAATTAAACAGAAGAGAAAAATGTACAAATTTAAAACTGAAAGGCAGCGTAAAAGTTTGCAATACCTGTATTCAAAGTAACAGTCACTTTCTAGGAATGCTGGAAGCCTTTCTTTCTTAATCCACTGAATTGCCTGTTCTCGGTCAAGACACTATTAAAAAGAAATGCCAAAGTTTTGCAACATTCTTGACTTTCTTGGTTTGTTTGCCATGTAACTGATTCTCTCCACCCCCCTTCTACAGAAGCTGTCTCAGGAAGACAAATACACAGTGAGTATCACCTTTATTAGCCAGTTTAGCCTTAATCATGCTGGGACAATTGAGTTAATTTGCTTTCCTATTAACAGCTAAAAAGGTCTAAATCTGATTTCACCTATGTGTGCAGTTTTCTAAACAAATCATGGGTGGTTTTCCTTCAGAAATAATGTATGTATGAATCATGCTTTTACTGTACAGTTCCAAATACAAATTAGACGCTCATAAATTTTCTGCAATAGGAAACTGCTAATTTTTCTGACTTTATCGCATTTTACACATAAACACTATCACATTTTTCCTCAATAATTCAAAGAATAAGGAATGCTTATGTTAAATTATCCCCCAGAACGAGAGCACTGTGGATATTAAAAATAAAACTGAACAAATAAAAAGCCAATCAGTTACCACCTTTCCCACTTCCATGCTGCAGCATTGCATAACTGCATTGCATACAGTAACTATCATAGTGGAAACCTAAGTGTGTTATGAGTTGTTCCCGTAACAGATTTCTGCTCCGAAGGTCTGTCTGAGTGCCTCCTCAAAGCAGAAAGGAAGATGCCTCCAAAGAGTGGTTTGCGGTGTGAGAGGGAGGTGTTGAGCAGTGAGCTACACAGAGCCAGCTAACCAAAAAACTATGCCTAGGGTCTCACACAGAGAGCATTATAAACCACAGTTATCCATAGATATTTCCCTTAGAAATGACACACAGCACACTTTGTAACATGTTTTTTAAGAGCATATTTCTTCCACTCTTAGGGGATAGCCTGTTTTATTTATCTGAGGTGCATTTTTCCTTTTAGTGGTTAAGACTGACGATTTGGAAGAATGTAGTAAGTCCCCTTGTCCATAAAAACAGGTGAAGTTTGGGCAAGGATGGATGCTACTTGCTATATCAAATAATCGGTTTATGCAGATTACATTTTAAATTTTCTTTCCATGAACTAATAATCCATTAGGGACAAGGGTTATTTCTGCCTCATATATATCTGTAGGGGATTGAAAAAAAATCTGAATTACTCAGAAAGTGGGTGGTTTCATTTAGAGAGAAGAAAATATTTCAAAATATGGAAAGCTTATGTTGGCAGTGGCTCATACAATGTAATTTGTGGAGATGGAGGCTAATTATTCCCAACCACATAGTGTATGCCTCTTTTTGGTAACAGACAAGCTTTTTTGAAATACTGAAGATTGTCTCTTTATTTTGGCATTTAATATTTATGTATTTGCTGACTCACAGCCCAGTTTTTTATCTCAGTGATTCATAACATGTTCACATCTGTACATGGCTGGTACACAAATTTATGTATAGTATCAGAACAAAAGAATCTCTAGTCTTTCTCGTTCCACAGAGAAAGATGCTACATTTAATCTGATGGGGTTTGTTACCTTGGTTAGCTTCCTTACCCAGTCAGCCTTAGGCCTTGCTGGGACCCAATCCAGCAAAGCTTTTAGCACGTGTTTAAGTTTAAGCATGTGTTTAACTTCCCTTGATTAAAGTTAAACACATACTTAAGTGCTTTGCTGAACTGGGGTTTCTCTGAAGTAAGGTATGTGGGATGCCAGCCAGTTTCTTTCCATAGTTGTGATCAATTCTACCCAACTCTGCAGGTTTTTTTCTTGATATATTTTACACCATGTTGATTTTGAATACCGATAAGAAGATACTTACCTCCATATCAATAATTTGCAATTATGCATGCAGAGAACTTTTTCTTACCTGTAAATTTGTAACAGTCTGAGAGGGAAGTAAAATACAGAGAAAAATACCACTAGGTGTATTTCTTAGGGAAGATGTGTTTTAATTCAGGCTGTAGCCTGAAGGGCCTACTGAGATTCTCCAGCTCATTTTCATTAGTAATGTGCCAGTGATGGCCACTCAAGGTAACTCTTTGTAGCAATGTAATGTTCAATCTCTTTAGTGTAAAGAAAGCAGTCAAATCAAACAAGGCAGCATCACCCAATGCCTGAAAGATCAAATCCTATTTGATTTGAACTGAACTACTTGATGCAGTTGGTCTGGGATGACTTCTTCTGGTTCAGTCACAGCGTAGTACAATGAATGAAGCTGCCTTCTTTCACCTTGTGTAGTGGCAGTAACAATTTTTGGTATGTTGTTTTGCAGGCCTTTTGTTCCAGCTCAACCTTGAGATACCAAGCTGAGCTGCGTAATGCATCTATGTTACCTGTCCAGTAAAGGAGGAATCAAAAATGAGAAATATCACCCTTTCCCCTCAAAAGGAGAAGGAAGTGTA
Source organism: Falco naumanni (assembly GCF_017639655.2). Classification (NCBI taxonomy): domain Eukaryota; kingdom Metazoa; phylum Chordata; class Aves; order Falconiformes; family Falconidae; genus Falco; species Falco naumanni. The sequence continues at coordinate 93,502,504 of NC_054056.1, forward strand.
CAGAAACGTACAGCTCCTCAAAGGGCTATCATGCTTCCCATCTATGGAAAATGGCCCAGAGAAATGTTCTTAAATAATACAGGAGCCTTCTTGCTTCAAACCACATGAAAGATGTAAGTAATAGTGAAATTACTTTGAATTTGTCAAGAAAGGCCATTCACAGTTGCCATGATGTGATGTTATCCCCAAGAGCAAGGTTAACCACACTTGCACAAGCACATAATATTTCCTCTATTGAATCCTGAGAGCAAATAAGAAATCCAGACTAGCTCTTCTGCTTTTTTGCTCTCAAGCAAAGTATTGGTGAAAATAATTATTTGACACAGTAAGGGTGTCTGTGAGCCTTGTCTTATTGTAACATTTGTCCAGTTTAGATGCATATAATTGCAGTCTCACATTACTATCATTTTCTTAATCATCATTGCCTTTTGACCTCTCTCTCAACACTGTTTTCTTTTCTGAAAATCATTAAGCTTGCACTAGGCGAAGCAGCAGTCTGTTACAACTCCCTGCTTTTCCCTCAGCTTTCCAGCTATGACGTAATACAGAGCAGCCCCTTCTGAAAATGTAGCAAGACCTTAGACTGGCCTTGAATGAAATGAACTGAAGTCATATCGGTCACACCAATGCAAAATAAGCAAGAAAGGAATAAACCAAGTATCCCAGTGAAATACTTTTTCTCCTTCAAAGCTGTTGTTTAGAGGTAAACTCCCACAACTAACTTCACAGTCTTGTATCCTCTCAGGTGTACATGGTGCTTCAACTCCTGATTTTAACTTGCCCAATTTGATACTGAAAAAAGCCCTGAAAGTAAACAGGTAAGAAAACCAAAATTGATACTGTCTGAGCAAGTCTGAAACAGGATTTTTTTTCTAAAATCCAACCTATCTTTCCATTAGTTTAGCCTTCTTGTTGCCAAAGATTATTTTCTCTGGCCATTTCAATTGATGCTAACCATGTAAATCCTTTGGGAATTAATGGAAGAGAGACTTATGTGTTGCCAGACCACAGATGAGCTCATAGCCACACAAGGAAATTAATTAATAAGGAAAGACTGAGATGCATTAGTTTCAGTCAATTTGCACATTCCAGGGATCACTACTAAAGTAACTGTTGTCATAATATTTTTTCTTTTAATATTAAAAAATATTCAGACCACACATCTGAATCCTGCCCTACAGAATCTTCAAAATTCTGTGCTACAGGATGTACATCTGTAATTCCATTCACTTGTCTGCTAGACACATGTGCGTTGCAGGGCATAATCTGGCCCATCATTATGTTTTCCTAACATAAATTAACATTTTTCCCAAGCTACCAAGCCAAACACAACAATAACTACTGCCAGTATCTCTACAGTAAGATCTAAATATAAAATCAGGGGCTATAAGATGCTTACCAGAGTGTTGTAATTTGGATCAATATAGAAGGTTGGAGAAGTGCTGCGCATTTTGGAGAGCTGCCCATCATTCTTTGCTTTCCTTAGAACATCATAAATAGGGTTTGGAGGTTTCTGATCATGTAAAATTTTTTTCAGCTGGCTTTCCAGGCATTGTGGGGCATCATTAACTACTTCAAAAACCCCAAAGTCAGAGTTAAACTTAACTGGCTGGACAAAAGTCTGCAAAAGAAAAGGGAACTCTTTCATTTAAGAAAGTTACTTTTTGACGTATAGAAGCATCCTATAGAACACAAGTTGGTACTACAAGGCTTCTTTCTCTTGCCTGCTGTAGCTTATGTTCAGGGTCTGAAATAGTAATTTTTCTGTATTCCTTTCTTTAGTCTCTTTGCTGTACAGCTTTCCAAAGCGTTCCTACTTTTTGTCTCAGCTATGCTTAATTGTCAAGAATTTAACTCATTCTAGAGCACAGACCAGTCTTTTTCACATGCAAATAATAGATCCAGTACACAAATGTTTAGAATATATAATTCACAGTGACTTCAGTAACTGTTCTGCAGGGGACTACTTACCTACGTGATCAAATCTCCAATGTTATTCTCTCATTCTTTACCACAAACAATTAAGGCTTGAACAGTTTAACAATGAAGCTGACCTTTTAAATGTGAGATGCATTTGAGGAGGATGAATCTGAGGGTTTCCATACGTAGGAAAGGCTTTTCACCATGTTATTACTTGTAGGTCAAACACCTACCAAAACGTATGGCCTGTAGTAAGTTTTATTGTACATCACTAGTTCAGACAGATACTGTGTAATACATGGGGTAGACCAAATTTCAACTTCAGCTAATTGTAACTTCTGTCAACTCCAAAAAAACCATTACCTGTGTACACATCAAAACAAAGCCATCTTTCATCTTTTGACCTCTCATATTAGGTATTTCCCTAAAAGACTATCTTTCAAATTCTCTTACTTGAAATGAAGAAAGAAAATACGGATGGATTTTATAGAAGTAATGGGGGATACCCAAGACAGTTATGAATACAAGATTATATACAACCAGAGCATATAAGCGTCTCCGCACAGAGCTGGAAAACAAAAGCGTATGTTGTATTTAAGAACTGAAGAAAATCCTGGCCATATCCAGACCTAGTGCCAAAATTCTTTTTGGCTTCATTCCAGACAGGATCCCACCTGGTGTTTGTACAGTTGTCGTTCCCCTGCACTTAATAAGATTATTTTATTTTTTCAAGCACTGAATTTTTCATTTCCTTGAACTTTTTCATATATCATATATACACACACATAGACATAATTCATATACATACTAGATACGCTGAATACACGCTACATATAAAAATATATTACAGGCCAGTTTTATTCTTCTTCACACCTGTTTAATTCCAAAGTAAACACATCAGTGTTAGCTATTTTGTTGCTTCTGTTTGAAGCCCCCTTGTTGATCAACGTCTTGTAGAGCAATGCCCAGGATCGAACCATGTGGCTGCAACATGTGGTTACAACATTCCCTGCTTATTCCATAACTTCCCACTGTGGAGGCTCAGCCTGGCAAAGCACATAGCATGTGAGAGCTTTAAGTGTATGATTCGTGCCTATGACATCAGACTGTCACTGCTTAGAGCCAGGCATCGAATTGCATTACTCTGTTTAGTTACCTAACTTCAGTTGAAATCATGACTTGGTTTTTGTTCTCTGACACCTTGTGCCTCTTCTGGCATTAATTTTCTCCAGGGTACTCTGCAGGTTTTAGTGTTTTTTCTCCAGATGTACTGAACAGCAGTCTAAAGAGCCTTTTATGTGTAGTGGATTTCTCTATACTTCATTCAGTCCTCCTCCCAATTTGCTATGTGTACATTTCATTTACTTTCAAACCTAATTTGGGCTGCTACCAGCTTTTAAGTGACTAAGTGCAACCTTAATAACCTCCAAATGTATTCTTATTTATTTTATGTTTTCAAGAAAGACACAGAAGAAAGCACACTAAGAAACAAGGTGCCTCAGTCTCTTAAGATTTGAAATGTTCTTGCTAGTGGAAAAAAGCAAACAAAGTCCAAATTCCAAAATATAGGGCTGCATGACTAGACACAACCAGATTATTTTAGTTCCATGTTGTTCAACTTGAAAACTAAGTGTTAGTTTATCACACACATCTACTTTTACTTAATCCTTTGTAACTTATTCTATGTCTACTTTTTTCAGTATGCTTTCTAATTAACTGAACAGAAAACATACAGCAACTTTTAATGTAGTGAAACAGATCTTAGTGGCGATTTTTAAAATGTAAAGTATATTGCTATTTTGGGAGCCCGACTACAAATCATTTATAAGACAAATGTACTAATGGAACAAAATAGCATACACTGATGGGAGAAGAACATTAAGACTTCATAAGCTGCATATTTGACTGAAAAAGGTGGTTCTAGTCCAGACTTTTGGGTTTTGGACCAAGGTATAATTACCTATCCCCAAGAACATCAGGAGGCATGCATACTTCTGGTATCAGTCAGAGAGCAGCCAGCAGATCCTCTTTGCTTGACACTAGTAACTCTATATCTGAAATACTGCACCCAGGTTTGGGTCCCCAGTACAAGAAGAATGTTCATATATTTCAGTAAGTTCAGCAGAAGGCCACTGAGACAGTCAGAGGCTGGAACACTTGCCCTGTGAGGAGAGGCTGAGGGTAGAGGACTTGTTTAGCATGGAGACAGCTCAGAGAGGACCTAGCAGAAGTCTTACAGTACTTACAAAGGGGTTACTGAGAAGTTACGCCCAGGCTTTCCACAGAGGTACACGGTGGAAGGACAAGAGACCATGGTCATACACTGAAACAATAGAGGTCTCAAATGGATATAAGAAAAAAAGGCAATTTGGGGATGATTAGCATTGTAACAGGCTGTCCAGAGATACTATGGAATTGTTTGTTGGAGGTTATCAAGATCAACTGGAGAAAGTGCCAGGCAACCTGATCTCTATACTAAAGCACTGACCCTGCTTTGAGCAAGAAGCTGGACTACAGACCTCCGCAAAGCCCCTTCCAGCCTAAGTGATCTATGATTCTGTACCCAAATTCTACCAGATAGAGCATCTTATCAAACTATCATATAAAAGCATTTTAGAATAGTTAAAACCTTTCTGGACAAGTGTATATTACTTGCTTACTTAAGAAAACTAGAATGAGAAATCAGAATGTTTTTATTAGTGTAACAAAAGAACAGGTCCTGACCTTAACTCATCCCCACCACAAAAATAAAAGTGATCATGTTATGACAAAAATCAGATGGGAACACAAAACCAAAAATAATTAACCTGATTTCTTGTAGGAAACATTTTCTCAGTTACAGTACAGGAGAAAGGATCAGTCAATCCATTTCCCTTTCAGTATGTGAAGAACTTTGGAGCAAAATGCACGATATAACCATTCCCACACATTACAAGCCACACAAAAAAACCCTGTTCAATACTCTGTAGTAAACATAAAACCTTTCCCACTGAAGCCAAGTACTGTAAAATCCTACAATGTTTCACAGGACAATAATGAGAGAGGTTTATGACACCACCAATATTCTAGGTCTTTGCAATAATGAGGAATCTCTTCAGTGAAGATGCCTGTGTTAAGGAGTGGATGACAGCCTACACTATAAAGGAAGGGGGAAAATTATGTGTGCCAATCTAATATACTAAGAAATGTCTTTCTTACCCCACATTTGGCAAGTGCTTTGGCTTTTTACAGACAAGTAAAATACACTAACCAAAGACTAAGTGTATCATTCTTTCTCTAGTTTGGGCCAATTTTTGATCCTTTGAAGACAGAGAGGGAAAACTCCAGAGCCAAATTATACCTCAAGATATTAAGAAAAAATAAATCAGGTTTGGCAGGAGCCTTGAAGCTTGGGCTTCATACATTATTGATTTAGCACAATAAATAGGATCAACAAGGACTTGAGAATACCAACAAAGGCTGTATACAAACTATTTCACTCAGGCAGTTCTTCCCTTGAACCCAGTATGACCGATGAACTCAGTGTAGTAATCTCAGCTTCAGAAAAATTCTCCAAGCAAACAACAAAAAGCTGTTTTCAGACTGTGGTACAGCAATACTATTAAATAAACAAACAATTGCATGTACATTTTTGACAGCAAAGAATCTCTTAGCCATCAAGTGCACACTGAATATGGTTTCAGTTGAAGAATAAATAGAATACATAATTCTGAAACCTAAAGTTATACACTTAACTGAAAGGAAGGCAAATTTCTCTCAGTCCTCCCAAAACAGAAACCAAAACAGCATCCATCACCGTGTTGCCAGGATATCAGACATATAAATCTCACTGTTCTCTGCCTTAACAGTTTTCAGATATACTTCACTTCAGATACAGTTAACAAATGTGTAAATATGCTCACCACATCCCACCCCAAATAATGTAGTTTGATCCCAAGAGAAAGAGAGTGACCACAGCTTGGCCGCTTCTTAGGTTAAGGCCCTGAAAGGGTGGGAATGAATAGAGACCTCATCCAGGAGCTTTGCCAAAACTTCCTTAAGATGGGTATGTGTGTATCATAAATAAACGTCAGTGAGAGCACAGACCAGAAGAGAATCTGAGCAGCTCTATCAAGTGCCTGGAAAATTCACACTGCACACAATGGTCAATGGCAACTCTCCCATTGACTTTAACGAGTCCAGGATTTCCCTTCTGTTGATAAGACACAAGTCACAACCACATACCACAACCTAATTAAGAGAAAGGAGAAGAGCATTTTGAGAAAAGTCACTATCAATAAGATGTCAGGAATGCTTCTTTTGCTTCCTTGGATGTCAAAGATATCAAGCAAGTTTTAGTCCTGGATAAGTCTCAACATAACATACAAGTAGAGCCTTTCTCATGTAAAAGCCATTTTAAGGGAGGTTGGTTTTGCACCTGCAGCCTCCCTCCACACAGCTGGAAAAGACAAGAGGAAACTAACGAGCACACATTCATGCCTTAAATTGATGCATTGAAATATTCACAGCCATCTTCAAAACAGAGAAGGGCCTGAACTGTGCAGCAGAGCTGATTGCTTTCTGCACTTTCCATCACCTGCTTCTCGTAGATCAGGTCTGGTTTCACTCTCCACAGCACTAGGTTTTCAGGACAGTTCTGTTTTCAGAATGACCGATTGGCCCAAACTTTGTTACTTGGGCTTTGTTTCTTTTCAGAATCATCACCTGCATCAAATCCTGGATCCCAGACTACTCAGTGGAGAGCTTTTATAGTGAGAATGACTTTCAAAAGAAGTAGTCTTCAAATCTGAAGTTGATAAAATTGTGGTTACTTGATAGCTTTGTGCTGCAAGAGAAACCCACAGCCAGAGACTCATTGTGAAATGAAGAGTGTCATCTCCTGAATATGCTTTAGCTGAGATGCAGTTAGGTCTTTTATTTCTAGTGCAACCCCTTGAGGTTGCAAAGATAAGGAGTGTGACCTCATCAAGATCACTGGTAACTGGAATATGAGGGGTAAGGCCCCAGCATGGACTTGGAGTGGAGTGAGTAGCAGGCAGCTTGCAGCGTGCAGGAGACAAGTTGACACTACTGTGCTTTCTTTCTGAAGCCTCCAACACTGAGCTGGATAGCAGTTTCTGACTTCTGAAATTTCACTCCTGGCTAAACATATTCTGGGATGTTTCAAATACATGGATGAAAGATTTGAATTCTAGGGATGCCTGACCAGCTAGAAATGGAAATGTATCCAGACCAATGTTTCTCTTAAATCTTTCATTTTAGATTAGTTACTAAGGAAGGTGTAACTTGTTTGTGTGTCATGTAATTGAATTCTGCTACTGTGAAATCACCATATTATGGGCAACAAGTGCCCTCATGAGGTTTATTTGTATTATTTTATCTTGCAGAAATACTTTCTGTACAGACTATCCTCCATTACAGTATGTAGATCTTTGGAGTACCTAGATATTCAAGTCAGATTGTATTGAATATTATTATAACAACAGAATCTCTGAGAGGATATACTGTAAATCAAAGGAAAAAAAAAATCTGCTGCCGCTATAGCAAGTCCCCAGCGTTACAATTTTCCATACTCTATTGGTATAAATCAACACAGTGGCAGTCTCTTAAAATAAGCACACGCTACCCCTGATTTCTTGTATCAAGTCACACAATATTTTCAGTTTAACTTGTTGCCTAACTACTAGCACACCTGGGTAATACTGTTCCTAGGCAACAGTGTATAAGCACAACAAGAATAAAGCAATGGAAATTTCAATGCAGTGTTTTAGCAGAAACCTTCTGAGAAGGAGAGGGGAATTGGGAATATAAGGTATTCAAACCACAGAACTCAAGGCATTAATATAACTTAATCCTGAAGAGGGTAAATCCTCAGGAAAAGACCAATGAGAAAACAAAAGCAATTATGAGAACATTACAGGTAAATAGATAATAGAGCATCTGTTTTCCTAAATATATGTAAATATATAGAAGAGACATCATGTGTCATGTTAAAAACCTATTAAGATTACCAGTGTAAAACCATGTTTACTCGGGAGTGTCCATGAATTCTTTTCTGTGGGCTTCCAGAGCTGTAAGGAGCACCTGGACAATTGCTGTGGTTCAGAGATGCTGAGCTGTTCCAGGACTGTGGGCTGAGGAGCCCTCTGAGGCCAAGGAATTTTGGCCTCTAATAGATATCCTGGAATCTGTGCATGTCCAAGGAGACCCAGAGACTAAGTAGGCTGAACTTCTTACCCAGTCGATCCTCTGTGATATGGGGAAAAAATGTAGCATCATTTCCAAATAAGCAGCAGAGATGTGGAGGATGGTATCCCTGTGCTAAGAACAACGTGGCACATGGAAGGAGATCTGGGTTTAAAAGCTATGTAGTTAGGCTCGGATTTAGGCAGACATCCTAAAGCAGCTGCAAGGGGAATAAAAAAAAAAAAAAAAGGAGAGAAAAAACACAGTCCTCTCTCCACAATTTTCTTCCATCTGTATCTCCCTAGCTTTGAAAAAATCTGGCAGTGTGGTGAAAGTCTGAGCTCCTGAAAGAGGTCAGTATCACTGCTATGAACAAAATCCACACTGATGTAAAGTTGATACCTCCAGATTCTATTTTAAGATAAAAAAATGGGCGTTAGAACACCATTCTACCATCCTTAGTTCTGCAACTCCCATTATGTGTGCTTTTACACAAATCTGTGATGTGGCTTAGAGAGCACATCTATATCTAGTTCAGTTTGTCTTAGAGAGCACATCTATGTTCAGTTTAGTAAGCCTGAATCTAACTGAATTTATTCCAAAAGAGGCTGCACCACAGTCTTAGGTCCAAGAAGCATCAAGAAATATTCTTCCCTTTCCTAATGCTGGTGATGGTTCCTATCAAGCAAACTGCAGAAACGGGTATATGTTGTCGTAGTACAGTCTGTCGGACTGCAGTACTTTAGGAGGGGGACAGACTGTGGGGCAGCTCTGTGGTAGATTGACTGGGAGACACCACAGGAGCCACTGTGACACTGTGGAAAGGTCTGAGCCACCTTGCAGGGGAGTATGGGTGTGAGGTGTAGGGATGGAGAGAATGAAGATAGGGCCATGAATACTATTGGGTGAGGTTGCTACATTAAGGGAGCAGGATAGTACATATGACTCTTGTGAGAGTGTGGGGAGGCAGGGTAGTTTATGGGGAAAAGGAACAAAATGCAGGGCAACGGATTTAATACAGGGCACTGGGTATGGTGGTCTAACTGCAACCTGATCAGCACACAGAACACAGCTTAAGGCTACATACTTCTAGATGCAGATGGAACGGAAGAAGAGGGAAGTGCCAACTTTGAGACCTTCACAGCCATGAAGAGAAACTGAGTTGGTTCCTGAGCTAGAATATTTATTAATCACCGAGTGCGTTACCAGAAGAATGCAAAAGGAGAAACATTTATGTCAGCATGTGGTACTGGAATAGAAGTGCACTCCTTATACTTTTTTAATAAGTATTTATGTGTCTTTCTCATTTCCTAATTATACTGGTTTGGTGCACTGTGATTTAAATACATAAATCTGCAAGAGAAAACATGTCCCCAGAAGCCCAGATACTAGGTGTTTTTTCCTGATACTGAAAATAACATTGAGCAATAAGAGTTGTTGCCATTAAATTACAGACATATTGTAAAAGCCATTTAACTACCCAGTGGCAAAATGCAAAATATTCTAAGTTGAATTACCTTACTATTAATCTTAGTAAGATATTTCTTGTATTTTGCAAGAGATTTCTGTAAGGCACTTACTGGAAGACTCAAAAATTCATTGAAGTAGTCCACAAGCATATCATCTGTGGCTAAGTATTCTTCCTGTAGGGAGACAAAACCACAAAGCAAGGCTTGTACTAATCTGTGCTGACATGGGTTGAATGCACTGTTGCCTCAATTATTTCTCCATGAGATATGGCATGCAAACTTTTGCAAAATGTTATTTCCCACTTTTGAGAATATAATCATTGCATCATTATAACCTAGCCATTGCACACTACTGAGGTTCTTAGCAATTTAAAAAACACATAAGAAAGTAAATCCTTTCTCAAGAAATTCACAAATTCAGTGTTCATAAATCCAACAGCTTCTAAATGCTGAAAATCTGAGCGTTTACTCTTGAAAAAATATGCATAAGCTAACAGTTTAGAAATTCCCCACATTATACCTTTCTCTCTTGCATCTGGGAAGGAGGGGAGTATAAAAGTTCACCAGAGGCTGCTTCTGCTCCCATGCTGCTGCTTGGGGATGTTTTGGGAATAAAAAAAACAGTTCACTGATCTATAATCTGGCTCATCAAGCAAGCAGTGTATGCCATAGTTTAAATCTGACAGAACTGGGAGGGTTCCTGTTGACTTCATCAGAAGTGAAGACAGCATCAGCAGGTGGTTTCATACCCTTTCTGATCCCTGCATTGTAAATCCTGCTAACAAGACTCAAAAGCTGTAGAATATAAATTAATTTTTTTTGCTCTTGACAAATAAATAAGTATGGATCCCAATCTTATTTCTACTGCAGTCAACACCATCACCCGTATTCCAACAGAAGGTAAAAGTAGAACATTATTCCATTGGTCTTCAGAAATCTGTCTTCAGGAAAATGAGGACTTCTGAAAAGTTTTTAGGAGTTTCTGTTTCTTGAATATTCTATTATTTCTGTCTTGCAACTCAAGGAGAATGCACCTGAATCAAAAGTATTTGCCAATATCAACAAAAGTATTGTGACACAAATCTTTTTTTCTCATTCTTAAGTTCATAGCATTGAAATGCACTGGTGTGGAATAGCATTAAAGAGAGGTTTGCGCACCATGTATGTCACTTGTAGGCACGCAGTACCTTGATCCAAACCTCACAGTGCCTAACTGAAATAAGAGACAGCTTGTACTCAAGTAAAGAAGAAATCTTGAGTTAATGTACATTAATATGATCTCAGGAAGGCCCATACGTGCTGCATGACAAGTCAGAACCAGACCTGATGGTGTTTGTCCATCCTTGGTCTGCCAACATTTCTCTCTTAGCACTTATGGTTGCTGCTGTAACTGATACAGGCAGGCAAGTTAGCTCATGCACATTCCTGAAGAAAGCTAACACTGAAAGCAAGGTTTTCTGCATTACAGAGATTGCACTTTATTTGGATCACAGGCGCACAGTCCAATGCAATTGCAGTACCATGGACCTAGAGATGTTAGGACACTGATTAAATAAGAGAATTTAGCAAGGTGCCTAACTCAAAACATTTTGAAGTCAACAGGAAATGCTCTCACTGCTGTCATTAGGCAATTAGTCAGATCCAGAAATCTTAATCCAGCAAGTGCTGAAACAATTAACAAACAAATTCATTAAAAGCAAGCTGCAGTCTGACTCGTGTTTGGTTTGGGTAATGCACAATTAGATCTAACACTGATAAGGATGAATCTGAAGATGGCTAGATATGATAATACCCCATGAAAATATTTTATTGTTTCAAAAGACTTATCCAAACCAATTAATTTATTGCTGGCTGAAATATAAGCTCTTTAAGAATATGCAGGTAACATGTTTTTAATTTGTCAAGGATATAATTCTCTGTAGTTCCATATAATGGCAAGAAATGTAAACATAGTGGTCAATTAATCAATAAAATATTTATGAACTTATTAATGCAAGCTTCACTACTTACTGATCTTACTGCATCTATACACAATAGACTTTGCTATGGCTTTTGGAAGTTTTTCTGCGGTCAGCCTCATTTCCATTTGAAAGCATAGTTGCACTTTTATAGTTGCAAAATATAGGTTGTAGAGTTGTATATACAATACTATAGCATAGATTTTTGTGTCAGGAATCATTTTGTTTCTTCCCATGCCATCTTTCCTACTGCACAGTCCATGTTATGTCTAGAAAAAGCTGCCTTACAATTGCAGCTGGAGGTCAAAGTGTGCTAAAAATTGGTCCAAAACTGCAGTTTTGCCTTCATGCAATTTGTGTTCAAATAGAAATATCCCAGGCCTATCCTGATTTCTATCACTCTTTTAACATTGAAAGGCATTTTAAAATCCTTTTGTCAATGGTACACAACAATTTCTTGGCTATTTTGTGGAAACAAATCTAATGATTTTCTATCTATAGTATTTGATAGTTTTCTCTATTGCTGCCATCATGAAAAAGTACAAAAACACAGAAATATTAATAGACACCCAAGGGGAAGCTAAATATGGGTAGAAGTGGCACCATCCTGAAAATTTTGCATTTCATGTTGCAGCACACACTGAAATGATAAATACATCTCCACTTTTGAAAAATATATAATAAATGGTGTCTTTAAATGTCAAAAGTTGTTGTAAAACCCTGATCTTACATAGAAGTCATACAGCTTCATGTCCATGTGTAAAGTTCACCTGGAGTCAGACATGTCTAGTTAAATTAAATAGCCTGCAGAATCAAGGTTTAATGCAATGTAAAGATGCAGTTGAGAGAAGTTCTAATGTACGTATTTATATATGCTAAATATCTGCTATATATAATGCCATAATGTCATTTAGGTTGGAAAAGACATTTAATTATTTAATTTAATATTTAATCATCAAGTCCAACTGTTAACCCAACACTGCCAAGTCCACCACTAAACCATGTCCCTAAGTGCCACATCCACACATCTTTCAAACACTTCCAGGGATGGTGACTACACCACCTCCCTGGGCAGGCTGTTCCAATGCTTGACCACTCTTTCACTGAAGAAATTTTTCCTAATATCCAATCTAAACCTCCCCTGGTGCAACTTGAAGCTGTTTCCTCTTGTCCTGTTGCTTGTTACCTGGGAGACCCACCCCCATCTGCCTACAGCCTCCTTTCAGGTAGCTACAGAGTGGTAGGGTCCCCCCGAGCCTCCTCCTCTCCAGACTAAACAACCCCAGTTCCCTCAGCTGCTCCTCATAAGACCTGTGCTCCAGACCCTTCAGGGCTGCCTCCCAAGGGACTCTGTCAACCAGGCTCCTAAACAAGCCAAAGTCTGCCCTCTGGAAGTCCAAGGCAGCAGTTCTACTGACCCACCTCCTTACCTCTCTAAGAATTGAAAAACACTTCATGATCGCTATGCCCAAGGCATCCTCTGACCACCACCATCGCCCACCAGTCCTTCCCTGGTCGCAAAGAGCAGGTCCAGCGGGGGGCATGTCCCCTGGCTGGCTCACTCACCAGCTGTGCCAGGCAGGTGCCTTCCACACACTCCACGAACCTCCGAGACAATTTCCTCTCCACTGTGTTGTATCTTCAGCAGACATCCAGTAAATTGAAGTCCTCCATGAGAACAAGGGCTAGCGATTACAAGGCTTCTCCCAGCTGCTTATATAATATTTTGTCTGCTTCTTCATCCTGGCCAGCTGGTCTCTAACAGACTCCCACCATGACATCTGCCTTGTTGGCCCTCCCCCTGATCCTTACCCATACAATTTGACTTTGTTGTTACCATCATTAAGCTCTAGACCATCAAACACCCCCTAACATACAGGACTACCCTGCTACCTCTCCTTCCTTGCCTATCCCTTCTGAAGAGTTTATAGCCATCCACTGCAGCACTCCAGTCGTGCAACTCATCCCACCGTGTTTCCAAACTATGCCATAGTTTTCCTGCTGCACAATGGCTCTCAGCTCCTCCTGTTTGTTGCCCATGCTGCGTGCATGGGTGTAGATGCACTTTAGTTGTGCTACTGATCCAGCCACCTTTGGGAGGTATATAGTTTATCTCTACCTGAATTCGTGTTACTTCTGTTTATGATAATAAAATACTATCTAGAGGCTCTCAAAAGAAATAGCAATACATTTGTACTGTAAAATACACAGTTACAAAGGCATCCAAAATGTGGAAGAGACAAATGTTACCTATGCTACAAGATTTAAGGTGTCATTTCATATGGGGTAGCAGGCAAACATCTCTTCAAATGAGAAGACAAACTTCAGGGAAATCCTACAATGAACTACAAGCAAGAAAGGTAAATAAGGAGAAGGTTGTTAAACTTGTCATGTTGAACCTCTCAGTTGATTGTTTCCTTCCTTCAGCCTATCTCACTTTCCATTTCCATCCTTATTCTCCAGTTTCCTGTTACTTTTTTTTTCTTATTATTTTCAAGCTAATTAATTTTTGTCTGAGAAAACTGTAAGAAAGTACTCAATACTGCATACTTACACAGAGGAAAGAAAAGAGAAACTAGACAACAGTTTCCAAAAATATTTTTTGCTTTTTTTGCTCTACAGTTGCATGACAAAATGAAGGATCAAAGCTTATAAAGCATACTTACAAGCACTTCTTCTGTTATACACGGAGGCTCTGAAACACAAAAACTGAAAATCATATGTTATCCAAGCAATACAGTCAAGCTTGTTCAGCTATGATTACTGAATAGAAACAAAAAGTAGTGAAGCATGACAACCTTCCTGGATATTCTGAAATAAAATAACAGCCTAAGGAAGTAAAATAAACTCGAAGAACATGCAGTGATGTTGACCCGTGCATAAAAAGGTTGACTATCACAAGAATGATTTAAAGATAATACAAGTATTATTGAACTAGATTATTTCTCATACATATCAGTTAACTTCTTTCAGCAAATTTGGTTACTTACTGTTTTTTAACAAAAATACAGATTTGTATGAAACTCTGGGAGCCTTGAACAGCAAATATTACGAATCATACAATAAAATTGAAATAAATGTAATTGTGGGCATTCCCAGCTAAGCAAATCTCACCCATTTTAAGAGAATATTCCATTTTTTTGTGATGCCATTTGAAGGGAGTAAAGTTCTCTCTTCAAATTGATGTATTTTGCTGGGCAAGTTTAAACCTAGCAGTTCAAAATCCCCCACTTTTGTATCACCATGTCTGTACTTGAGACAATCATCCTGGGGTCAGACCTCATCTGACACAGATTCAGTCCATCACCCCGGGTGGAAACCATTACATACCAGTGGTAAGCCTCTTCGACTGCATCCTGGATCTACATACATAAGGGCTGGCACCCCCATCTGCAGGTTTACGGCCTCATTCGCAAAGGTGAAATCCTTGACTGCAGACCAGAAGTAGAAGCTGCAGAGTTCCTCGGTCTGGCTGGGGACTGCTGGTCTGCACCGGGGCAGGCTGGCTCTGCTGTGCGGCTCACAGCAAGGCAGGGTTGCTATGGCACTGCAAACAATGCATGGGATGAGCTCAGCGCTAAGCAAATAACTTCTACTGCTGATACAAATCTCTCTGAAGTAGGCATCAGGCACACTGATGATATGGTCCCAAAAGAGATGCCTGTGAACTAGGAATTTGAGGATACTTGCAGCAAGAAATAAAATGAAATGCTCTTTTCTTAACTGACCTAGGCAGCTCTTAATCCAAAATGTTACTCTAGCTTCGCCTATGTTAGCAAAACCCTCAAGCCACGTGGGATTTTGCCTTAAAAAAAATATAAATCTCAAATCATACCACTAATGACCAATGGATTTACATCATGCATCAAACAAACCTGCATCCATAAGCAAGCTGTAAGGTTTGACCCCAAGTAACAAAGTCAGTACTGCCTATGGTAGAGAACTTCCCCTGCAGTTAAGCAAGAAAACGTGTGGAGCTTTGTCTTGCTAAGGCTGTGGTGAAACCTGGGCTGTTCCCAAACAGGTACAAACAGCTCCACTGTGATGTGCCAGAAATGCAACCTGCAGACTTGGTAACAGCCTTCCCTGCTTCCACCTGCTGCCTAGGCCTGGACCTAGCAGAAATCCAAAGGCAGCTACATTTTCTCCCAGTTAAGGAGAAGTTTATAAATAGCCTACATTGAAGGAGAATAGATATTAAGAGCCATAGAACAGTCTACTCCCAGATTGTTAGTTTCTTCCCCGGCTCGAGGGGGTACTCTAGGATATAAGGAAAATGTCACATTTCTGGTATGGTCAACAAAAGCTATGTAAAGAAGGAATTCAGGCTCCCATATGAGGATTTCAGCAGGCTTTAGGTGTTCCACAACTGTGATCTGAAAGACATCCTACGTTGCTAGTATCTGATCCTAGGTCTGCATAATTTCTCCAGGCACCTTCAGGTTTTTTGGCATGAAAGCTCCCTCAAAGGTCCTACCGCTGCTTGTTTCCAGAACAGCACTGATTTCAGCAGCTTGGCATAAATCACACTGCGATCAGTTGTACAAGAAGTCATGTACGCAAGTTACACAAAGGGCTTCTTTGAGGAGCCTAATCCATCAGCTGTGTTCACAAAATGTCCAAGATGCACAAGGAGGTTCCCATTCCCAGAAGACTCTTAATATTTGTGCCCCCTTTCACAGAACAGTATAGTATCTCCAGTCATACTCTTCAGCTGTGAAAAAAGTTTCATTTTAATTCATACATGACTGGTGGAATCCATGGTCATGTAAAAAAAGAACAAATGCACATGCTCAGGGACTGGACTACAGCTTAAAGTTCAGGAATTGATGACTGTCAAAAAATGACTAAGCAGCAAATCAAATATCATAGAGGCAAGAAAAATGGCTTCATCTCCCAGAAACACATGGTATTTTACACCCTCTACTCCAGATGTGCATTCCCACTCCTGGGGGTACGGCTAGTAATTACTGCTGTAATTACCAAATGCCAGAATAATACATCCAATTGCCTTGGTGGAGTGTTGTTAGCTGTCTAATTAGCTTTTTAGGGTAGATTGTTTTGTGGGTTTTTTTTCACTTAAAGGGAAGAACAATATTTCCAAAACTTAAAAGATAAGCTGAATAATATCTTAACCAATATATGCATTGCAGCTGAAAGTTTTATGTATATGAAAAACACATTCACCAGAAATAAAGATTCAAACTGAGCTGTGATCAGTATTCTGATGAAGTACTAACTATGCTTAAATTCACTGTATGCAAATTCTATCCAATATAACACAACAAATAGTAGGTTAACACTGAATGTCATACATTTAAACAATTTCTTAGTGCCACGTGTCAGGACATGTTCTATTGTGATTATGAAAATTTTCAAATATGTACACCTAATGTATATGTAATAAAAATATGCATAACAAGATAACCCACAAAATAAATGTAAAGTAAAAATTTTCCAACAGGTAGATTTGCACTGGTTCATATGAGGCTGCATTGTCTTCTAACCAAACTACTTAATATGATTTCAAATGTTAAATCTTTGAAAAAAAGCTGATGTTCATTCCACTCTTCCTCCTCCTGCCACTTTGTCTTTCTGATGTAGGCTTAGACATAATCTTTGGTATATAACATTCTCCTAAACTTCCCTAGCTGCTTGTAATTTTTGAAGAAAAAACAACAGAAACATGACAAATGTATCTTTTTTTTAAACTAGAAGTGGAAGCCACAAGTCAGCTGAGATAGAATTCAAGTTTGGAAACGAGTCAATAAAGAAACAAAAGTCCTTTTTGTCTCCTTCTTTCATCTGGTATATTTTGGTATAAAACTCTTAGGTCTTTGTTCTCTCTGTAGCGTGCTTTAAAGATTGTATTTTTGAATAAGCTCATCAGGAAATACACACTGTACTCTTACGAAGAATCTATCAGCAGTCATTACCACTTTCTCATTATCTTAGCTAGCAACACACATTTAGGTCAAATACTTTGTGTGTGTGCATTTCAGTCCTGATTTTATATTGCCAGTTAAAAGTCCACCAGCTGGTGAAGCTGAAATATAAAGGTTATTTTCCTCCTTTTCCATCTTTTCCTTTTTCCATGCTCTTCTCTTATTTTCATGTTTTTATTTAGCCTAGCAGAACTGCAGATCTACAGAATGTTTCATAGATATAGTCAAAGCCATGATCTATCCCAAAAAGCATCTGATCTTGTAGAAAAGATAAATGGCTAGACAGGATGGAGAGTAAGTTCTAAAAAAGGTGATACCAGTAAAATTCTAGACAAGAGAAAGTAAGACTAGAAGTAGTTTCAAATTATTAGAATTATTAGAAAATAGTAATCTAGCAGAAGGCCAGCATAGAAGGAGATCTGCACAGGAAGACAAATGGGGAGAAAACATAAATGATCCTCTCCATCCCTGCTGGCATCTCCCTCCTCTGCTTATTACTGGTAAGCCATTTGGAGAGGTGAACTTTCAGTCAATACTTTAATCTGTCATTGTCCTTTTCCTCCATACTTCTCAGAAATTTATGCTTTCAACCATTCACCAGGGAAAGTGTTTCAAAGTATCACTCAGGCAGATCAGATCAAAACTGCTGAGACAATTTTGCACGGGAAGAATCAAGGGAATAAGCTACACCAGCCTGCTGGGTGAAGAAGTCTCCTTGTGACTTGCTCAAGTAAAGAGAAGACATAAATTAGATTGCTTTATTAAATCCAAATGCACACTTGTGTTTTTAGGTGCTAACCTGTGTTTGATTCCTGGCAGCAGTCACAATGAAGTCTTGAACATCCCCATAATTAATTAGTCATCCAAATAGTAGCAGAGACTGTTTAAAAAATGCAGATAGGCATAGAGAGGGGTCATCAAGGGCAGCTAGGAAATAATTTCCATCAATTCTCAATAGAAGCACCCCATCTCAGGTATAGGTGGATGTTTCATCACGTGATATCTTTAATACCTAAATATCTTTATGGAAATCCAACTTCAGTTAAATGTAACTACTCTTTCTTCTTTGGATAATTGCCACAAATTTAAGTTTTTGCATCTGAAAACAGCAATCTCATAAACAGGTTTCCTAGCACCTGTTTCCAATTTAAATATTGACAGCAGAACTGCCAAAATGAGAGTTAGATCCTGAGAGGAAAGCACATATCGATCATCAGATAGCTGGTGCTTAAAAACCTTAAATTATTCTGCTGGCAAAGTAGCAGAAGCTGCCTGTTGTGGTGGTACAGCCTGTGTGTATCGAGTCTGTTAGTTCTAGTTTACAGCACCATTTAACGCAATTCTGCTGCTGTCAGAAGAAGTTAATGCAGACACCTGAGGAAACAGCTATTGGGAATACGAGTACTCAAAAGAATTCTGGAAGGAGAAAAAAAACATTCCTGGAACACTGTCTAGGTGAAGAGAAAAAAGAAAGTACTTAAAAATAAGATAGGAAGGGCCAATATCATCCTGGCTTAGTATCAGAAACAGTGTGGCCAGCAGAACTAGGGAAAATATAGTGTCTCTTCTATACTCAGCACTGGTGAGGCCACACCTCAAATACTGCGTTCAGTTTTGGGCCCCTTGCTGCAAGAGGGACAGCGAGGTGCTGGAGCGTGTCCAGAGATGGACAATGGAGCTGGTGAAGGGTCTGGAGCACAGGTCTTATGAGGAGTGGCTGAGGGAGCTGGGGGTGTTTAGTTTGGAGACTTGGAGACTCAGAGGGACCCTCTCACTCTCTGCTGTGAGGTAGGTGTCAGTCTCTTCTCCCAGGTAAGAACTGATAGGGCAAGAGGAAACAGCTTCAAGTTGAGCCAGAGGAGGTTTAGATTGGATATTAGGGAAAATTTCTTCACTGAAAGAGTGGTCAAGCATTAGAACAGGCTGCCCTGGGAAGTGGTGTAGTCAACCATCCCTGAAGGGAGGACAGATGTGGCACTTAGGGTTTAGTGATGGACTTGGCAATGCTGGGTTAATGGTTGGACTTGATGTTGGAAAAGATCTTTAAGATCATAAATGATTCTGTGATTCTATAAATAGTAAAGAAAGATTTGACGTAGCTTTGGTCTATCAAAGTTAGAAACCTTTCAGTAATGGAGAAGACTGTCAGAGGGAAGGCAGGTCCAAAGAGCTTGACCTCAACAAGAGTCTCTATTTGGATAGTCACTTCAGAATATTCCTTGATTTGTCCACATCACCAATGTCCCAAGGATTCATCTAACAACTTCATTTTATCAGGACAAGGTAGAGGTATTTTATCAAGTTTAAAGGCTTTAAATAAAGTTTTATTTCCCTTCACTTAGTATGGGTCTTGAAAAAAATAAAGGGAATAGAGGCATACCTGGAAAGTGAATCAGAATCTGGAAGGACCACTTAACTTGTGATACACACTTGTACTCTTGCTACTTCATACATGCCAACGACCCACTTCATACTTGCAGTCGGCTGATTCCTTCAGAAATTTGTATGAGTGTACTAAGAAATAACTGCTAGAACTTCAGAATATCACACTATCTTTTCTAAGTTTGGAAAGGAGCATTAAGACAATTGAAAAAAACTATGCAGCAAGATCATGGCAGTTTGAAGTAGTATATTAGAAATAGTCATTCTGTGAAGACAATATGAAAATCAGGAAAGAACTACTAGACCCACAGCTATCAAGCCACATACAAGGTAAAATCGGCATAGTACATGAGTTTACAGCAAGGTGGAGAAAATTTGTTTGTAGCAGCCCTACTACAGTTATTGCAGCATAGCTTTCAACTGAAATGTAAGATACAGATCCAACAAAACTGTGACAGTTATTTCTCACAGATTTTACTGTCGAGTGTTGTATCCAAAATTTTGGCACTATGCACAAAAGATTGGATTGTTATTGTCTATTCTCTGCTTTTCATGCAGGTAAACTGGAGTCATGGTTTGTAATACATTTTGGTTGAGCTTATTTAAACTTTGCAAGTGTACCACCACTTCTTTTAGTTGTGCAAGCAAATTTCATGACAAATTTGGGGGAGGATTACTTGTAGCTTGGTTTAAGTCAGGTCAGTTCCTTGATCTTAGCTTAACAGGTGTTCCAGCCAACTAAAAGGCTAACACAAGAAGCATATGAAAAAGCTTGTGCAAAGAGGAAAAAAAAAGCAACATACGCCAATAACGCCAAACACATCCTTTAACAAGATCATCTCCTGGCAGTAGGTGGCATATACCCAACAAGAAACACTAAACACATGCATGTCTTTCCAGTCTTGCTGTTACAATCAGATAACCCCAATTGTCCCCAAACCCAGGATTCAGCAGCTAAGAGCTTAGTTATCCACATGAGATATTACTGATGCATCAAGCCTGTGGATAGCAGCAGTGCTGTTTGAGACAGTGCATCCCACTGACTACCAGTTCCCACCTTTTTGTGTTACACTGCCATAACTGCTTGTGTAGTTGTATAATGAAGCAGACTGGGAGACTGATCCAGCTAAAAAAAAAGAAAAACAAAATCAGGAGGAAAAAAGAAAAAGATTTCATGTACATCAACTTCCAGAACACAGCAGTGTCAACGCAACAGGTGTTAAGAATGGTATAGGAATCCATAACTAATAGGTACTCCTTAAGATTTCAATAATACTTCAGAAAAACATACAAAATTATAACCTCCTTATTTCGTAGATATTCTGCTTCCCTATTGCTCTCCTAGACTCCAGAAATGCCTAGTTAAATAATAAAGCACACATTAAGATAAGATTGTCACCCAGTCTTCATTTAAGAGACTAAAGAAAATGCTGCCATTCTGATATTGCTTTAAAATATCTTCTGTGGGAATACTTAGCCCCTTCCCAATTTTGAGTTTAAAAAAAGTTAATGTTTTCCCTTTCTTGTTCACTGTAGCCATCAGAAAAAAATCAATTAAGTATGAATAAATGAATAAAATGCATGCAATAAAATATTTTTCCTGTGATCATTTTAAATCCTGGTAGATTGAGGCAGCACTTGTTTCATAGTTTGTAAAACTGTATTGGATTTTATTATCAAATACATTGTCTGTAGTTGGGAAACAAAATCCAGAGCACGCAGGTCCTGAAGTTATCAATACTCAAATACTTCAACTGCAACACTTCCATGAAAGAATTAAGCTCTGTAGGCAACACCAGGCTAGCATGGAGACTGCTGGATAATCCAAGTCCATAGGCTGAAAGAGGAGCTGAGCCAGCAAGCACTGTTTAGGCCAGTCTATGATGCTATGGTCTTGCCTGGTTGCTGTAGGACCTGGCTGTGCGCCCAGCACGGCTTCACCTTGTAAAGGAGGCCCTGGAGAAGTAATACCATCTGAATTTGCTTCCCAGGATGCCACTCTTCTCTTGAAGATTTTGGTATGCAGCTCCTGAGGGGAGGAATTATGGCCACCCTTGCTTTAAGCTATTCAAAACATTTTTCATTTGTAATGTTGAGTTAGTGTGTAAGGGTTAAAGAAATAAAACTAAATTTCTGCTCTCTAAGAAAAATCTTTGGTGCCCCCTTGTGATAAAATATTTTTATCAACAGAATGTATGCATTTAAAAATCAAGCACTATTTTCAGTGGGGAAAGCAGTTCAACCCTTAAGGTAGTTTCACATTTAACTTAGTTAATTGAGCAAAGCATTTCAAGAATTAGTTCTCTTATTGTCTGTTCCGTGTTGTATTACATTCTCCCTATGACAATTATTTAAACCAATGAAAGAGTCCAGAACACAGGACCTATCATGCTCCATCTTACCATGCTTCTTTGGCATAGTCTTAGAACAACTTCTTGACAGAAACACTTCCAACAGCAAGGCTGGAGAATAACTGCATCCCAATAACAAGTTTTGTACATCAGACTGTACAATGGGAAAAGGATAAAGAAAAGATAAACCTGAAAATGCAATATTTTGTGGGAGTGTTTCTTCTGTACAAAATTTTTCTCAAGATGGGAGAATGTTCTCAACAACTAAAATTCGCGTTTAAAAGCCAAAGGTGTTGCTATTGCCACAATCTGTGTGGCATCTATCAAAATGTGCAACAGGAAAATGTGATGGATTCATACTAGTGGAAAGCTCCATTTTGTATCCCAACGGCCTACATACAGGCTAGGTACTGAGTGCTGGCATAACAAAGCACTTCTAGGAGATGTGTTCTTCAGGTCCCAAATGATGTGTCACATCCAATTCAGTACTTAGGAAACTGTAGTGTCTGCTCAGTGAACATGAGATACGAGTCTGCCATTTAGGCAACAGCAGCACTTTAGGATGATAATTAACATTTTTCCTAAAGTGGAAGGCTACTGCACAGCTGCTGACTAATTCTGCAATGAACTTGCATGTCCAAATGATAAACACAGTAAGGCTTGCTAAAAGTTATCTAGGGTGCTATTGCTTTCCACCTAGCTGTCCCTCTTTTCCTAGGAGTTACTATCCTTACACCTCTTCAGCTGGTTCTACTCATGACACAATGTCTTAAGTTTGAATAGCTTACAGAAATACATTTTTCACTATGATTCAGGACTGAAAAGAAGCAGCTGAAATACAGGCACAGTTTCCACATCCCATCAGCCAGAGGTTGAAGGTGCCTGCAGAATATTAAGACACAACAACCCTTGCAGAACTGTTTTCAGAATGAGTTTTAGAGCATGGAGGGGAAAAATTAGAGGGGCTTTTAACACATGAACTCCAGTCTCCAAGTCAGAAATTTTTTTATATTAAGTTTCTAGTATTCAATAGTTCTCATGAGTTCATTCAGAATGCCATGCCATCCATATTTTCAGCTGAAGAGCTGTTTCTTTAATAGTCATCCGTTAGCACCCAGCTCAATAAGGCCTTACTAGCATTTAGGCTTCCAACAAGTTTGGGCAGGTTCTAATACAGCACAGAGGTTTGTCAAAGTTAAGAGGAAGAAAAATGTCTCTTTGTAATGAGAATTTCAACCAATCAGAGCTCTGGAAGAAAAAGCAAGATTTGAGTTTAACTAAAAACAAACACATTTCCAAGCAGCAGTCAGATTTTGTTGGGGCATCTGACAACTGATAACAGAATCTGCTAGATGTTTTACATGGAAAAAAAATCCTGTAAGACTCACTACAAAGAATTTGCACTTATAAAGATATAATATAATCACACCAAATACTAAATCACCACGAAACTGAAGTAGAGAAAGAACAAAGCCTGAATCTTAGCAGTACAAAGTATGAGATTACACACTTAAGGTTCAGTAAGAATCTATGGGAAAAAAAATGAGATCTTTCCAAAATTTGTGAGAGAGGAATGTGGGGGTACTACGCCTAGTGACTGAACTGTGAGTGTGCAGAAGATATAGAAGAAATGCTAATCTTAATATGCATTTGTCAAAATATTTCTGGTAGAGAAAAGAAAGCCCTAGTACTATTCAAGATCTTGAGGAGGTTTTACCTGGAATACTGGTTGCATTGATTCTTCTTTAAGGCAGGCTTAAGTTCAGAGTTTTTTGTGAATTAAATAATGAATAAGGGGATAATTATACTACACATAACATTGAGGGGAAAAAAGTCCAAGGAAAGGAACAGATGTAATGAATAGCTATTTAAATAGCAATGCTAAAAAAAGCAACAGCTTAAATGAATAGTAGCACAATCTGGAATAGGCCTCCAACATAAAGGTCATGAAACAGTATTCTATTCAGTTTTAAACCAGAGCTTGGTAAATTGACAGAAGAGCTTGGCACTAGACTCCAGAAGCCCCTTTCTAATCTAGCACTGCTGTATTTCTTCATGTGCCTATGAAAACAGGAAGAAAATTAATTATTTCTTATATTAAAGTTAACCTATGTGGCCTAAATTGTCTAAGGAGTACTAATTAATAGCCAATATATGGACTAGGAAAATAATTGGACTAATGTTTATGAGCTCATTTCACCAAAAAATTATCTTTTTAGCTAGTTAGTGATAGAGCATACTAACATTCTCTATCCTATAAACAATTCCAAAGATATATAACAGGGTTTTTTGCCTCAGCTCTTCCATACTTGTCACCAAGGAAAAAAAGATCAGACTTAAGTAATTTTAATTCCCTTCTCACAAACCACTTGAGGTTTATGGTTGCTGGTCAAAAAAAAAAAAAAGATTTATGGAGTACAAGTCTTGCAGCAACATCTGTCAATAGCAAAATGTTACTTCTAAGAATTTTATTTTAGA
Organism: Falco naumanni; assembly: GCF_017639655.2. Classification (NCBI taxonomy): domain Eukaryota; kingdom Metazoa; phylum Chordata; class Aves; order Falconiformes; family Falconidae; genus Falco; species Falco naumanni. Next base: position 93,527,193 of record NC_054056.1, read on the forward strand.
ATTTAAACCCACAGCACTGGCTCAAACCATTACCTTCAGAAAACTAAATGCATTCCCTGGGTATCTTTTGTAGAGAGTATCATTCCTCCCACTAGAGATCATGCCTGTCTGAAAGGAAATAAGCATTGCAAAAATAAGGTTTTCAGCAGCAAATAAACCCAATATTATCTTGAACATTAAAATTAATCTCACTATCCTCTTCTTGCGAAGCGAAAGACAATTCACTCCTTTTCCAATGATCTGTTGTCAATTATAAGAAAAACTCTTGAGCTGGAGAATAATCACAGGCACGGTGTTTTAGGAAACTCTTGACCATCGTAATTTCTACCCAAGGACCACTTTTGCATCCTTGCATCTTTCTTCACTGTGCTAGTTAGAAGTGTTAGTACCTGACCTCAGGTCTCTGATAATTAATTCAGCCCAGTAGAAAAAGAAAGATGCTGGGCATCAGTCCCTAGACTGCTAGGCACTTACAGACTGGGGTTTTTTTTGGTGGTGGTAGTTTTGGGGGGCTGCATGTTAGGTTTGAGGGGTTTTTTTGGGGGGGGGGGGTGGTATTTGTGGATTTTGGAGGAGGGGTTGAGTTTCTTTGGTTTTTTGGGGTTGGTTTTTTTGTTGTTTGGTTTTTGTGGTGGTTTGGGGGTTTTGGGGATTGTGGGGAGGGGTGTTGGTTTTGACTTTTTAAAAAGTAGAAAATTGTGTTCTCCTTTGCTGTCTCACTCAAGTCCAGACTCCTATAGCTTAGTGGTATCTGATGGAGACTAATTGAGGGATACACTGTACAGAAAAAAGCATACTAACAGGAACTCAGAAAAAAGTTACTCCGACTCACCTACCCTGCAGGCTTCATTTCTGTCAATAAAGCAATCAAATATCATGAAATAATTTTGATTCCTTTCACCCAAACTATTAGATAACTATAACATACTTTGTGCTTTATTACAGCCGTTATCCTTTAGCCACACATCAAGTATACAACTATTTCACATCTCCCTTAGGTCAAGGAATAAAGTTAATTAAAAAAAAAACAACCAAAAAACACTGTCACAGAAAGGAGCATTACCCATTGGTGAGAAGTCGGGCTTTCTCACTTCTACCCACCCCTGGTATAGCAGTCAACGACAGCAGAGAACTCATTGCACCTGAACACCAGAGCATAGTTACATTTGTGATAGACTGAACTGAACAAGAAATATTTAATTCAAGATTTTTGTGAGACAGATTTAGAAGGGGAAAAATTAAACATGCAAAATGGGGGGGGGGGGGGGTGTTTAGAATTGTGAAATAGGATTAAAGTATTTTTTCTCTCAAGCTACTCCTTGTTGGGAGGACACCACAGATATCAAAGATATTGTCTTTAAAACCAAATACTGTCTATACCAGAACCAATTTACCATCCCTATTCTTTTGGAATTATTCAGATTTTAGCAAAAGCAAACTCTTTGGATAAGATCACACAAGTCACACAACTCTTACCAGAATTTTTTCCTCAAAAAGGAAAGGATACTTAAGAACTGATTCTTAAACTGAGTTCCCATATGGCTTTCTGTCCAAAGGTGCATCTGTTTCAGAAATACTTTCAGAACCATTGCTAAAGTTCTCAAAACAAGGCTTGCACCTCACGTATTTCCAGACCGGACTGCAACCCATACATCAGGAGAGCTAAATCCTCTCACCATCTGTCATAACTCTCCTGTCAATTTCAAGGATGCATTTAAAGCTTCATTCTTCCCACACCCTCTTATTTTTTAAGAGACATAGTATACTGGTATTTAGCATAGGTAAAAATGCAGTGATGCCAATAGCAATCTGACATGCTGATACGCTGTACTTATTGCAAATTGTAGTTACTACCATCCTCTATTTTATTTGATAGTTCAATGATAAGAAAAAAGCTAATCCAAATTAAGTTACTGTAAAGTTAAACTACATATGGTCAAATTCTTATGTAATATAACTTCCTGACTAGAAAGTTCTTCATCATGTCAGTTTAACCTTGAACAGAAATTATTAAACATTTCTAAAAAGGTATAAACTAACTATTCGTAGGAATAAGAGAACCAATCCAATAGAGCTCTCTGAACTAAATTAACTTCTAAGTAGACATTGAACACTTAGTTCCAAGCAAATAGGGAAATGCAAATATTAAACAAATCAAGTAATTTAGCAATCTTCCCACTTGCAGTCTCATTCTCTGTAATAGATCCCATTCTTCCTAAGCCAAAACTGCATACACACATACCTCTGTATTGCCTAGCTTGCCCCAAAATCCTTCCCCTCAATTGTTCCGCCATAATAGATTCTATATAAACTCCTCTTTCAATCTTCCGGTTCAAGTGTTACCAGTCTAATGTTAAACAAGAATAACGCAAAGGCTTAGGAAATACAAATACGTAATGACAGTGTTCATAGTTTTATTCATGCAATAAACATGGTATTCTGGCAGATATTGGGTCGATGCCTTCTTTAATGATACTATGTTTGGTTAATAGTGTTAGTACTAAAACTTCTATGGCATTTTACTAACCATGTTGCTGCTCCTCCTTCCAAATGCTACGTGGAGCTCCTATCCCAGAAATCAAGTATGCTGAAATTACTAACCAAATTACAATTCACAACAGTTAGAGATTAGAAACAGGAAGTGATGTCTCTAGAACATTCTGAAGTGAATTATCATGGTTCATTTGCCTTTAACATCCACAGGTTGTATGTAGAGACAGAAAAAGAAAAGTCTCAGTTATGATTTTCAGACAATGAAAATAAAAAGTTTGTGCAAACAAATATTAATAGAGGCAAATACACAGCCTATTGCTTAGTTGAAAGCTCCTTTTAATCAGACTACTTTTTAAATCTCTATGATAAGGCTTACCTACAAATACACATAGTAAAGTTACAACATCAAAAATAGAACACATAGGACAAAAACAGAGGGAGAGTGGGAAAGAAACACAGCTGACTACAAGCATTCTGCAAGATGCTTGTGACAAATGAACTCCTTGAAAGGACAAGTAGGATGATTAGAGAAAAAAATTATAATATATAATATATCTTCATAGAGCAAATACCATGTCCACTTCCATCACCTGTATTGCAAGCTATTTATTATTGGCGGGGGGGGGGGGGGGGGTGGGGGGTGGGGGGGGGTGTTCTGGTTTTGTTGTTTTTTTTAAACCCATCACACCACAAAAATCATTTGAGGTCCAAGAAACAGACTGAATTCTTTTCCTGTGAAGGATCAGCATATTTAGTTCAAGAGCAAAATCAGATAATTCCATTAATCAATCTACAGCTAGAGAAAAAATGATTTCTAGCAGTAGATGATACTTTAATTCAAGCAGAAGTATGAAGATTATCCAGTAGCTGGAGCTGAAGTAAGGTTAGGCTAAGTATAAAGGTAAGCTCACAACAAGGGTAATGAAACAGCATATTTAGATATGTGAATATATACTGTATCACCTGAAGTTTTCAAGTAAAGAAAACCTCTGTAAAAATCAGAATAATAGAATATCCACAAAATATCAGCATGGTTTAGAAATCATTATTATATTGACTTGCATTACAGAGGCTAAGAGAATAACAAAATAATTATACTGATGTAAGATTCAGACAACTAATATATTGCTTTTGAGGCAACATCATTTATATAGGGAGTATTTTGTGCATATGTATCTAATACCCCACTTTAATATACGTTTAAAGCATTTACTGTAATTTAAAGTGAATAAATAAATCCCATTTAAAATATTTTTAAGTGTATTTCTTTAATTTGTCATTAAGACAAGAATCACATTTTTAAACATCTATGAGGTGCTGTAAGGTAGATATTGAGGAGTACATTCAAGATACTTTATTAAAAAAATGTTAGTAAATGCCTAGCTACTACAGAATAGTTAAAACAAGACATAAAATGTTTTAAAATGTTCACTTTTCAAAACCAAATATATTAAATTGATTAAGATATGTACGTGAGAAGGCATCTTGATAAGTTGTCAAAAACACATTGAACATGAATTTCAGAATGCATATATTTAGGAATAATATGAACAAGATTAGAAATTTAGGAGAAGGGGAAGAGGAATTAACATAAGGACTTACACACCTTACAAATTTAGAGTCTTTTTAAATTTCTTTTGCTTTGGGCACTTCCCGGAAGAGCATCTTTTTTGTTCTTCTGTTTTGCAGATAGACTATTACATTCTTTTGACCCATGGAATGCACACAGACATAAAATACAGAACTCAAATGCACATGCCTCTCTGCTACATAGTCCCCATTTCTTTAACAATTGATACTTAGCAGGATATTGACATCTTGGACAGGGTTTTAGAGCTTCATCAGTGAAAAGAGTTTTAGCAACCTGTAGCAAGAGGAGGGAGAGAAAAGCTACTTAGTTCTAGTAAATGAAAGTTTTATAACACCTGAAAGTGAAGGGGTTTAGCTACTTACTTTTATGTATTCTTCCTGTCTACTAGTTGAATGGGGAGCAGAACTGCATCTCCTGGGTTTAAGTTCAGAGTATGATGGTGGTGTTTGTGCTACAGGAGTTCTGGCTTGAGCTTGAACAGGCCTTAGAGCAGATCTACTGAGAACATTAACTCTTGTGGCAGCATCTTCAGCTTTCAAGAAATATTCCTGGTAAAGTTTTATAATTATAAAGAAAGGGAAACAAAAAAATCCAAAAAAAACCAACACAAAAGCAAGCAAATTAGGGTTTTCTTAGAATTTGCAGCTATTTTTCACCTTTTTTGGTTTTCCATCTGCAATAACACATTAGAAAAGGAAATTATGTATAGTACACGTATTTCCCATTAAATGTCTATATTTATTAAGGGAACAAGAAACAGGAACCATTAGAAAAAGAGTCCAATGAGTAGGATGAAAAGCCAGCTGCCTTTTAGCACTCTCTGCTGGTCCTCACGTTTCTGAATTAGGACACAACAGCAAGCATTGAAACAGCAAACATAAGTTTTGTCAGAATTAAAGCAAGGTTACGCTGAAGTGCCTATGTATACACATGTGGAGAATCTGAAAAAAATACATTTCTATTAATATGTTTGATTTTCTAGATATCCCTTTAAAAACTTCTATATGTCCTTCCAATGTTCAGAAGTACACCATGAAGAAACTTAGCTACAAGCATTCCTGAAAATAACCAGGGAGTAGTCTAGAGTGGGTCCTACAGCACTGCAGACTAGAGTGAAATGGAAAATAAGGAACAGCATGACACAAAGGTATGGGTTTAATATCTAAATCCAGAATCATCTGAGGAAGAGATGCTACAGGATTCTCAGGAAAACAGGTAGAGAAAGTCTTACGTGGTTGAAAGACTAGTACTCAAACTGCAAACAGTTCAAAAAGCAATAAAAGCTATTAATTCTTCTGTTAGAATCCTTCACATACTGATGTTGGAACTGTATCAGCTGCCTTTGTGTAGCTTTACAAGAAGTTTCCTCTGACTAGTCATCTTTCACACTTGAAAAAATATTACCTTTGAGACAAACCTTACCCCAGCTTCCTCTTTCAGGTGTTGTTCTATGTACGACTTTCTCCTCTTATCTGCACTTTTATCTTGTACAATGATTTCACGCCAGGTTTTGCTTACTTTCCAAATACTGGAACAAATTAATTTAAAAAAGGATCCACTTTCACATTTCTGCAGAGTTGTACAGAAGTCGTGATAGTAAGACTACATTTTAAAGATTTGTGCATGATATCATATGCTAGTCTGGTTATTTTCCAGACTACTGCTATATACTAATACAATGTATTGTTATGAAACACAGATCTTTTGTACTCTTATGCACCACTGTATAGAATAACAGAAGAGTCTAGAAAACAATTGCGATATAAATAACAGCATATTTTGACTTACAAAATTAAATAAATTTCTTGCTCCCACATAAGCCACTTACCAGGTTTGTTTCTAGTCACATTTTTGATTGTTAAGTGTTCTGAAAACATCCATGCACTTATACTTCCACCTATCCTCCCATTCCCTTTGTAACTAATAACACACATGGCATTCTTAAATTCTTCAAAATAAGTGACAGATTCTATTGATTGAAAGTTAATGTAGAACATTAGTCATGAAACAAAATTCTTTGAGTAATCTTTGTACTTAGAAATAACTGATGAAATTAAATACATAAGAACAGATCTAGAAAGTGTTTTTTTGAGTACTATGCATTATTGAGGAACTTTTAATAATAAATTGCTTTCTAGGCTTAAAGAAATGTTTAATATATTGTAAAATTGTAAGTACTGTGATTTAGTTTTAAATTTAATAATTCCCGTGTTTGGCTTTTTGTTGGTTTATGTTTTTAGTTCCCCCATACAATATATTTTTAGAACTACACAGAAAAAGCCACTTAGTTAATGGTGACAAAACTTTTTAATTTCCTCAGAAACAAAAAAATTCTATTGACACCACCTGCTATTCCAGAACTTATTCTATTTGCAGAAACACATATTTTCCCCTTTTTGGGGCGGGGGTGGCTGGGGAGTAGTACTTACCTGCATAGACTTTCCACTGTCAAAGCATCTAAAACTATAGCAAGAACATGTTTTAAATTTCTGTATTTTAATTCTGTTAAAATATCTAATTTTTCAAGGCCCATTTTCTTGCCAATAAGTCCAGCAAGAACATGTTCTAATGCAAGTATTTCTGTTCCATCAATATTCTCTGATATTTGACTTTGGTCTGATCTTCGTCTTTGCAAGCAAATATCATGAACTATTTTCAGAGCTGGAGTTCTTGAGAGATCTCCATGACTTCGAACTACATCTCCACTAGGCTTTTCTTCTAAAATTAATGCATGGTCTTCACTGTCAAGGTTTCTTTCTTCTGTTAACATACATGTTGATGTAGAAGGACTGCCATGATGATCTTCTGTCTCTGACTGTGAGCCCTGTTCCCGAAGAGTGGATAACCTTCTAACTCGCTCAAGTTTTCTTGTCTTTCTCTTACTATCTAGTATGTTGGAACCTTCTTTATGTTTTTGGAAGAACTCTTGGAAAGATCCCTCATGATCAGACAGTGAGTCTCCCGATTTGTCCAAATGAAGTGAATTATATCCACTGTCCTCAGGTGTTGAAAGATCTGGGTAACTTGCCACCCTGGCAGGGGGAGACTTTGTATCACATAGTTCAAAGTTAAAGTTCTCTACAAGACTGTTGATAGAAGTCACAAACTTACCCTCATTGGTCTCAGGTAACACACCTACATAAGTAGGAGTCCTAAGCAACCTACCACTAACATTCATAAGGACACTTTCATTTAATTCATTGGTGTTACTAACAGTAATATCCTTACACTGAATTGGAGATAAACATTCTGGTTCTAGCAATAAGGGGTCCTTACATTTGGACTCATCTAGCGTAGAAGTCCTTTGTTGTGAAAAGGAAAGTCTCCTTTTTGGGCAAACAGGATTAGAGTCTTCAGTTTTTGAGGTGCTAATTGTCAGAGGTTTGTAACTTTGACCTTTTGAAGAATCTGAAGCAGTTTGTGGAAGTTTTTCTTCAGAGCTCAAACCACAAGAGAATATTTTTTTCCTGCTGCTTCCTGAAGAACTAGCTTGCCTTTCACAGCATCCTACAGTTGTGCCAGCTGGAACAGCCTTAGATAAAAGCAGCCACCTGCGTAGTGAGGAGCCTTTTCTACTCGCTCTAGGAGTTTCAAAAAGATCTACACTTCTATTTGCTTCTCTTCTTTCTGATAAGGAGATAGAATTAATTTCATTTTCACAAGAGGTCACAGGGAAAAGGGCATTTGGATGATTGGGCTTAGAATGCTCTTGTAGCAACGATAAACTAGTTACACTTGGTGCTTCTTTATGGTCTACATCAAGATCTTTTACTGACTCGTTGCCTCTGCTGTCCAAAAATACTGAAGCGCAACATGTGTCATTAAAATTGGAGTATTTAAAATTACTGCTGGGAGATGTTAATCTATTTCTTTTAAGAACATTGACCGTTATTGAATGACTGTCTGACATCTTCTCCTTGGCACTTGGACTTTGTAGATGAAGACACCAATGTTATTTCTGAAACAAATGATAAAAGCAGTCACAAAAACACCCTCAGATTAGTGAGAAAGCCTTGTGTAAGTCTATCAAGCTAGCAGCCATGACAAAAGTGTTTTCATTAGTCTTAGTAGAAACAGTGCTTATACATGAACACAAAGATAAATTACTATCAAGTAGATGGTTAAAAGGAGTAATTAAAATGCATAGTATACCTTAAGTGAGGCAAATTAAAACATACAGTTAGCTCATTCATCTGTCAATTCTCATCCAAGGAAAAACACTTCAAACAAGCAAAAGAGCAATTAGTCTCATTTGTACTGAAATAAATGAGAAAACTCCCTCTCATTCCACTAGAATCAAAACTTTTATTAGCATTGTGTTACTGGTTCATCCAACCACTAACAGTTCAGTCCTCAAGAACTAGAAACTACAGTAATACATGAGTTCAGACAAATGCCGTTTTCTCCTTAAGAAAAATGAGAGGATTAATCATGAAGTCACAAGTCCACAGGTATCCCTGTTATTTTGATCTCTACAGACCCTGGAGTGAATAGAATTTAACCCCTAGTTACAAAGTGAACAGTGCATTCTTACCTGCCTTAACATTTTAATGTTACTTTGTAAAGAAGCTCTCTGCTTTTGCTCAGCTCTGCCAGTAAACTGAGTTTTATAAAGTTTTAAACTCTTTAAAAGAAACTGACAGACTGACTGTACATCCTCTCGCCATGTACATGGAAAGATTATTTCTTTTAAACTTTGTAAGTATAAAAGCTTTTAAGAGTTACTATATATTTTCCTAGAAAAGTTACATGTGGCTGATGCACCCATTTAAATAAGAGGTATAAGAATACAGACTTACATTTTTTGACATTCATACCCGGCAAAGTTTCTCCACCCTAACCAGTGGCAACAGGTCACTGCCTTCTATATACACAAGACACAGTAACTGTATAAAACATGTTATAAGTAATGCCAGTATGAGGGCTGTTCTCACAGAAAATATAGCAGTTCACATCAACATTGCAAGACTTTCAAAGTTTGAATCAGCACCTTTTACTGGGGTATATTGCTGGTATTTTGAAACAAAGCATGGAAATATTGACTGATTTTCAGAACAGACAGAAATAGGAATCTTTACAAGGTGGCTTAAACACTAAATACTAGGACACTGCTAATATCCCAGTAGTCCTGAATTAGTCAAGCCCTAAGCCACCAAATACAGGTAGTGGGAACCCAAATTGCCTGTGGGTGGGTGGGTGCGCACAGACTGTTCTCTGATCTTGGGTTATTAGCATTTTTTGACCCATACTACAGGCACTTTATAAGATCATTGCAGTATAGAAAGTGTCTCGTTTTGTTTTCTGCTGTGAGGAGACAGCAGCTTACAGAAGTTCAAAAGGAACAGGATATCAAACGGCAGACTGTGAGAACCTGGATGAAGGCCTACAGAATCATGCTAATATCAGTAAGAAATCAAACAGATTTAAAATGCAAAAAAAAAAATCCATCCACGTAATTGAGAAGAATTGTTCCAGGAAAGCAAAGTATAAGATAATTCCAAAAAGACAGACTGAAGTGTAGCCTGCTTCCTTTCCCTTACCTTAACATTTGTTTTCCCTCACTGCTTTTTCTTCATTCTCTTTTATTGCTCAGCAAAATAAATGACAGTGCAAATGCAAAACACGTAAGCTAGTTATTACATAAACTAGGGTAGCTTCCTTGACAGTGCAGGACCAACTCAAAGCAGTGTCTAGCCTTTTATCTGCGTCACTTTTCAACATTTTAGGCAATAAGCTGAAAACAGTGTCATAAACTGGAAAATAACGTTTAAAATATAGGAAAAAGGTATGAAGTGCCTTGGTGTAGTACACTGCTGCTCTTCAGTTGATTACTCACACTATGAGCAGAGGACCACATCAGCGTAGCTCTTTTTGTAAAAGGAGGAAGACCTCTAAGAAACCTGTAGTAACAATAAGACATTATCTTTGTGTAATCTAAAAAAAGAACAGGTATGTGGGTTTTTTTCCCCCCTGAATTTTGGTGAACTGCAGTTAGTTAATGAACATTACCAGGAGATACTCCTACCAAAAATGCTGATGGACAGAGATTTAAACTCTTAATGTTATTTAGAGACTGCTATACAAAATCCCAATCCCACCAAAAAAAAAAAAAAAAAAAGAGGTCACATACCCACGATTACCCCGATGTTTCATTCTCAGGACATTCCATGGGAGAAAATACCTAATATTACTAACAACTAAGAGTATAGTAAATTTAAAATATGACAATAAAAAAGAATTAAGCAAACCTGTGTTTCAAGTAACGTAAAAATCACAGAAAAACAAGTTTTTGCAGCTGTAGGGGAGATCAAAATAGTGTGAAAGGAGCGTTGGTAGCCTAAAAGCCGAAAACCTGTAAATACGCCAACGCCCAGCAGGTGGAGCCTGTGAGCTTACAGTATCGATTTTGAGCAGCACTTCGAAAAATTATAGGGAAGCCACTGCAATTACAGACACCGAGTGAACAATGTCCATTATACTTCTCTACAGTAAATCCCAGTATACACCTCTGGTTTGTATACTTACTTTTTCCCCAAAAACGTATTACTTGTGCAAATTAAGATTTAATTTGACACAAGGTCTCATTTTACTAACACAGTACGGAAGGGAAAGCCCTTCAGAGGTGCTGAACACCACATGATTGAGCGTCATGCTACTCATAAGAGATGCCTAATAAAAACTCTTATGACTTGTCTACTGTTGTATAAGCACTTGCTTTTTTAATCAGGAGAAAGGTTTCGTCTACTAGATTTGATACATGACATCAAGTCCTTCTCATTTGAGGATCTTGAAGTAAATTCTAAAAGTATTATTAACGTTGTTTTAGGCATCATAAAACAGATGTGCAGGGAAGAAAAGACTAGTCACACAGCAAGTCAGTTATAGAGGAAGGAATAAAATCCTTATCTGCTAAGCGTAGATTCTTGTGCTCTACACATTTCTTGTACCTATTATTAATTTTGTAGTTCTCAAATTGATCTACAAGTCAGCTGCAAACTTCCTGACAATTTACAGAACAGAATATTTCATATTCAGAGACCCAAACTAAATTAAGAACAGGATTTGGACGTTTAAGCAAGGAACAATTTCTGACAAGCCTAATCTTACAGAGCCTCCTGAAGTGGTAAAAACATGGGTTACTAGAAGGCAGTGTAAATAGTGCCTGTAATTTAGACACGAGTTCTAGGATAGAGTGGTGCCTGTTGCTGGTACTAATTTACATTCACTAGTAACACACATTGAGCATTTATGCCTCAAACAAGATGCTTTCTGTACTTTTTTTCCCACTGTTCACCGTTGTTAAGAAAACAAAGGCGAAGTTTTAGTGATAAAAGAATATTTTCTCTGGTTTAAAAGATACCAGAGTCAGTTTTACTGCAGATACCTGAAGATTCTGCTCTTTGAGCACCCAGATCTAGAACTAGAGAAGTCATCAATACTTTCAAATGTATTAATGTTGAAGATGGCATGGCTAAATCCTATCTGTAATACGTGGGTCACTTACCCTAGTTTGTGAAGCAACTCGAGATCTTCCAAAGTAAAGGTACTCTATTCAAAGTGTTGTTTACCCCTACCGATAACCTATAGTGAGAAAGGACATAGAGAGGTGTAAAAGAAACATTCAGCTGAGACAGTTTTCAGTTGGTCTATACACGCGTTCACTACGTCTAATTACCCAGAGACGAAGATAATTGACGACTACCTAGGGAACAGCACCCGAAAGTCTCTCGGTCACCTGGGATGACGGACACGAAAGCAACAGCTTCACCCCCTCATCGAGCAGGTCGCTGGGCACAGGGAACGGTGCCTAGAGGCCCCCTACCACCGAGGGCGGCTGAGGCGGTCGGCGGCGCCCCCCGAGAAGGGGTGAAGGCGAGGAGCCTCCCTCCCCGGTTGGCTGGAGAGAGCAGGAATCCTGCCGCCTCAGCAGCTCGCCGACCTGGCTCTGGGGCCCGTTGCCCTTAGCGAGGAGCCGCTTGGCTTCTCTCCACCCACACCGGCTCCTCGCGTGCGGCGGCCGCTGCTTTCCCTCGCTTGGATTTGAACTACCCGCCCTTACCAACCGCTGCCGCGCTGCGGCCCTCGGGAGAGCGGCGCCGCCTTGGGGCGGGGAGCCTGAGGAGAGCGGCTCTGCCGAGCGGCAGAACGCGTTCCTTCGGGGCACGAACTGATATGGGCAAGGTTCGCCTTTCTCCTCACGCTTTACCCCTACGGCCTCCGCCGCACCCAGCCCACCACAAACAGCGCCCCTGAGTCGTTCCTCCCTCTGCTCTGCGTCTTCTCAGGTGCCCGGTGAGGGAGAGGCTTTCCCGCCTCTGTGAGAGCCCTCTCAGCTCCCTCCCGGGGCCGCCAGAGCTGAAGGGGGCGGCTTCAGAGGCGCTGGTCGATCACGGCCAGCCCAGCCAGAGGCTTTCGCAGCTAATGAACCTCACCTGCACCACAGCCTTTAAGCTTGAGCCGTAACGTCGCTAATTAATCCGAGTTAATTAGTAAATTTGTACCCGACGACCCAGGAACAAAGCAATCACAGAGCGCTTGTCTCCTTTAAGTCAGCTGTCAATCGGGTGGGAGGTGCCCGGTGGTGTCGCCTAGTTTTTGCCGTGGTTTTAGTTAATCTGGATTAAAAACAAAAACACTTGGGTGCCTGTTTTTCCTGAGCTCGGTAAGGATAACGTGGGGCTACACAGCTCACCTGCCTACCTGCTGCTTCAAACAGGCGCGGGGCGGGGGGGGGGGGGGGGGGGGGGGGGGGCGGCTGCCGGCGGCGGGGAACCGGCAGGCCCTTGCAGCAGCTTCCCCGGGGGGGAAGCAGGTGCTTGCTACACAGAGACATAGGAAAGGCCGAGTATTTATTTTTCACCTTCTGCTGGGTATTCCTCCACCTCGCTAATGTAACGTTTACCCTGGGTTATCTCTCATTTTTCTGGTTCTTTCCCTGCTTACACTTCCAGTTTTCTCCCTCCACCGGCGCAATGTCAGGTCTGAACGAGGGACGGAAAATCTTCGTGTGTGACTCTTAAGAGCAACGCCTACGTTGAAAGAAGCGAAATAGAGGCTTTGCAAAGAAACGCCGAAATTAACTAACGTAATCCTCGTACGTGAGGTGTGGCATGCCTGCAGCCCTTCGGCAGCCGCCGCTCCTCCAGCCTTTCACAGCCCACCCGCTGGCAGCGGCGCCTGGCAGACTGAGAACGGCCCGAGGGGGAACACGGATTTTAGTTCCCTATCCAGAGCCGGGGGAAACTGTGACATTGTTAGATAGAGAATATTGCTTTATATGACTACAAGGTAGTAGTTACGGATAAAACGAGAAAGGCTATTGGGGTATCTGCCCCTTCCTTTCCAGAAGGAGAAATCATTAGAGACTTTCTGGAATGTTAGACAGGTTTTCAGAAAGTGCTTTCTGTAGTATCATCTATTTGACATGTATCAGAAGAAATTATTTTTTCAAATAGATGTATTTATTTATAAAATAATCTTTTATGTGAAATTGACATCTTGCTACTTCTTTCAAGCAGGGACACAGCAGCTGCATGTTCTGTCTCTGTCACTTAAACTCGAATGGACTTACATCACTTGGATCAAAAATATCCAAGAAATGTAACAAGTTTTAATTGCGGCATTTAATGCAATACACAGAAGCATCACACGAAAAAGCGTGATTTAACAAAAAGACTCACCACCCCAAAAAAAATCCCACCCAAACAAAACCCCAACTAAAGCCTGAGAACACTGCTTCTAAACAAATAAAATGAGATAAGACGGTATGCAATACACACGCTGCGCTCAGCATTTCCTTCCCATCTAAAAAATACCCCTGCACCTCCCACCTCGCCCCACAAGCCTTTCCTCACGCTTTGCTACCGATTCCCTAAGAGCTGTTTCACTGTACGGGACAGTGGACGTCTCCCACGTAGTCCTAGCCCTTTGCTACTCTAAATCCAAGGAGCATCTTTAGGACTGGTGTTTATCAGCTCATCAAAATGGAGTTCCACTGTTAAAGCACACTCCTTTCGAAGGAGGTGGACTTTGTCAGAAAGGGTTGAAGTAACCGAAGCTTTAAGATCTGGCAAAACGTCCTATTTCCCCAAGGGAACAGTTAAAGGATGCCAATAATCGAGCAATTACATGATTTCTTTCTTAACAGCGGAGACCTTATTTTCACAGAATTAACTGACTTTTTCATGGTGGTATCATTACTAAGCGCTTTTAAAATTATCGGTCTGACAAACGCATACATATTTAAAATACAAAACGAGCCTGGAGAAATAACGCCAGTTGTTTTTTACTTCTGTATTTATGGGATGGTAATTACGTAGTGTGCGTTTACCAGGAGATGTAGGGTTCAGGATTGTTCCCCCCCCCGCCGCCCCATCCTCAAACTCTGGGCACGCACCCGCACCTACGACGGCGCTGGCGGAGAGGACGGCGGCAGTAATGGCACGGGGAACTCAGAATCGAGACGAATAGCTCTGCCTTTCACATACCGTTTTTCTTGCTCGTGCTTTATTCTGGCACTCCAATAGTTGTATTTAGCTTTATTCACACACAGCGGTATGGAGAAGCAAGCGAGCTGTCCAAAATCATCATTGTGTTTCCATTACGTTTAACTTCATACAAAATTAGGAAAACCGCGCTTCTTCATTACTCCTCACATTTATTTTAGATAAGCTATAGGTCATGTATGAAGGTGATTTGCTACTATGAGAACATCATTAATTACAACTGATAAACCCTCATACATAGCAATGCAGTCGGGTGCTTAGGAAACAATTTTTATTAGGTATTCAGAAAAAGAAATACCTTTCCTTGAAATAGGGAACGTTGTGAACGATGAAGTAATTTAAATCGTCATATACACAAAACACAGTATTTGTTAAATTATTTTTTTTCCCCAGGAATAAAGCAACGATAGCTGATTCTAGAGAGTGTCTATCGAAAATTCAAAATTCATACCTCCAGGGACTGAGAGCAACAAAACCCGTTTAAAATCTCATCAGTACCATTTCACTTCAGTACGTTCGGGAATCGCCGACATTTCAACTTCTTTCATAATACGACCTTACAACAGGTAGTATCACAGCTTGTAAGTTTAGTTTAATGTAAGTACATATGATACCACCCACGACATTAAGATATCAAGATGTGGGTTTTAGGTAAAATCTTAGGTAAAATGCTTCTGAAAAGAGAAAGGGCGTTGAGGTAAAACACCTCGGCGGTTCGGAGGTCCCAGCCGTAGATCGGAGCTGGCACGGGGCGTTCTCCCCCCCGAGCGAGCAGAGCGGGTAGGGGACCGCCGGACACAGCCACCCAGGGCGCCGCTGCCTACCTTCTGCTTAGGAAACTGACGCTGCTACTCATATGAAAACATCTATTTAAAAATGCCAGCAAATATACTGCTTTTCTGCAAAGTGGTTCACGCCGGCAGCTAAATATTTATTACGTTCTCAAATTATTCAGCAGGGAAGAGGCGGGAGCTGCCGGCCGCTTGCTGCCGGGGCCCAGCCGCTCGGGCCGGGGCCCCAGGGCTCCCGCGGCTCCCTCACTCGCAGGGCAGAGCAGGGCAGGGCAGAGCTGCGGTGCGATCTCCGCACGGTACCAGGGCACCGCCAGCCGCATAACGGCACGCACTGAGCTACACGGGTCAGGGCGGCACCGGGCACCGCGGGGCGGGCCGCGCAATCGGCGTCGGCGGCACCGGCCCCGCCTCCGGCGGCGCTCGCGTTGTCGTCATCAACCGGCGCCCGGGCCCCCACAGTTGCTTGCGCAGGTGGGTTGGCGGTGGCCTGGGGTGTTCGGGTTCCTCCCTTTGCAGCCGGTGGTCGCCTTGGATTGTGGGGGGTGTGGCTGTGGTGAGCAGGGGAAGGGTCGCCCCAACCTCGTAGGCTTTTCTTTTGTGTAAAAGCACCGCGGGGCTGTGGGGTGGTCCTGGTGCGGAACGGGGCTGCCTAGGGCCGCGGGGGCGGTGGGCTGTGAGAAGGGCCGCCCGCCCGGCTCCTCCGTCGCGGGGCGGGAAGGGGCGGGTTTGCCTTTCACAAGTACGTGTGGCGCCCCGGGCAGGAGTAGCGCGGCCGGCGCTCCGATGTGGTAACGGCTGCGCCGTTGGTGCATCTGTGTGCCTCTTGGCCCTGTCAGATTGGCAGTTACTTACAGTTGTAGGGTACGCGAAGGCTGTCTAAACCATGGCACCTCCCTGCAAAATACATAGCTGTAGGACATTGCTGTCTTTAGCAGTAGTATTACTTTGCTGTACGAGCAGCACCAATTCAAGTCATTTAGTTGCATCTGTGGTCCTCTGTCGTGATTTAACACCAGCTGGCAACTAGGCCCCATAAAACTGCATCCCCAGTGGGATGGGGGAGAGAATTAGAAGAGTAAAAGTGAGAAAACTCACAAAGTAGGTTGGATAAAGACAGCAAAGCAAGGAATTCGTTTACCATTTCCCATGGGCAGGCAGATGTTAAGCCATCTCCAGGAAAGCAGGGCTCCATCACCTGTAAGAGTTGCTTGGGAAGACAAATGCCATCACTTTGAATGCGTGTCCCCCTTCCTCTTTCTTCCCCCAGCTCTATATGCTGAGCATGATGTTGTATGGTATGGAATATCCCTTTGATCAGTTGGGTCAGCTGTCCCGGCTGTGTCCCTTCCCAACTTCCTTTGCTCCCTAGCCTCCTCACTGGTGGGATGGTGTGAGAAGCAGAAAAGGCCTTGACTCTGTGTAAGCCTTGCTCAGCAGTAACTAAAACATCTCTGTTATCAGCACTGTTTCCAGCACAAATCCAAAACATAGCACATACTAGCTACTGTGAAGAAAATTAACTCTATCCCAGCCAAAATGAGCACATCCTCCTTAGTTCAGCTGTTTTGGAAGGCACTGCTGTTTTCAAGTGCTAATGGGTGACTGCTTATGTTTTACAATAATGTACTGACACAAAAAGACTTTTAACATGGATTAAGATGCTGCTATGGTTATGATAGAGCAAAACCTTATTTAAAAGATGTGGAATTTAGTGAATTATCTCCAGTTTTCTCCAATGGAGTGGGATATTGAGGGCTTTAACAAGGTGATTTGTCAAGCGCTGGTCAGACTCTCTTAAACAAAGGATGAACTGTTTTTGTCAAGCCTATCTTTCTGTTTCCAAGACCCTAGTTTTCCTAGTTGAATTTATACTGAAACAAACTCTGAAAATAGGGAAACAATCCTTACTGTAATATTAAACAAAAGCATCTGAGAGTCGTCCTCATAAAGAAGCATCATGAATGCTATTTGCTGGCATAAGGGTTTGTGTATGCCTTGAAAAATGAATTAAAAAAGAAAGCTGGTTTGCATGTTCGGTGTTTTTTGTTTAGGACATGGATTCACAGAAGGATGTGCAGCCTCCAAAGCAGCAGCCAATGATTTACATTTGTGGAGGTAAAGAGAAGACATCAGTGAATTTTTTTACTTGTTATTTGAGACTTGGTGTTTTAATAATGAAGTCTGTGTAATCATTGTACTGAAGAGTACATAAATACAAGTGTGGATCCTGATGTTCTTTAAAGCTTTACATACTGATGGTACCACATATACAGGTTATATATGGATAGCCACGTGGAAGTGATTCATTAGAGCTTGTCTTGCTGTTTGGAAGGCCTCCATCTCTAGAGGATGCTTTCTCTGTGTCTGCTTGTGGTGCAGATAGTGGACCTTCTACTTAGTGCATCGCAGAGAATTTATTTTTTTTTAGAATGCTATATGGTCAGTCAGGTTTTTTTGAAGTGCAGTAGTCAAATTCTCTCTTACATGTAGATAAGTCAGCAACTTAAAAATTTAAAAAATTGGTGATTTTCAATTGTCATTTCAGGAATATCTGAACTATTTTGTTTTAAGAAAGTAAACTTGGGTCTTTTGGGGGCTGAGCTGAAGTATTCATTAGTAGACAGTCTAGTTGTATTAAGAGTGGAATGTAATCAGTGCAATAAGAATTTGGTGAGTTTAGCAAGATCCTGCCTGACCTTAATAGAAGGTAAATTTGCTTTTTTTTTTTTTTGTCACAGTATCTTGATATCATTCAGCTCTTCATACAACTTCACTACAGTTATTTTCTGTTGTTTGCCACATCTTGCAATTTGACTATTGTGACTTTTGAAAGTTAACTGTGTGTTAACAACTCTGATTTTGTTTACCCACTCCATCACATCAGAATGTCATACAGAAAATGAGATAAAAGCAAGAGATCCTATCAGATGCAGAGAATGTGGCTACAGAATAATGTACAAGAAGAGGACAAAAAGATGTATCCTTTTACATGTGCACTTAAGCTGTGAGTAGAGACAAGCCATATAAGGGAAACGGAAGAGAAGATTTGAGTAATTGTGTAAGAATCCTTCAAGGCTAAAAATCAAGACAGTAGAGCAGAGTGTTATAGGAAAGTCTCTGAAGCGTGATTGGGCACCTTGTTTTCTTTCCTGGCGCTTTCTCTTTTGTTTTTTTCTTTTCATTTTCTATGCAAGATATAATAAGCTATGATAGTCTGCTGGGTGACATACTGTGCATTGTTGATATTATTCAGCCTTTTAATAAAAGTGTTGTAGGGTTCATTAAAGATGAAAGATTAGTTTGGAAATGCTTTATGTAGTTAGTTGCGACTTTAGACTTAGACAGTCTGTCTTCTCTTCCCCCCCAGCTCCAAGTCTTTTTTCAACTACATTTTTTTCTTTAACTGCACTAACCTAGTGGTGGTTTTTGATGCCCGATGATGTCTGCTGAAGACACAGTGACTTCATGATGCAGTTTAATCTTGCTGATAACTTTGCTCTGTAAATCCATTTGTGTACAAATGCATACTCTTATTTGTGTTTTAAGATATTGACATATTAAAGTTTACTGTGATACTAAATTTTGTCTATATTATAGTCTTCCAGCAGTAGATTTCTAAAGCTGTTGTTTAAATTGTAGTTAGAGTATACGATAGTTTTTTCAGGTTCAGTGGTAACTTCAGTGAGTTAACCTTGTTTTCATTACTCTCATCTCAACTTTACATTAACTTTGTTAAGTGTTCTTTGGACTTCTGTGAATTGCATAAAATCACTGGTTTGAGTGAATTCCGCTGTTGCGGACGAAGTGCCAGAAAAATCATCTCTCAGAAGAGGGCAGGAGGCAAGGTAAACATTAAGAAGCAGTGTGTAAACAAATTTCCAAAGTGCTTCTTGATTTGGTTGTACCTCAAGGAATGAATTACATCTGTGCTATAAAGCTAATCTGGGTAGTGTTCCAAAACTAAGATAGTACCTTGTTTTGCTTTTCAGGTGACTTCTCAGAGGTCTGTGATAAAAAGACCAAAGTGGTTTTATATTGATGGTCCAAAACTTTTTGCATCCATCTGTCTGGGATGTGTATTAAGTAATAATAAAATATCCTTATCATTGAAGTGTACTACAAGAAACTGCTGGATTGTGCCTGATGCTTATGTAACCTCCTTAAGTGCTTCCAAATCTCAATTTTGATGGTGTTAATGATGCTATTAATGTTAAGTGTTCAACTGTTACCAATGTAGTAAGGTGTCTTTGTTATGGACTGCATGACTGTGTACTGGCTCATAAATAACTGCAGTGGGTCATTTCAGGGGGTAAAAAAGCACTTACCAGATTTTGGTTTGAGGCTGTTTGGTTAAGATTTTCTTAAGTATCTTAGCTGTTCAGGCATTTCTTGCCTAGGTTTTTCCCTGGAAGCCAGATACACTCGCGTAAAAATGTTATCATTTATACTGCGCAGTTGCTGCCAGTTTGCTGACCAGCCTGCACCACAGAAACAAGGGGGCCGCTGCCGTGGCTGCTCAGAGGGGCGAGCTCAAGGGCCGCCCGCTAGAGAAGACAGTGCCAGCGCCACAGGAGCTGCGGTGGGGGTCAGGGCTGGGCAGCCTGGGCGCTTCCTTCGGCCGGAGAGCTGCGGGGAAGAGCAGCTGCTGCTGCCGGGAGGGGGCGGGGGCCCGGGCCCGGGCCTGCCTCAGCGAGCGCCGCCGGGGCCTGCCGCGCTGGCGGGCCGTGGGGTAGTGGAGACCGGCGTTGGGAGGGGAGTGGTGGTTCGAAGCTGAATGAAATGCTCCGTTGAAAGCGAACGGGTGATGTTTTACTAAACCTGTATTTCTGCCCCCGCCGCCCCGCTCAGCCCTGACCTAGGGGCCCCGCTCCCGCCCGGCGGAGGAAGGAGGGGGGCGGCAGTGCGGCCTCCGCCACAGCCCAGCTGCGCATGCGCGACGGCCGGCGGGGCCCAGCGACAGGTGGCGGCTGCACCATGGCGGCACCGGGGCACCGGGCAGGTGGGTGTTGCAGTCCGGCCCGCCGCGTCGGTGTGTGTGCCGGCGCTGGGGAGCCTCGCACGGGGGTCACCGGGGAAGACAGCCCCGTGTGCGCGCCGCCGCTCGCCCGGGCGCGGCCGCCATGTTGTACATAGCAACAGTTGCTAGGCTGGGGCTGCCCGCGCCCCGGCCGCGCCGTGAGGGGAGCGAGCCTTCGGTGGCCTTGGGAAGGTAAATTCCTGGCTCCGCGGCGTGAAAGTTGTGTTGTAGTAGAGCTGCGCCCTACGCAACCGAGGTGTCGTGTCCGGTTCCTAACGCCTGTGGAAACACCGGCACAGGAGGAAAGGTTGCAGGTTTGTGATGTTTTTTGCGTTTTACTCCTAATTATTCCCTGTATTCGTCTCTTTCCGTGCATGTTGTTTCTTTTCCTGTCCTGAAACCGTAACATTTTGAGGGCAGAATCCTATCCTTATGTAATACCTAATTATAGCTAGTAATTATTTAAGTGATACTGTATTGTAAACATTTTTGTGCGACTGCAGGCTAATATGTGTAACTATGCTAGATGTTAGAACACAGTTATTTTAGTCAGGTTTATATTCATATATAGTTGTTACCACATATGAGCTAGCTGCTCTTACTGTACTTGTTTACTGCTTTAAGCACTATATAACATGAGGGGAGAAGAATTTCTGCTCCATAGAGCTTGGAATCAAAATAGAAAAAGACGCAGGTGAGCAGGTCAAAGGTACAGGGAGGCTGGAAGTGCCCAGTCTGAACACCTCATGTCATCACTTACAGACTTACTGGAAAAGATGCAGGTTTAGTACAGGAATGATAGAAATGTAATAATACGTATACAATATATAGGTATATCTAACACCCAATATAATATATAGTAACATAAATAATCAGAGGCCCAGAAAATGCAGTTAGTGAGGAAAGACAATTGGATTTATTTTGGCTACAGAGAAGCCAAAGGTTATCATCCCATTAGATACACTGAGTTGGGTAACATCTACGCTCTGAAAAAATAGAGGGTCCTGCACCATCTTCTCGTTCATCCCCATCACAGTACCATATTGTGTTTAAAGAAAAATCGAGAATGCAGTAGGCAAAAATTGGCAATTTCTTTTTAAGCAGTCTGACTGCTTGCACAAGCAATAGAGCTGTACGTAGCCTTTTTCCAAAGTGTACTTTTTTCAGTAAACCTCTGTCAAGAAGTTTGTGTGATCAGGTGTTCAAATTTGAAATTTCTCTTTTGTGGCTGTAGGTCTGCTTGCATAACGGAGTTGGTTATTCCTTAAATTAATCAGCATTGCTTCAAAATAGAACTAAGTGCCTATAGAATCACTGTATTTTTTCCTTTTAATAGGTATGGGTGATGAGTCAGTACCATTTTTGCTGGACCAAGGAACCACTAAAACGTTTCAAATACCTATCGGTCATCTGGACTACAAGTTCATTGAAAAATGCACAGATGTTAAACACCTGGAAAAGATTCTTAGGGTGTTAAGGTAAACATTGTATTTTCTTACCTTCATTACCAATTTATATTCCTGTTCTGTTAAATTTGAAGGAACTCTTACCTAAATACTCTATTTGCCTTGAACCTCTTTCTGACTTTCTAATTTAAAAATTAAAATATGAAGTAATCATGTTAAAAGTCTCCAAATGATAACGCTAGAAAATCTAAGTCCTGTTCTAACCACCCAAAAGGTTTGAGTAACTCAATGCCAGGTTTTTCTTAAATGCTGCTGCTGGGTTTTGGTTCTGTCATGAAGTCATCTTGTGTAACTGTGGTAATTTCAGATGCCGTGCCTGTTTAACTTTTGCTGAAAATGACAGAAGCATTTTTTTATGAGCACTATGATAGTATTTGTGAATTGTGTGTGGGCATTGGAAAGTGATTGAAGGTTAACTCACTGGAATTTTCTGATCAAAACGTTGTTAAGGGATAGTGGAATTAAAATGTAACAGGAAAACAGTCCTCTGCAGTCACTGTGGTGACTACACCTGGAGAGATATATGGAGGACACAGTGCAGTTTAATTCTTTTTTGTAACTTTTATATCTTTGCATTTTAAAGGTCTGGTGAAGAGGGATGTTATCCTGAACTTACATTGTTTTGTGAAAAGCGTATCGAGCATTTAGATCCAAGGAGCAGAGCTCTGAGAAAAGATAAGCCTGCAGCCACGGCTTCTGATTTCACAGCTGAAGAATGGGAAACAATTAATGATGAACTGATGGTACAGTATAACTCTAATTTATAATGATTAGTAATATAATCACTTTGATGTATCAATCTTCCTTTTGTGCCTAAGTAGAATGTAATTATTTGATTAAATGAGGAAATGATAAAAGAATTATGTTGGGGTTTTTAAAATTTTCTTGAATTAATGCCACTGAATCTTTAATGCCCATTTTAACTGTGTTTTTTTTTAGATTTTTATTAAAAAAAATACAATTGGTTTTTGTCTTAATTGCTTTTCCCCATTAAGAACAGTGCATTACAGGGAGAGTTGTTAGGGTCATTGTAGGCTATGAAGTCTGTCTGCTTTCCTGCTTTAAGGTACAGATATTTATTTATTTTCAGAGCTGGGTGACAGAAATGTATGAAGATGATAAGAAACCACAGTTCCCAAGAGCAGACACACTGCATGAAAAACAAGATAAATTGCCTCCTATTCGTTGTTCCAGCAGCTGTCTTCCTGCTAATCAGGTATCTCCAGTCTTCTAATATATGTAAATTACATGTATTTCTAAAATTAGGAAGTTTTATATGCACAAATTTCTAGTCATTGAGTCTTTCTTAGTAGATTTATTTTTTAACCAGAAAATAAAACCCTTGTAGTTCCCTTGCAAGAGACCAATGCTTAAACAAAAGTGCCTCCTTAGTACTAGCACATGTCCTGTAATGATGTTTTAATTCTGATCAAGAATTCATTTCTGGATCAAATCTCCTTAAACACCCTTTTATGTTCTTTGATTCATATTTCAAAGTAGTGTTTAAGCATATGAACTAGGTTCCTTTCAGATGAAATGATGCCAGGAGATTTCCTGTAGCTGCCAGTAGGCTTTTGTTCCATGAGATCAGACAGGAGCTAGTCCAAAATAAATACCGTGAAACACATACAGTGTGGATGTTGGAGACCCTCTGCACCGTTTCACTCTATAGCCACTTCTTCATTGGGTTCTACTGCACACATGTAGCTTTTGATTCCCCTTATTTTATACCTTAAGTTGGTATTCCAGCTTTAGCCATAAAGCATACCTAACAAATCTTCAGAACTACAGAATAAAAGGTTACATTTTTTCCTAGGTATTGGGTTTCTCATGTTTTTTTTTTTTTTTTCATTTGTCTGCCTGCCATCTGTTTCATCTGTGAGCAGCTTTTCTTACTCGTACTAAATGCAGTGCCGTTGGAGGGACTGGTAGAAAAGTAGGTGTGGGATGGCATGTTTGTGAATTGTCCGATGTTATCATGGGTGGGTTTGGTCTGATTCTCACTATTTTTCTTTGGAATTGTGACACTGTTACAACAGATTAACTGAAGGATTTACCTTTTTGTAAGTGTGGAAGTGAGAAATGTTATGAACGGATCCTTACAGGTCTTGTGATATTTCTTACTAATTGTTAATACGGCAAATTTTATTGGAATAATTGGATATTGGTAAATACCTGATTCATGTTCCCATGTTGTCAGAAACTACTTTTTGTCAGCTGATACTTCAAGATCAGACCAAGACATTTGGGATAATAAGGCATTCTCTGTTATGTGGTATACAAAGAGGCTGGGTATTTCAGTGTAACGCTTTGTAAGTGGTTAGTATTGTGACTAAGGTGTGCTTTTGAGTTGGTTTTTTGGGGTTTGGTTGTTTTTTTTTTAATTAATCTGTCCTCTTTCACATTTTGCAATGCGTGTTCCTCTTAACTATACTGTTTTGCTGAGATGTAGAGTGCCACTGTAGCTTTACTCTTGATTTATGTCTTGTGTGTTTCCTAGAGCAGGAAATGGTAAATAAAATATCATGTGAACTCACTGGATCCAGATTAGAATATAAGCCTAAAATGGTGGAATGTGGCTTGAAATCTAGGATATACAGTTTTCCTAAAGAGTATGTGTTCTCCATTCAAAGACAAAATATTTATTCAGAATTTTTTTTTCTATTTTAAAAAATGCAACAGTCTTCAGGTCAAGTTTTTATCACTTTTTTTCTCCATACAATGTTTAGGTGTTAGCATTATTACCCAGGAAACCTAGATATAGCCTTATGCCTTATCCGTGGTATGTGATTTCCATTCCTTTTGTCCAAGCAGATGGCCTTTGAAGTGAATTGTAACCTGTCCTGGAAGAGAGAAGGGGGGCTTGAAAATGAGTGTTAGAATTCACTCTTTTTACGTAGCAGTGCAGTTATACCACTACTAGACCATTACTGAATAAAAATAATGTTTCTGTAGTATACACTAGATTTATACCTGTAATACGAAATCTCAAAAAAATCAGAATAATATACTTAAACAAGTTTTATTTCTTTCTTGCTTATAAAGCTATGTGCGATATTACAAGTTTTAAACATGTTTAGCTGGTTAGCTAAAACTATAATTATTTTTTGCACTGGCATCACATAATTTTGTAGCGTATTATCACCTATAAAGTTGGCATGATAAGTTTCTCCTCTCTGCTAGAAGGAAATCCAAAACCACTTCCATAATTTTACATTTTTATTTGATTAAAGACTCTTCAGATGCATAAAAAGTTCAGTAACTTTAATGAAACCAGTTGTGGAAATCCTTATTGACCCTAAAAGAGTGGATTTCACCAATGGGTACAAGTTTGGTGCATTTGTGATACAATTTTCTTGCTGATACTAAATGTAGGTACAGTTTCAATTCACTACTAATAGCTTATAATTCTATGTGGTGTTTTTACTGGTGTGGAATCATGGGGAAGATTTTGCATAAAGTTAATTCTTTTTGTATTCATTTTTGGAATATTTCCCTCTTTAACACAATATGAAAGTTTCTGTCTTAGACCCCTGTCTTTCTTTCAGGACAGACTGCTCAGGACTGTGAGGTTATGTCTATACCACAAAATAAAAAGAGGACTGGAGAGAGCTTCAGTTTTTCTGTTCTTAACTGCCCACATTGCTTAATTATTATTTTTGATGCCTCACTTTCCAGGACAGAACTAAAGCATGGGTTTAAAGATACTCACTTCCAAAATACTGTATTGATGGCGTTTCAGCAGAGTTAGGTTCCTTTGCCAAACTCAGTCTCCTATTCCAGAAAGATTTCTGTCCTCAGATACCTCCTCATGCTACAGTCCAGGGCATGCAACACGCATTCCAAGTTTTATGTTATAAACATCCATTGTGATACTGCCTATATAGACTTCATGTTATTTTGGATACTCTGAACTAAAAAATAATACTGGTTAGCTGGCACAGAATAGAATGTCTTAGACCATCACACAGGGCCAAGAGGAGAACCAGTGTCAAATTTTGTATCACCTGAAGTCAGCCTGCTTTGATCTTTGGTCCAGAAGTTGTTCGCTGGGCTTGTAACCTTGTGGGATCCATGCGTTGTGAGTTCTGGCAAGAAAAATGACTTGGGCAGACTTTACATACCCACATACCGCCCAGTTCCACAGCATGCAAACATACCTTTTTCATTAAAGCCACTTGGATGAGATGCTCTGAAATATTACTGATTGAGAAATTACTGACTGTGCTGGATCTGCAACTTATTTTCAAAGGTCCCCAGAATATGAGACCTGGAATTTTAAAAACTGTGCATTTTTGAATCAATGCTTCTGCCTTATTCCTTAAAAGGACATGCTGTAGTTCTCTCCCTAAATTAAAGTTGCATTAGTGTAAATACCTTGAATTTTCTTCTGAGTGTGTCACCGGTTTTGTGGTTATTTAAGTTAAGAACTTCTGGTTTGAAAAAAAATTGATATTTATTATATTAGTAAGTTTGTAATATACACCAGGACACATACATAATAACTGATGTTTCAGGAAGCCATGTTTGGGAGTTACCTCCTCCAAACATGTACTAATCCCTAAATGTATCAGTCAGTTTGTCTATCTTCTTGAAAGACTGAGAACATTAAGAGTAATTCTGAAGTTATATACTATAAAAGTTTGTGTAACCTAACATTATAGGTCGTCAGAAGTGTTTACAGGAAGGGGGTCACATTGCAATTTACATTATGCAAGTGTTTACATCCAACTGCAGAAGTATTTCCTTGTTACGGTGTCACCACTGGTAAAGCTAGTGTAAGAGGTTGCTGCTTGTTTCTTTGGTCCAGTTTATCACGTGCTTGGTTGAACTGGTACAGATATTCAGGGATTGTACTGTAATCTTGTATCAAATGGTTTGTTTGCACCCAGAAAATCGTAAATCTGCAACTTTACACTTAACATCGGTTGAACTGTCTGATGGATTGCAAGGTAGGAGGAGGGCTCAACAGCCAGGACAGACCAGATGGGAACTGGCTGTTCTACTGTGGAATGCTCGTTTGCAGCCACACCTTGCTATTAAGTATCATTGAAGTCAATGAACAAGGAGGGACATATCAGAAATATGTCTGATGACAGAGGTAGAAGAGATGCCAAAGGTTCCATTTGTGTAGGAGGTGGGTTGGTGATGCAAGTCAGTTGAATGTGTGGTTGGGACTGATTGTTGCAGGAAGGTCCTAAGGATAAATTTTAGGTAAGGCAAACCTTAATGATGGAGCTTGTCTAAAAGCTAGAATGAGTGTAAATCATCTTGGGAGTTAGCTTGAGTATGAAATAGTCAAAAGAAGTCCAGGCAGTGTTTTGAAGTCAGACATTTATAAGCTTGTTGTGAGGGGTCCGGGGACTTTGAAAATCTGTGCCATTGCATTCTCTTGGGAATGGCAAGCTTAAAACAAAATTACTGATTCAATCTCAGCATCCAACACCTCATCACAAGGCTGGGTTTTCCCAAGACCTAAGCACAGGTTCTCTGAGTTGCTGTGTTGAAAGAATTGGAAGATGGCAGCACAAGATACTAATTAGGAAGAGCAGTCTCCTATCTGAAAGTTTATTCGGTGCCTCTGTGACATCTAACAGGGCAGTAGAGAGAGTGTGAGACTGAAGAGCTCCTCAGAATACAATGATATGTGAAATATATGAAGATTCTTTTTAGAGCAAGATGAATTAAGCAGTCAAGGCTATGCTGAAATTAGTCATGCATAGTGTTAGTTACTAGGAATATGTATTGCTGAAACAAAACAAAAAGCCTGTGAATTCCTGACAGTCTGTTTCTCTTTCAGAACAAAAAATTACAAAACAAACAAAGAAACAAGAAAAACATACCACGGGATTACTGTGAATGGGACAAGTATGTTAAATCCATTACATTTAGGTTTTTATTAAATCTTACATATTTGTTTAATAATGGAATGTGGTGGTTTTTTAAAGTGTTTTCCAGAAATACAGCATTATGGTAAATGTTTCAGGGGATTATAACACTTGGGTGAAACTTAGGTTTTTCATAGTAAATGTTCTGTTAAAATGCAAATAATGCAGTGTGGTGCTAACAGCTGAGACCAAGTCAATCTATACTTTTGTACAAGCTGCATGAAATACAGCAAGTCAGCAGAAAATAGAACTAAAAAGTGATTTTGTTTCAGATTTCATTTTTCCTTTCAATATCTAGGATATAAAATCTATGGAGTTACATAAAAGTAAGGAATTACAATTATCTTCATTTATCCTTTTTTTGAAAGCACTTCTAGGGTTATTTAACATGGGCTTATAAATTTGATGTTCTGTGTATCTAAAGCCACAATTCTCAATTAAAAACACAACTGATGAATCCTTATTTCTGCACTGAGCCCTACCGACCTCAAAGAATGAGCTTGAGGCAGGTGCATCAGTTTGCTCAGATGCAATTACACATAATTAGAGGTTTAGACAGTAACTGAATATTTCTAGAGTGGATGGAGCCCTGATGCAAAGACACACTCTGCATCATGTAGTGGTGGCATGTTACCCTCCCAAGTTATGTGACAGATTGATGCCCCCAAATCATTGAACATGGAAGGGGAAATACATGTATTTCTGTGTGTTGCATAGTAGCAGCATCTCTCTAGCTCCTGAAATCTGGAATGTGATGCTGTAGAACCAGAGCGAGGACACATAAGTTTCCAGTGCAGTAGATGGGGAGCTAAATCTAGAGACTGTGGGGTTTGGGTAATGTAATTCTTAGAATGCTTTGCTCTACCCAAAACCCTTACAAAAACCCTGTCTGCATAAGATGCTGTTATTACAAACAGTTGTGCATATTAGTTATTTTCATGCATGGGTGTTTCAGAAATGGGGGGCTTCCTACTCAAATGTGAACAAAAAAAATAAGTTATCAGAACAACTTCTGCAACAATTTATTCTTTCATCCCCCTTTCCACTATATCCTTTGAAGTAACCATTTGGGGATTTTGTTTACAGTTTTATATACTCTATCTTAAAGTGCTTTAGCATGCTGATAATACTATGGTTTGTGAATTTTCCCATTTAATGTATTTATTTTGGATTATATGAGTATACAGAAACAGAAATTATTTGAAACAAGTTTTCTGGTTTGAAGCATGTCATCTTTTCAGAACATCTTTGGGTTAGTTTCAAAACCTTCAAAATATTGTTTATGCAATTTCTGGACAAAATGTTTCACTTCATATTTGAAAAACACTTAATTTGAAATGTGGTTAACTTTAAGTTAGCAAAAGGTCAGAATCAAAATGGAGAACAACTAGTCTTGCCTGAAAATGTTTTGAATTGGATAAATTTTCAAAATTGTGTGTCTATTTCAGATAGAATTCATTCATATTGTCAAGATTATTGTGGAAAACAAAGGCTGTTTATTTTTCATTGTCTTACACAGAAAAGCAGTGAATTTAGTGTTTCCAGATAGTGTAGGAATTGGTCATTACTCTATTTGTTTTATAGGAGTGTGGTGACAATATTTATTTGATATAAATTCCTAAACACTGTTTTGAAAAGCAGCTTTAGCATAGCTTGGAAGTGTCTGAGACACCTTGGAAGTGTCTGAGACCATTTTGAAATCTCTCTTGTTTACCATATTAATTGTATTGAAGCTGTTTCATAGGTATTTTGGTAAAGGTTAATGGAAATGTTTGATAGGGCTGGAACTGAGCTGCCTCATAGTGTTGCTTAAGTTTTGCCTGTCTTTTCTGGGGAGATGGTGAGGAGGTGATGCAGACATTTTTCTTGGTTTGGTTTGTTTGGTTTTAACCAGAAGGGAGGAGGAAGAGGAGAGGTAAAATATAAGCAGGAGAAGCACACAAAAAACCCCAAAACACCACCACAAGGAAAGGAGATAAGACTAAACATCTTTTTCCTAGCTAGTCATGGGTAATTGAACACAACCTTTATTTCTCTTTTCCTTTAGTTTATAATGGAAACTTTTCTATTAGTAGAGGAGTCTTCATACACAGCATTACTGAATTTGTGATTTTTATTAATTTTAGGTTCGATGTAGAAAAGGAATGTTCTAAAATTGATGAAGGCTGTGAAGAAAGTAACTCAAAAGCAAGATTCTTTAGTAGGCCAAGTCTACCTATAATTGAAAAGAAAATAGATATAACTGGTAATGTCTTAGAAACATACTTTTTCTTTAATGGTAATACTGTGTAGTAGACTGTGAATACAAACTGAAGAAGCGTATTACAGAGTCAAAAGTGTCTTTATCTATTTTTCAGGCCCTAAAGATTCTAAAAGTTATTACAAGGCCAACTGATCTTAAAGACATATTTGAAAAAAACCTAGTCTTGGTGTTAATAATAAATTAAAATAATTATGTTGTGTTTAGGTTGAGAGCCCTAGGTAAAGAAGTGAAGCATACATCTGCTATTATAAACCCATGGTAGAGGTTAGCCAGCCACTTTCTGTCTTGCACTCTGAATTGTATGCCTATCAGAATAATGTAGGTTTTTATTATAGAAAACAAAAAATATATATATATATCTTTTAGTAAGCCATGTTATTTGAAAAAAATAATATACAGATTATTACATTCAAAGTATTTTAGCTGACAGTGTTTTGATTGCACCTATGCAAGTTGTTTATTGTTCTGTATATAATTTTTTCCTAGGCATGACAAAGAAAGAGAAGATTTTTATTGCTACTCGTGAAAGAGAAAAGGGCAATGAAGCCTTTGCCATTGGTGATTATGTGGAGGCAGTGACATATTACACTCGGTGAGTAAACACTATTGTGTTCTGTTATTTTAATGACTATTACTTGTGTATATTTTTAGAGCAGTGTAAATAAAGCAACTTCTTACTGAAGCAACTAGTGACAATTAGATTATTTTCAAAAGGGCAAGAAGATTTGACAGAGGAATACTTAAAGCACTGTTGCATCCTGATATTAATTTTTATTTATCAGGAAGAGAAGTGGCTAGAGAGTGACAGGATGCAATCTGCAGGTGTCACAAGCTCCATCAGATTGAGATTCAAGGGCGAGTTTGCAAAAATAAAAGGATAAGCAGTGAATTGAGAAACTAAATTATTTTAAAAATAATTCTAATTAATTATATCAGTAGGATTATCTCAATTATTAATAAGTAAAATTGATATTCTAGATATAAAAAGTGCCTCTTCTTAGGAGAAAGAAAAAAACAGTGTGCAGCTTCATCATAACACTGTTATTGGTGGCAGTCTAGAAAATAATTGTATAAACACAAAAATAAAAAAAAAGGATAAAAAGAAAAACGAGAGAGCCTCTTACAGGTTGCGTGCCTTATTTAGTGCTCCGTGGTCTACATTCAGACTTTTGCTTTATTTGTATAAATAGAGGTTGTTGCTACAGGACCTCTGTTGTATCTGTTTCAAAAGTACAAAAGTTGAAGGTGAATGGAATTGAGAACAACAGGAAGGGAAGGGTAACATTTCAGTTAAGGTATTTTTTGAATGCTACCTTGGCAGAACTAGGGCTTTTTCTCTACCTTTTTCACAGTGTTCAAAGATGATGTCATTTATACAAACCAGGATTTTTGGGAGACCAGCATTTGTTTCTCATTTGCACATTACCCATCTCGAGACACTAGAGGTCTGACTTGCAAAAGTGCTGACTGCTCACACATTAAACTAACATTAAAAAACCCTCAATTTCTTAATGGAATAATTGAAAAATAAATAAGTTAAACATGTTTAACTTCATGCCTTGAAGTTATAAGGACTTTAAAAAAACTCACAGATCCTAGAAGTGTCAAAGTTATCACTTAGAAATTGAAAGCATCCTGGGGAGCCTTGGGGTATTAATTACCAATGCAAACTGAGGGTAATGGTACGGCACTATGGTAAGGTGAAATATTAAGATAATTAATGGGCTATGATATTATAGTGGGATATCTTAAAAAAAAAATTATGAGGAAGTTAATGCATCTGTGGTCAGTGCAGTCAAGTGTGGAGAAAATAATGAATAGGAATAAATTGTGTGCTACAGTAATAAAATAGATATTGAATAGATAAAACTTTAGGAAGCACCTAAAGCACTGTCCTTGAACGAGGCAGGGTTTTGTAGAACAGCTTATGAAAATTTACCCGGAGATTGTTCATGTATGTACGTGCACAAATGTATGCATAGTGCACAGGCTGTTTAAACTGAGGCATTTGCGGTGGTGGTGTTTTGTTGGGTTTTTTTCTTGAATTGCAGCCTTAACATCTTTCTTGGTTTTTTTAATACGTGGACGTGAATGTAAAAAACATCCATTGCTGTATTTCATATACAATAAATAAAATGGAAATCCATACTATAAATATAAGTAAATCTCTGCTTTGGGGGCATAAATAAGGTATTAATTAGTAAGGATGGGCAGAGTCTTTCCTAATGGAGAGTCTTTTCTTATTTGACCCCCGTGGGGCATTGTAGTACGCCTTCTGAAACATATGATACTGACATTGCATGCTGTTCTAGCTGGGCACTTTTATAATACCATTAAGAATTCCTATTTTCTTACATTTAGAAATTTTTAAATAAAACATATATTGGAGTGAATTGGTAATATTCTGAAGGGGTTATTTGTATGTGGCTAAAATAGAAAAAGACTAGAGTTCTGTATAAAAAGAACCACAGGGTACAGTTATTCACTGTCTTGTGATGAGGCCTCCTGTTCTAAGGTGAATGTAGAGAATACTTTCCATTTTACAAAAAAACAAACCTCTCTTCTTTCTAAAGAGAGTCAAAACTTTTGCAGAGGCCATGCTCTGACATAATTCTGTTGTACTGATGTGATTGTAAAATAAATGGGTCTTGCCTGTTTTTCTGCGTACCTCTAGTGAAATCACTGTGCTTACTAATTTCATTTACACTGCAGAATCATAGGATAGTTTAGGTTGCAAGGGAATGATATTTTGGGCAAATCGCCTATCAAAGCAGGGCCAAGTTAGATTAGGTTACTCACTCAGGGCTTTGTTCAATTAAGTTTTTAATATCTCCATCCTTGGAGATATCAGAACCTCTCTGGGTAGCCTGTTGCAGTATCTACCTACTCCTCCAGTAAATTTTCCTAAGATGTCATCAGAAATTCCCTTTTTGCAACTTGTGTCTCTTGCCTTCTGTCCTATCAGTGTGCACTTCTGAGAAGGGTATGTGGCTCTGTCTTCTTGATACCTTCCCATTAAGTAATTGAAAACAGCTACAAGACCTCCCCTGACCCTTCGCTCTGGCTGAACAAACCTAGTTACCTTAGACTTTCCTCGGAAGTATTGCATGTACTGCAGTCCCCTACGTATCCCGGTGGCATGCAGGACTCACTGCAGTCTGTTCGTGCCTTTTGTGTACAGCAGAGCCCCAGACTGCACACAGGCATTCCACTTGCCTCTCATAGGTGCTGAAGAGATGGGAAGAATCACTTCTGCTGACTTGGCTACAGTCTTGATAATATGGCCCAGCATGCAGTATGTCGCCTTTGCCTTGAGAGCACACTGTTAACTCCTGTTCATTTTGTTGTCCACCAGAGCCCTCAGGTCCTTTCCTGCAAAGCTGCTTTCTAGCTAGTTGGCACCCAGCCTGTACTGTTGCTGGAGTTACTCTGTTTCAGGAGCAGGGGTTTGTACTTGCCTTTTTTGAACTTCCTGAGAAGTCTGCCAGCCCATTCCTCTGGCCTGTTAAGGTCCTTTTGACTGGACTTCTGCTGTCCAGTGTATTATTGACTGTTTCTCCTCAGCTTTGTATCATTGACAAACTTTCTGGGGGGTGTCTTCTATTCCGTCTTATACCCCCTGATAAAGATGTTTAAAAATATTGATCCCAAATGCAGGCCATTAGTAACTGGACACCGGTTGGACTTATGTGGCTCAGTTATTTGAGCCCAGCAGCCTAGTTAGTTTTCTGTCTGCCTTACTGTCCACCTATCTAGTCCATGTTTTACCTGTTTGGCTGGAAGAATACTGTGGGACATCATGTCAGAGGCTTTGTTACAGTCAAGGTAAGCAACATCCTCTGTTCTTCCTTCCTTCACTGAGCCAGTAAGCAAAGCAAGCCATCAGGCAGGTCTTGGCGTAGTTTGCCCTTGGTAAAATCTATGCTATCTGTTGTCAGTCACCTTTTTATCCTTTATATGCCTGGACAGGAATTCAGGAAGGCTTACTTTGTAATCTTTCTGAGAACTGAGGTTAGATTGACCAGCCTGTAGTTCACCAGGTCCTTCACCTTGCTGTTCTTGAAGATACATGTGACATTTGCCTTTACGAGTCACCAGGAACCTCTCCCAATCACCATGACTTTTCGAAGATGATATAGAGCAGTCTTGTAGTAATGTTGGCCAGTTTTCCGAACACCCCATTCGGAACTCATGTATATCCAATGTATTGTTTCCTAACTTTATCTTCCAGTGTTATGGGTACTGCTTCCCTCCTACAGAATCTGCCCCTAGACTCGATGAAGCCTGACAGCAAACCTTACCAATGAAGATGAGGCAAAGAAACTGGAAAAAACTCAAACTTTTCCATGTCCTTTCTCTCTAGTTCCTCTGCTGCATTGACCAGTGGTCCCACAGTTTCCTTAATCTTTGTTTTGCTGCTGATAGATGGGGGGTGGGGGGGAACCAGCCAAAAATGTTTCTTGTTGCTTTTTGTGTCCCTTTTCTAGTTTCAACCTCAGCTGAGCTTTTGCTTTCTTAATTCCATCACTTGCACTTAGCCAGTGTCTCTACATTCCTTCTGGGTAGCCTATAACCACTGCCACCTGTCAAGAGTTCTCTGGTCATCCCTTCTTCTGTGCTTGCTTGACTTCCTGTACTTTGGAAAGGATCATTCTTGTGCTTTGAGGCAGCTGTCCTTAGATCAGCTCTTGGCACTCTTTGCCCTACTGGGCATTCTTCCTGTAATCCTGCCAAGCAGATTCCTCAACAGGCCAAAATCTTGCCTTCTGAAGTCCAGGGCTAGTGTCCATTTCTAGTGTTCATTTTGCTTATTTCTCTCAGAATCTTAAACTCTACAGTCTCATGGTTGCTGCAGCCAAGCCTGTCATCAACTTTTGCATTCACAACTAGTGCTTGATTGTGAATAATAATTCCAGCAGAGCATTCCCCCTCATCAGCTTGTTGCCCTCAATATGCTCCAGAAATGTCATAGAATTCTGGTGCCTTGTCATTTTGCGCTTCTAGAAGATACCAGGGTAGTTCAGATCCCCCATG
Source organism: Falco naumanni (assembly GCF_017639655.2). Taxonomy (NCBI): domain Eukaryota; kingdom Metazoa; phylum Chordata; class Aves; order Falconiformes; family Falconidae; genus Falco; species Falco naumanni. The sequence goes on from NC_054056.1 coordinate 93,562,244, forward strand.
GGAACCAAAGCCTGTAAGCATGAGGATTTCTCTGGCTGCCTGAAGAAGAATTCTGCTTACTCTTCATGAAGCAGCCTGAAACAGATGCTTACCATGATACCGTCTTGTCAGTCTGACCTCTTACTCTTACCCTTACCCACCAGCTCTCTTGACTGGCTTGTCACTCTCTTGCCTGTTCCAAGACAAACCTTAACACATTTAATAGCTGCATAGACTAGAAGGCATCTCCTCCTCCTCACCTTCCTAGTCTTTCTAAAGGGTCTGCATGCATCTATCACAGCTCTCCAGCCACATGTGTTGTCCTGCTATATCTCTGTTATCCCACTGAGATCATAGCTGCGCAGACCTTTTATTCTTCTGTTTCCCATGCTTTGTGCATTTGTGTATGAGCCCTTGAGATTGTCCTCCAGCTGTGCTTTTTTCAGAAGGGAAGTGTGAGTCTCTTCCAGTGTGCTGTCCCCCTGGCACTTCCATATTGCCCTCTCTTCCCAGTGAACACAGTTTAGAGGAGTTCTTGCTAGGTTAGCAAGGGTGTTAGCAAAGATTCTCTTGCACCACTTTGTCATATGCATCCCAGTTGTCCTTATTCCTCAGAGATGATCCTGTTGTTATAGAAGCTAAAGCCCTGCCTACAGTACCAGCTACCCAGCCAGACACTGACCTGGACAGTTCACCCACTGCTACCTGAGTCTTTCTGTTTTATAAGCAAGATCAAGGAGAAGCTCGTGTAGCCTCCTGTACTCTTTAGCATAACCTCCAGAGCTCTGTAGTTACTCTTGATACTCTCAAAGGTTTCATTTGGCAGTTTCATTTGAGTCAATGTGAATGGCAGCAAGAGGTCATAGTTTAAGTAACAGATGAGTCAATCACATCTTCACTGCAACATCTCAGATCTAAGCCAGCAACAGACCGCTGAGGATGGTAAATCTGCTTGGTGGATGGTTGCCTCTGGTCTCGCAGGAACAAGTTTCCAACCACTATTGTGGTTATACTATTAGTATTCATATTGTTATAATGCTGTTTTCAGCTTCCAATAATGAAGTGTTTCTACATTCAGGTTTTCTAACTATGAGCCTACCTTGGTCAATATTCCCTTTTTTCAGGAGTATATCAGTAATACCCACTGCAGCTGCATATAATAACAAAGCTCAAGCAGAAATCAAACTTCAGGACTGGGACAGTGCTTTGCAGGATTGTGAGAAGGTACTAGACATGGAACCTGGCAATGTAAAAGGTAAAGTAGAATATAAACTTGCCCTTCTATGTATTATTTTATTTCTAGCAAATTAAATAATACGTACCTATTCATGTTGTTAGTTGACTAAACTGAGCTTTAGATCAAGTCCAAACACAAATAAGGAAACAGAGTAGCTCCCCAAAGTAACTTTAAAAGTATTTTTGGGATCAGGGAAGTTTTACACAGTTTGTCCTGTTGTCTGTAATGGGTATCCTTATGTGGTAGCATGGGGCTAACTCTAGTTGTTCGTGTGATGACTGTAAGCCTTCTTGTATTCATGCAATGCATTGTTTCCGTAATACCCACACTGAAGTGTTAATTGCCTTAAAAGTGATATGAAAACAATGGAAGTTGCTGATTTAATCCTTTCTGAAGGCACGAGCTTGAATGTAGCTAACTGTATTTGCATGGGAGGAGGGGAAGAATTGGAACAGGATGAAAAGATGTTTCACAATTCATGATCACTGTCTTAAAGGGTGTCATGTGAAATTGCATTGTTAAAAATGATGAAGAGAATAGTTACTACTAGTACAGTCATTATGAAATAAATGCAGAATTTTAAAAACCTATTTTGCACTTAATATAGCTAGAAAAAATAGTGTCTTTTTATCCACTTTATGCTTTTAATACAGAAATAATAAACTTTCTTCCTCCTTTGTAGCTTTAATGCGCCGTGCCACAGTACACAATCAGCTGCAGAATTACCAGACAGCTATGGAGGATCTGACCAAAGTATTATGTGTTGAACCAGAAAATGCTGTAGCTAAGGTAAAGATAAATCACTCAAATATGACTATAAAGAGGTTGTATGCAGTTGTGTAGCATAAAGTGAGTACAGTTTATATTGTTTGATTTGAATATGAGTTTTGAGGACACAGTCAATCTACTATGCCAATGATCAGTTTCCCAAGATCACATAGGTGCATGACTGTGGTGGAAATTAGGTATTTAATGTGACCAGATCTTCTGTTTGTTATTTAATTGTGAGAACGTGTAGGCACTCAAGTCTTCTCTGTTAACATGATGTAGGTGTCTAAATAAAATTTTGCTGCTGAACATGCTTACACTTACTAGCTAGCGTCAGCTGATCAAAGTTACTCGGGATTTTTTCTCAAAAGATCCATTGGGGTTAGGTGTATTTAAGTTTGATGCAGTATTTACAAGAAAAATTCAAAAGAGACGCCAAGGTTTTATTGTTGTGGTAAAGTTAACCCAAAAGGAGAGGACTTGGGATCTATCCTCACCTCAGTGTGATGTTAGAAATAATTTCTCACCTCCAGGCTAGAATGAGAAATGATTCATTCCTTCTAATGAATCTGGACCCTTCTTAGCAAATTTTGGATCTAAGAAAGCTGGGTGCTTTCTTTGGAAACTTAAGGTCAGAATGTGGTCCTTGTACTACTATTACTTAAGCTATTTAGGAGAGGTGTCCTAAATTCATTGGTATCTTCTTTAGGGGTGTTTTGTGGCTTAGAAACCAGTCCTTGCATTTGGTTTCTACATGTCCTGAGAGTCTACAGTACTAGGCAGTTCTATACTAAATTGCTCTTTGTTAATTAGTAGTCCATCATAACCCTCCAATTTTTTTTTAATATGACTTCTGGATGCTGTGCAATTGCCTCATCACCTGAATTCTGTTCAGCTCTTGTTGGCACATTCTGAGCTGCTAGCAGCTTGCTTGATTGCTACTTCTTTCTGTAGAGTTATTTGAGCACTGCTGTTGCTTGCACCAGTGAGAGAGGTCCAAGCCTGTTAAGTCAAATTCGCTACATGAACATTCATCCCTTTCAAGGTGTTCTTGGAGCTCAATTCCTGTCCAGAATAGTTCCCAAGTTTCACATTATCCAAGGAATCGATCTGCCTGCCTTCCCCCCACACCACCTTCTTTTTAAACACCTATCTCTTGATTTGAGTTCTAAAAGAGCTTTTGGTTTTTGGGGTTTTTTTGTGTTTACCAGACAGAACTACTAAATAGCTTGTGAGTCTGTGTTGACGAACTCCACAACAGTCTTGGTGAAAAGATTACCAGATAAGAAGTCTCAGCACAGCCTATAGTACCAAATGTAAGATACTCATTCTGCGTAAATTCTTCCTGAGATCTAAATACATTGGTAGCTTTGCTGAGTGATGCTTCTGTAGCTGAGAGCAGATGTCTGTGCTTTGTCCATATCTGTGCCAGCCATTATGCCTTGGCTGAGACATCTGGAAGTCACAAGCCCTTGGCAGTATATTTTTTGAGTTGCTCTTTGCTTAGAGGATCCTCAAAACCTTCTTGGGTGAAATAGGAACGTATGGAAAACATATGGAGTGAACATTCATGTGCAGAGCCACTAATATAAAGGTAAATTGCTTGTCAGTAACTGTAATTCTTCAAGGCACTTTGTCCACGTGAATTGTTGCTTGTTCCTGTCCTTGTTTGGTTTTTTTCTTGAGGACGTGAGTACTGAAATTGCACTTCCTTGTACTACTGCATTGAGTTAAATTCAGCATAGTGCAATGTGGGGTGTGTCTTACTCTGCTCTGAAAGTATAAAATGCAGTTGGAGTATTTTTTTATTGAGTGATCAAAAAATGTCTATGGAATTTGAGGCTGTTTGATCATCTGATTTGCAGTTCTTGCAAGAAGAGCAAACCTTTTAATTACTCAACACCATCCTTCTGCTATACTGCTAAGAAATTGTTGTCTCTTAGTTCTAGTTCTATCAGTTACACTCCTCCATCAGATATCCATAGCATAAATTTTCATAAACAGATTTTAGGCTTTTTTGGAGATTCTGGAAAGAAGCCTTGTTTTCCATGGTGGCTCTTCTGAGTAGGCCGTGCCAGATAATCCCAATAGTACAATCTACTTTTTTTCTTTTAAAATGCTTTTTGCTTAAGCAGTTTGATCAAGAAAAGTATTTATTCGTTTGTGTGATGTCCTCTGAGTTTCTGAGACAGAAATAGTGTTGATCTTGGTTTTGGTACTGACTTTTGGAAGAATCACATTTATTTTCTCTGGTTTTATATTGGTAACATTTATCTCAATAGTTCCTCAGGATATTACATGGATTATTTAAGAGAATGTATTTTCTGTATATAAATTACAATTTGTATGCCTATAAAAAAAGGCTTCTGTTATTGCTGGTTTTTCACTTGCAGAAAAATCTGCTCGAGATTGAAAAGAAACTGAAAAGCTTAAAGCCTGTGTCTGAGACTCATGGCAAAGGAAAAAGAATACTTATTCAAGATATAGAGGATTCAGAAGGTGATGAAAAAGGAGGGGGAAACACAGAAGAATGTGAAAGAAGCAGTGGAGATAAAGGTAATGTCATGTAATTTCTGATTTAATTTTAACCTGAGGGAAAAAAAATACTGGTTTTGATATTGCAATATTTATTTGCACAATTCATCCATATTTGCTTGCGAAGAATTCTGCCTGTTTGAAAATTCAAATTACATTCACTACTTGAAGTAGACCAGAATATGACATCTAGAGTTCAGTTTTATTACACATCTTTGGAATTATTTCTGGAAAGGTTATAACAGAGGCACATGGAAAATGTTGCTATAAATTGCCTACTTGTCTGTGTCCCGTGTCATTTTCTACCTATCCTTTGATGTGGACCCAGCTGGGAATTTCTTCTGGCATTAAGAGAACATTTTGGATTCCTTAGCCCTTTCTCTTGCACAGCTCTCCAGCCTTCCTACCATCTCATCTTTCTTCTGCATTTTCCTGCCTTGATAGGATCAAAGGGTGCAAAAATGATCAAGTGGCATGTAATTTTGATTTTGTTGTTGTTGTTTGTTTTGAAAACTATCAATCTTTTTTTGTTTTTAATGTAAGAGATCATCTGTGTGCTCCAAAAGTATGTATTGGAGGTAAACAATGTGTAATTCTTGTACTGTATGTAGTTTACAAGCAGTTGAAGTGCAGCTCCCATTTCTGGTGTAGCGTGTGACTCACTGCAAAGCTGCTGGGATGAGCTACTGGTGTAATCAGAATACATGACTTGCAGGAGGAAGCGAGGCAGCAGGGGCTGTTGAGGCTTGCACTGGCAGGTTGCTTTTAGATTCAGCTGCATGTCTGAACATGCAACAAGAGTAACTAATGTCCCTAGGTTGATTTCCACCCTTGCTCCTTTCTGTTTGTTCTTTAAGGTAATGTGGTGTGACAGCTGTGACTTGCGTGTTTTCGGTGGCCTATGTAGTTCTTTATCTTGACATTAAATCAGTCTGTGGGTTTTCCATCTTAAGTGTGAATATTAGACTGTACGTGTGTGTTAATAATGTGTTACTTGTATGCTGCATTTTTCAAAATTGGTAGATAATCCACGAGCTCTCCTCGGCTAAAACCGTAGAAGAAAGAATGGGTCATGCCCCTAGCCTTAAATATGAGTTAATTTGGAGTTGCTTTCCATTGGGAGCATTCAGATGACTAAGTGCCTTCTAGCTCCATAGGAAGGCTCCCATTCTGTTGATGAAAGGTTAGGCTTTTAAACATAGGGAAGATTGTCAACTGACATCAATGTCACATATGTTCATGTGATATACATAGCATTTTTGAGATTTAGGAGGCAAGCATCTTCATAGATTACTTTCAAGTATAACAGGAAACAAATACAAAGTAATTGCAGTTGTTGAATAAATTTGCTATGTTCTGTGAACCTAACAGCAATAAGTAGATTAAGCATCTTTATATATATTCTCTATACATCTAGTCATATATTCCATGTAGTCCTGTCATGTACTAGTGACATTTATTTCACATCCTAGTTGGTAAGCCTCATGCATTCCTACTAAACTTATCATTTAGAGATTGGAAGAAAACCAACAAAATATTTTTTTTTCTTTAGCTCTGGAGAGTTGATGTCTCAGCTTTGAACAAAACAGTCTAAAGAAACTGTAGTCTCTCCTCATTTTCTATGTAACTGAAAATAAAAGTAAATAAAATCCTTTTTGTACAATGGAGATGGAAAATTGCTTATGTTCTAGAGACTGTAAAAATTAATAATTCAGGCACTGTAAAACCAAAATTGTATGTGCTTGACAAAGCATCTGATGTTTCGACATGTGTATAGAATTTACAATCTCAAGTGATAAATATGGTTTAAAGATAAATATATTATAAAAGCCCCTTTTAATTCATAAAAATCTGCTAAATTGTGCAGTATTTACTTGATCTGTTACAATAATTTAAAAAATACTGTAGTAAACAGTTCTGAAATTTAGCAAATATTTATTCATAAAAAGGAGAGTGGATTTAAACAAATAACGCCTAAGTGTGCTTTAAAATGATTTTCAACCTGTTACCGCTAAAGTTGACAACAGATCTCTCTTTAAAAGATACACTTTGAAGCACATACAAGAAACCTCATAATAGACAAAACTCTGTTTTGTAAGTTGACAATGGGAAAAGATGTTGCCTAAAGAGTGTTTTCTTTGTGTATTGTTTATTTGTTACACTTTAGAGGTGAACAGAATATTCTTCTGGGTAAGACCTTTTTCCCAGTTCA